>NC_137267.1:6504924-7010028 GCF_053477335.1 Acartia tonsa | reverse complement strand
CTCGCCAGTATTTGATTTTACCTGTATTATGTAGGTCACGTGACTCAACACGATGCAGAGGGGCAGGTTCTACACCATTCAGGTCTAGCTCGTCAATTCTGGCCTATTCACCAGGAGAGGTTGTTCATACAATATATATAAACTAAGATAAAAAAAATCCCAAATTACGTTTTTTTAGAATAATGAACTATTCAATTTATAGTTCCTTGTCTTATCCCTTTAGATCCCTGACTGTAAAGAGCTTGAGAATATATATTGTATGAGGACAATCCTGTAGATCTTCCAGCATGGACAGAGCCTCCAGCAAATCATCACCGGTATCCGTCATACGCCCTGCCTGCAGTAATATAATAGTTATTTCTCGCATCGTATTATAAATAGCTTTCCGCGGATATAGAACGTACAATTATGAGATTAAAACTAGTTTTTTAGCACCAAGGTGCCGAAGGCACCGGCTAAAAAACTGGTTTTAATCTTATGATTGTACATTTTTATATTCGTAGAAAGCTGGATATGATACGATGCTAGACATAGTTTTTTCGTATGGATGAGAACTGGTTCCTATCCACCGGATTCGAATGAATACGAGAAAACAAATTAGGAAATTTTGAGAACTAAATCAAAAAAAAAATATCCCATTTCTTCATATTGAAACAACAATAAACGCAGGGAGGGAGGGGACATTGGGCTTTTTATTAAACTAGTCCCCAAAGTTTTAAACAAAGTTTTCTCATTCCATGGCTTAACTACTTTGGGGAATTTTCTTGAATTTTGATTGGTGAATCATTGAGTTAATTATCGGAACATTTTAACTAGCCACTAATTGTAATCTACGGAAGGGGTAATTTTCTATATCATTATTGGGGATGTACATCAATTTATTGGCCATTGTCTTATCCCTTTAGATTCCTGCAAAAACCTTACATTGATCTCAACGTTTCAGAAACTAATTGTTATCTACAAAAGGGGTAATTTTGTGTATCATCATTAGGGATGTACATTAATTTATAGGCCGTTGTCTTATCCCTTTAAATCCCTGATTTTTTAATCTATTGTAAAAGGGGAAGCGGGGGTTGGGGCACTACAAACTTCAAAACGCAAGAGCACCAACCGCCCCCCCCCCCTAAAAAAAAATACTCACCCCAAAACCAGGTTGATTTCTTTCTGGGTCCCCTAGTACCCCCATGGTCAAACCACCACCGTAACATACAAAGCTTACAAATAAAACCAAGTTTTTCATTTTTATCTATCTCAAAATAATTTTTTAAAATTATAATTACAACAAGGGCATTTTTAACCAATAGAATCAATGTTACACTATAGTGGTGAAAAGACGTGTAAAAAAGAGGTTTTAGGGGGTTATATTCACCACTCTAGCAACATTTAGGGAGGTTTCTATTCGTGGACAATTGTCTACAATACGATGCTATATTACGATTCTATTATTCCCCACTAAAGGCCTCTAGTGGCATTTTAAATGTGTGTTTTAAAATAATACGTTACCTATCTATTTATGTTGCGTTCAAGTCTTTATACGTAATTTTTTGTGATTTCTCTTGGGAGGGTTGTGGTAACCTCCCCTAAAATAGTTATTAACCTTCCCGGGACCTATAAGAAGCTACCCTGTTAAGGAGAGTCCGATCGGTTCAGCGGTTAGCGAACAAATAGACATCCTGTTACTTTATTATATGTATAAGGATTTTTTTTAGAAATTTCAAAAAGAAAAATTTTATAGATATTGAATTAAATTATTACAAAGAATATTACACAAGTGACTGCAAAAAACACAATACTTTTTTCAGAAAATAGAGGAAGCAAGTTTTATATGCAAAAAAAGTACTTCTGTTTGCAATTCTATTCTAAAAGCGTCTGTTGGTTAATGAAGATGATTAAAGTCTCTCCACAGATTATGACGTCATACAGTATACATTGTAATTGACCAATGGTAAAATTTATGCTGGCCTCTCATTGGTTATTTTATCGTATGACGTTACAATCTGTAGACCGGTACTTTAATCATCTTCACTTTTAAAAAGCAAAGTTTTCTATAATTAGGGTCGGCACATATATACATCCGACTGTAACGAATAGCTCTTATTATTTAGACAAGTCAAAATTGTCCCATCAATTTCAAACTTAGCATGATGAAGCCTGTAAAAGTTATTTATGTTTTTGAAAGCATAACAACACTATAATCGTTGTCAGAAAGTCCGTACGTCTTTTTAAATTTTTTTTTTATACCAATTTTTGTATCTTATAAATATCCTATTGATCTAAATTTTGGAATCATGATTCCTAGGAAAATAAGTTACAATAATATAAGCAAAGCATCTCTATAATCAAGATCTAAAAATATAAGTATGTTTCTGAACAGCATTCTCTATTAAGAAAAATTGCAACAAATTTATGTACAATTTTGTTTAGACTTAAAGATCTTATTAAGTTCTAACACTCTACAAGAGTTATTGTTAATCTGTCCTTACTTCTAATTTTAGAGCTATGCTTTTATGGATGTTGTCATCTTCTTTTATAATAACACCAGCGGCTACGCCCATAGGGGCCTCTAGGGGAATTTGAGAAGAGGGAGGCTTTTTAAAAGAAATTTTTTTAAAAAATTGTCCGATTTCTATGTTGAGTTCAAGTCTCTACGAATATTTAATTTTTTTCTCTCGATATTTTTGTGATTTCTCTTGGGAGGGTGGTGGTACCCTCCCCCAAAATACTTATAATCCTTCCCAGGACCTATGAGAAGCTACCCTGTTAAGGAGAACCCGATCGGTTCAGCGGTTAGCGAGATCCTTCGGTACAGACAGATAAACAGGCAAACACACATCCTGTTACTTTATTATAAGGATTAATTGTATATGAAAGTTAGGAGGTCGAAACCATTTTTATAAAAGCAGAAATATAATCTATGATTAAAAGCAGTTTTGTTTGCCCCGAAGTCTCAATTATTAATTGTTATATTAGTGTTCTTGTTAACTCTTTGCAAAAAAAATATTAAAGTAAAAAGCTTTTTATTAATCTAATTATTTATGAGAAGAAAAAAAACTACTTAAAAAGGTAATTTTTTATTCGAAACTGATTCATTCCCACTAGATTTAACCAGTTCTGGACCATACTTAGAAAATCAGATCATATTATAAACAATGTATAATTAATTAATCATAATACCTATTCTTAACTTTGACCATTTTATGTATATATTTTTAATACAAAGTAGAACGATGTCTGTCTGTTTGTTTGTCTGGAGCGAAGGATTTCGGTAACCGCTCAACCGATCGGGTTCTTCTTTACAGGGTAGCTTTTAACTATTTTATTGGGGGATGGGACACCCCCAACCCCCTCAAAAAATTAAAAGTACCCCCCAAGAAAATTTTTCTTTTTCTTTTTAAAACTAAAATTAAAATAGTCGACTAACCCCCCCCCCATAAAAAAAAAAAATTTCCTCCCCTCCACAAGAAATATTTTTTTGATTTATTTCTTTAAATCTAAATTACGAAAAATTGGGGCAAAGTCACTAGAGGCTAGGGGCGAAGCCGCTAGTAATATATATATTTGATCTAAATCAAGAACAGTTTGACATTATAAGCGCATTTGACTGAACAGTAACACACAAAATATGCGGAAACAAGTATGACAACATACATAAAAGCGAAGCACTGAAACGGTAGGACAAACGAACTTCAACACTCGTATAGTGTCAGAACTGAATAATCATAATATAAATGTATAAGAGTTGAAGCAAAATTGTAAGTAAATTTTTTGAAAAACAGCTTGATTCAGGATAATGTTTATGGACATACTTACATTTTTAGGACTTAATTATAGAGTTGCTTCGCTTATTATATTATACTATTAAAAATCAGATCAATCGGATGATTAGATCACATAAAAATCTGTTGTTAAAAAAGTAAAAAAATCAACATGTTTAAAATGGACGTACGGTCATTTTGGTGATGATTATAGAGTTGCTATGCTTTCAAAATCGTACCTAACTATTAAAGGAATCACCATGCAAAATTTAAAATCGATAGGACAATTCTAACATGCCTAAATTAACAAAAAAAGCTATCCGTTACGGACGTTCGGACGGACCGACCCTAATTAGAGAAAAGCTTCGCTTTTAAAATTACACCCTTTTGTACACGAAATAAAACCAAACAATAATAGTTATTTATCGTTTCGTATTATAGACAGCTTTCTGCGGATATCAAAATTAAAACTGGTAATAATTTTACTATTTTAATATTATTGAAAAATTGTCTGTAAAACGATGCTATACTTGATTTGTCAGTATGGCTGAGAACCAATTCTAATCCAGCGGATATTAAGCGGTTGCGAAGCCATACTGGAAATATCAAACTTGTTATTTCTGCTTACAATGGATGTGAAACTAAAACTGTGAAGAGAACAGAAAGTTTGAATCTTATATAATCACATCTTTTTATCAGCGAGGCTACTCTAGAAATAGCCCATGTCTGTGCGTTTGATCTAACGTTATAATGTTATTCCTGATTATTAGAGATGTATATACCTGCCTTCCTTTTTCAAAGACCTCTTTCGTCTGCTTCTAAATTATTTTCTGCTACTTGGCTGTGTTAATGTAAGCGACACCATTGGTTGGTTTTCAATGACCCAACGGAGAGGTTGCACAAGGCAGTTGCTATGGGGAGATACAGTGATTTAACCCTTTCTCCCTCTAGTGTTTTACTCTAATATCCCTCTTTCTCTCTTTTATATCCTACACATTAAATTATAAGAACAGAGGGGGCATGAGCTATAAGTAACTCTACCCAGGGGGAGGTGACCCTTTGCTAACTTTTAATTGGGTCTATGAATAACAGCCAATGGTGTCAGAAATATGAACAGAGCCGCCGAGTCGATACAACAGAACAGAAAGCAATTTGCTAGGAAACAAAATAGGTCCCCACAACTTGAACCAGGTAGTTAACTGGATTATACATCTATATTTAGACATTCTTTTTCTACACTCACATTTATAGACACTTTAATCGTCTCTCTCTTTATTTTTCTCTCTCTCTCTCTCTATTTTTCTATCTCTTTCTATCTTTATCTCTCTTTATTGTTCTTCTTTTTTGAATGTTATTAATCCATTCCATGCTTCGCTGCCTATTGATATAATTCTCCTTGTTTTCATGATAATTGATCTCCCATTTACTCTTAATAAGTATGTATTTAACCCTTTTTAGAATAAGTATTTTAGCAACATGAAATGTTTTATTCATTTTTAAAGCTTTACTATAATTAGGGTCGGTCCTTCCGTAAGTCACAGACAGTTTCGTTAATTTGAACAGGTTAGAATTTTCTTATTGAGTCCACACTTTGCATGGTGAATCCTGTAGTAAATAAGTACTATTTAGAAAGCGTAGCAACTCTATAATCATTACCAGAATGTCCGTACGTTCATTTAAACATGTTGATTTTAAAGTTTTTTAACAACAAATTTTACTGTGATATAATTATCCAATTGATCTGATTTTTGGAATACTGATTCCTAAGACAACAATTTACAATGTCATATGCGAAGCATCTCTGTAATCAAGTCATAAAATGTAAGTATGTCCTTAAACAATACCCTGTATTTAAGCTGTTTTTCAACAAATTTACTTACAATTTTGTTTCGAATTTTATACATTATATTCTGATTATTCAATTCTGACACTCTACAAGTGTTAATGTTCGTTTGTACGAACGTTTCAGAGCTTCGCTTTTATGGATGTTATCATTCTTGTTTCTTTAATACTTTTGTGACATCATAAAAGTTACAGGATGTCTTTAAGTCTGTCTGCGTGTACCGTATGATCTTACTAACCGCTGAACTGATATGGTTCTCCTTTACATTGTAGCTTCTTATAGGTCCTGTGAAAGTTTATAACTATTGGGAGGGTGTGTATTTGTAACACCACCCTCCAAGAGAAATCACAGATAGGAAAAAACCTTACCACCAATTTCTTTACTTTAAAAAAAGTGAAAATCTTGGGGGTTCATTTCCCCTCCCCCCATTATAATTTTCGCCTCGCTCTACAAAAGGAAAAATCAACATGTTTTTTATGGAGGGGGGGGGGTATTTTTAATTTTTTTTAGGGAGGTTGTCCCACCTCATCGCAAATTAGCTTAAAACTTAGAGTACAGCCCAATATCGGTTCAGCGGTTACCAAGATCTTAAGCTTCAGACAGACATCTTTCTCCTATCTTTTTATTAAAAACAAAAGCTTAATGCTGTCTAAAAGGGATAATTATGTATGAAACCTATGAAATTTTACAGCTTCATAGAATGCTTCAATGGAAACCCCTTCAAATTTTACATAAAACATACTTTTATAAGAGCACAATTAAATTTATATAATTTTTCAGAGATAAATTGATATAGAATATTAGAGTGAAACACTAGAGGGAGAAAGGGTTAAATAACTGTATCTCCCCACCTTGTGCAACCTTTCTATTAAGACATTGAAAATCAACCAATGGTGTCACTTATATTAACACAGCCAAGTAGCAGAAAATAATTTAAAAGCAGACAAAAGAGGCATTTGAAAAAGGAAGGGAGGTAGTTGTCTGTACTCTGTATATATATACATACGTCTATACTATAGATCTGTTAATAGAATAATCAATATTATATTATTCCTCAGATGTTGAACCAGAATCAGATATTCATGTATTTTGATAAAAGTGATACTCACAGCTGGCTAAAATAACGATACCACATATCCATCGCCTTTACCCCTTACCCCTCCTACTAGTTAATCGTACTGACCAATTAATGAGGTAAATAATAGCAAGCTAAATTAATGAGGTAGATATTATCAAGCTAAATTTATAAGGTAGATATTATCAAACTAAATTAATGAGGTAGATATTATCAAGCTAAATTTATAAGGTAGATATTATCAAGCTAAATTAATGAGGTAGATATTATCAAGCTAAATTAATGAGGTAGTTATTATCAAGCCAAAATAATGAGGTAGATATTATCAAGCTAAATTAATGAGGTAATTATTATCAAGCTAAATTAATGAGGTAGTTATTATGAAGCTAAATTAATGAGGTAATTATTAGCAAGCTAAATTAACAAAACTTTTCCCCTATCAATATATCCTCGTATATCTATCTTATATCCATTTATGGCGGCTTTTGTAGCCGCTTTATATTACATCTTGAAAAGCACGGGTGTCATCAACCGCACTAAATTCAGGGTTTCGACTGGGGGATGCTGAATTAAAGTTTGTTGGCTTCGGGTGGCTGAAGATTGAAGGGCTGAGTCTTCCTCAAAGCCAAATCCGCTTGGTTAGATACTTCAGAATATTCATTAAGCTGTTTTAATGAACATTACAGCAACTACAACTGCTAAAAGCATCTTTATTTAGGGTAGCTGGGGATAAAAATGACGTTGACTATGAGGCATGTGGTGGCTGAGTAAGACGCGCAACTGACAGTGGGGCTGATTGGTTGGTTTTCGCAGCCGCGCAACTGACAGTAGCTATCGGTGAGGCTATATAATGGCAGCTGTGGTTGCGACCATAGCTAGATCTGCCAAGCCCCGTTAAAAAAAGTTGTATAATTATTTATAGATATTTGTTAAAGGTTTGTGATTCAGCATTTTGAAATCAGCAAATAGCGTTGAAATATAAACACAGCCGAGTCCCTACAAAACAACAGGAAGCAATTTGTTAGCAGATCATTAGGGTCTTTGTCACATGGGGCAGGTAGTTGTCTTTTTACCTATATTTATAAATTTATTGATTCAGCAAAATAAATATATACTAGCGGCTACGCCCCTATAGGCCTCTAGGGGCACTTGAGGAGGGAGGAGTTAAATCCCAAAACACATTTTTTAAATTTAGATTTTAAAAAAATTAAACAAGAAATATATTCACTTTATTTCTTATCAAGCCATAAATTTTGCAGAAAAGAAGCCCCTTATTTCTTTGTACGTCTAAAAACTATGTAAGTGATACTCTCGATGTATTATTACTTGGATTTTGCACCAGATTTTCATGTACTCTGATAAAGTGTTGCTCGTAGCTGACTAAACAACGATACCATCCAATACCCCATCAATTCCTATTGGATGAATGAACTAACCAATAAAAAAGGTCCATATTAGCAAGCTAAATTGACGACAAATTTTCTCCTGTCAATATATTCACGTATATCCTATACCTTTTGTGATGCTAATAGCACTACGTTTGTAAAACTAAATCTTGTTTAATAATGTGCAGTGCATAAATAAATGGTCGAAGCCCCTAAGACAACCAACACTTTGATTGCACGACCTTTGTCTGAAAGGATTTAAAGTGCACGGTAATCAGTTTCGGGCCAATGCATTTTCCCCTTCTCTACTCGTATATATTGCTCACCTTTTTAACGTCTTTAGTTAAGACGTTGTATTGAGCTGAGATTCGAACCTATCACCTACGCACCTAGTATTTTGCTATAGTCGCAGGTTTTTTAAAGATATAAATAGGTTATTTTTTTTATGAAAAGTTTATTCATAAAAATCTATATGTATTTCTTCGCTTTTCTATAATTAGGGTCGGTCCGTCCATAACGATTAGCTCTTTGCATTAATTTAAACAAGTTAGAATTGCCCTATCGATTTCAAACTTTGCATGATGATTCCTATAATAGTTAGATACGACTTAGAAAGCGCAGCATCTCTATAATCGTTAACAGAAAGTACATACGTTCATTAAAACATGTTGATTTTTTACTTTAACAACAAATTTTTATATCATAAAATAATTCAATTCATCTGATTTTTGGTTCACTGATTACTATAACAATTGGTACTATAATTGAAGAATCTCTATAATCAAGTCCTGAAAATGTAAGTATATCATTATATACACCCAGGAAAATTTTGTCTACAATAGTATAATTTCTATTGATGTTTACTTTGTAAATTGTAACGAATTCGCATTGTGTAAATCAGTAAATAAAATTTTCGTAAATAAAGAATAAAAATTTTACTTAAAAGTCACACCCCCAGGGAGTAAGGGAGGGGACAATGGATCGAATATTCAATTTTTATGAGTCTCAGACTTTGGGGACTGGCTTAAAGGGAATTGCAAGAATTTAGCAGTTTCTGACTGAGTTTGGGGACTTGCGCATAGAATGCCGCTACTCGTTATGTATGTTTTGAATATTGCAGACGGGGAGAAGGGATAAGGGAAGTGGGGGGAAGGGAAATAAACACTCGTTGTGTTAGTTTGTAATGTAGCAGACGGGGAGAAGGGAGGGGGGCAAGGGAAATAAACAGAATAAAAAGGGGCAGTCATATTCTTGCTAGCAGCTGGCCGGGTCCAATAATCTTTTAATATAAAAATTACACCAAAAAACCTCAATATATTTCATCAAAAACAAGTTGTGATTTCACTTTACATGACGCTATGGAAATCTATTATTCAATTAATAATCCCTTTATAATTTCCTACCAATTTATTGGATTAAACTGGATTTCATGCCCTTTCTTTGATAACTCTTATATTGATTTAATTGCCCATTGTCCCCTCCCTTACTCCCTGCACACCCCTCTTAAATTTAAAGAGGTTAAAAATCATTTCTCTAGGGAGGGTAGTGGTACCGTTCCCCCAAATATAGCTATTAACCTTCCCAGGACCTATGAGAAACTATACTGTAAAGGAGAAACATATCTGCCCAGCGGTTAGTGATATCCTTGGGTATACACAAGGGTTGGGCATATCATGTAACCGGATAGTTTTAATATCCGGTCGGATATTGAAAATGACCGGATATCCGGCCCAACCCTAGTATACACACACTGAGATCCTGTTACTTTTGCATAAGGCTTGATACATATCCACCAATCAAACGCATCATATGACTTTAAGAAAAGCTTCACTTTATTACTAACTATTGACGCACTTCAATTAATAAGAAATGTATTAAAGATCCATAAGCGCTATTATTTCTATTATTACAAATAAGTAATCAGATTTCTTTAGTTATTTATAAATACAACAAAAGCATAGTAAACTTTAACACAGGTTAAATAAAAGGTACATTATATATCATGGCTACGCTCTGAGAAGCCTCTAGGGGCATTTGGTGGAGGGAAAGTAGGTAAGTCGACTCTCCACCTTCCATTTTAGTTTTAAAAGTAATAAGCTGTTTTTTTTCTGCCGGACTTGGGGGGGGGGGGGGGGGCATATTTTTCTAGTGGAGATTTCTCTTCCAATCATCACTGAGAATTATTTCTAAAACCATCTATAAAGGCACCAACGATTTTTATACTTCACAAATATACGTTTAGTTAGGTTATATTGAGCAAGGTCAGAGCACCTGCAGGGGAGTAGGCATACGAACAACCACCCCTTATTTTAAGTTTATTCCAAAAATACTTTTGAAAAAATTGACACGTTAATATTTTAGCGCAAAATTATTTCAATAGTTTTAGTCTTACCAAAATTGTTGGAGCCTTTACCAGTTTTTAAATATGAAAATTATAATCAATAACACTTTTTCATAGAATAAGAAAATATATTTTTGATATAAAGACCACTAGTACAACATGTATAATGTATATATATATATATATATTGTATGTTACAAGGCTCGGCAGCCGCCCGAAAGCTTAAGGGAAATCAACCTTATACAATTTAAGAAATCAGTTGGAATTCTAAACCTGACCCAAATATGGCAACCATACAATCATTGCAATGCATACGAGTTAAAATTTGATGCTTAATCGCGGCGGCTACCGCGCTGCTGCCGAGCCTTGACACGTTACACAACAATGCTTGAGATCACACTTGCTTCATTTAATTAGTTTTAATTAGGGTTGGGCCGGATATCCGGTTTGGCCGGATATCTGGTTTTGCCGGATATCCGGCCGGTTACCGAATATTGAAACTATCCGGATACCGGATATCCGGCTGATTTTTACTGCCGGGTATCCGGTAATTTGCCGGATATCGAGCGTTGGCCAGATATCCGGCCGGATACCGGACATTGAAACTATCCGGATACCGGATATTGAAACTATCCGGATACCGGATATCCGGACCAACCCTAGTTTTAATCATATCAATTTCAAGGGAGGGGGGGCATTAAACAGTAAATTACACTGGTACCCATAGCTTAATAACTACAATATCTTACTCGTTATCTCAAAAACTTAGTAAACTTTAAAATTGATTGGTTGGTTTAAAATTCAAGAAAAATTGAATTTTGGACGGCAACTACAAGTATTTAAATAATGGAAATACATGGAAACTACGATAAAGGGAGGAGTAGGTTTTTTGTCTATAGTTCTTTTCAATAAGAAATACTCATATTTAGTGAATATTACCGTTCTACTACTATTTTTAAGCCTTAAAACTCACACCTTGACTGATCTTTAGCGCAACCTACTCCTCCCTTTCTTCTTAATTTTCTTCTTGGAATTATGATGATTACATAAAAGCTGGTTATTTAAATACATTTGTGGAAAAACAATCACATGTAAAACAATGAAATTAATGTATCTATTTAATTTTTTAAAATCTATATACAAAAATGCAATTTTCTATTATTGACATTAAATCATGCAAAAAATAATATAAAAAGAGAAAGGTATAACTTAAATTAATAAACAAATAAACATGATTTTAAAACTCCCTATTAGCATACTACTTTAAAATGAATTCCTCGTAAAATAAAGTATATTGATATTAGGGTTGGCAATCCGTATCCAAATCCGGGATCCGCTTATTTTTTGGCTAATTTTGGAATCCTAATCCTGAATCCGTTTTTTAATAGCGGATTGGATTCTTAATTGGTAGGCTAAAATTAGCGTCTTGAGTTTTTTCTTTCAACTCCCCCTTTTTGAATGCAAAGATCATCATGACTATATATAAAATCTTTTAAAATCTGGTTCGATTCTCGGAAGTGAATTATAGAGAACACCAAGAACATTAGTTTTTAGGACATATGTAGCACTTAAATTTTTTAATTTAAAAAAAGCCTTTTAAAATATTGCTAGAATCCGGAATCCGCCAAAAATAATGTTTATGTTTAAGAATCCGGAATCCGCCATTTTTTTTGACGGATTCTTGTAAGAATCCGAATCCGGTCCAAAAATTTTACAGATTGCCATCCCTAATTGATATATACTAAAGATTAACCACCCGAAGTTTTCCATGATTACTTGTCATTGTTCAATGATACGATGATGAATAATTCCAGCGATGAAAACTCATAAAGCTTATAGTTGTCACGAGGCCAGCGGATCTTCCTCTACAATATCTGTATCAATATCATCAAACGCGTCTGACGGTGCAGTCAATAAATTGTCCAAATCCTGAAATAGTAGCGGTTTTTTTATTTAGTATGTAAAATTTGTTTTAATAAAAAGTCATAAACTTCCCCAATGATGATAAACAAGATTATTGGTAGAAAAGTTTAGACATAAATGTTTGATACCAACCAATCAAAATTCAATAAATGTAACCAATTTTCTCGTATCCATTCGAATCCGGTGGATAGGAACCGGTTCTCATCCATACGAAAAAACTATGTCTAGCATCTTATTATATCCAGCTTTCTACGAATATAAAAATGTAAAATTAAAACATTAAAACCTGTTGATTTTGCCTGTGCCTTCAGTACCTAGGGGCTAAAGAAACTGGTTTTAATCTTATAATTGTACATTCTATATCCGCGGAAAGCGGTTTATGATACGATGCGAAAAATAACTATTCTTGAGCCTACGAATAATAGAACGTGATTGTAAAATTTTGGATACCCAGGTAATTTTCAGTCCAATGTCCCTTCCTCCTACCTAGCTCCCTGGGTTTTAGATGGGAGGTCACAGGTACATCAGAATTTCAGTTTTTTTTTAATTGGACCTTTGGTTTACCGCCCGTTTATAAGCCAAAACATTTTCAGAATCAACTGCAGTTCACGGTAAAATATTCCTGGTAAGGAATATTTCAAAAAATCTATGAATTTTAAAGGCTGCTAGCTGCCAAACGGCTAAATGTACAGATAATACCCGCACACCATTTTAAGCGGCATAAGCAAGCCTACAAATAATCTGGAATAGCCAAGATCAAATTATACACAGGGAAAGCTTCACTGAAGAAAAAATGCGTAAAATAGTTCTTTTTTGCTCATTTCTCTGCACTGCGAGATTATGAATATTGTTTTATATTTAGAAGGAATCCAGTCAAATCACCCCACGAAGACTAAGAGAAGGCTTCCATAACAAGGCCAAAGTTTAGTAATTTAAAATATGTTAAAGTAAATTCACGCAACCTATTTCTTCACCATAGAGCAAAAAATATGTATCGGAAATAATGCTAATTACTTACAAAACTTAAATTTATATTAAATTGTAATTGTTTAATGCAAAAGCCATTTTTATTTTCAAATTCATTTTTAGCAAAGAATGTTTAATTTTGTAAAAAATAATATGAAATATTATCCAACCTATGTATGTGATTAATCTATGACGCGCAAGCGTTCAAATCTCTATATTCGTTGTATCAGTCTAACGTCAGCCATCTTAATATAAGCAAGGAAAAATAGTCTATCTAAAAGTTTAAAGAAAATTGTTATTTTGGTACAAAATACACATTTAAATCAATTCAAAGCATTTATAAAATTAATTTGAGCTTTTTACTTCCAAGTTTATTAGTTTTTAACAACTTATTTTGTTTCTTTTAAGCGAAAATTGGTTAAATTTACTATCGTTAAAATTGTATTATATATATATGTAAAAAGTGATAAAGAAACCTATATCTACATCAAATAATATGGGCTAATCCATTTCAGAAAGTGCTAACGAGTGAAAAAGTTCTCAAAATGTAATAATAAATTGTCTCTGCTGAGATACAAGGTAAAACAAATATTAAAAATAGTCAATTCATTCACCCAGCGAAGCCGTATATGCAAAGATTTCATTTAAACCAAAGTTGAAGATATAAATCTATTGAATTCACTGCCCCTATCTAATTGTAAAGAACCAATAAATGAGTACCGTAACGGCCTCCAAGTTAACTTTAAAAGCATTGTAGTCCATTAAAAGTTTGGGCTTAATTTGATATTATTAAGGCCTGGAATTAGCTGAGCCTGTTGAGAGTGGATCTGCCCTCTTTTTATCTCTAGTGGAGAAGCTTGTTGGTGCCCCTCGTGACGGATCAGAGGGAAAGCTTGAGCACAAAGAACCATAGGTAAAATGTTGTTGATTGAATAACTACCTAATGAAATTTGGAATCAAAGTTATAGTGTAGATTGCTGCCTATCCAAATATCACCTAATTATGGTTTTTCGTTACAGGATTCACCAAGTGGAACAAAGAACTTGGAACCAATAGCGAAAAAGGAGATCCTTCGCTAAAATTAAGGTACAGAATACTCACCTTTATATTAATTCCTTCAAATTAATTAGAAAGCCTCAAAGTCAAAGCTTAAAAACACAGAGTTACCCTTGATTATTCTATAAATGGTGCTCCTTCTAACATAAAGTATATGATTGATGTTTTTAGACTGAAATTCTGCCACTGTAACACCGATTCATATGGAGTTATCCTCAAATCTGGCTTGTGGTCTGAAGTATTAAGTCCTTGACTGCCGTGGAATTGTTCTGTATTGATTGCTGCTGTGGATATTTGCTGGTGGTTATGTTGATGAGATGATCTGATAAGCCTGTAGTTCTGGAAATTATTAAGTGGAAAGAGCTGGATTCGAGAAGTAAGTTTTACATTCTTTGACTAATGAACCATTGGATTGTTTTATTGAAATGCACTATTCTGAAAAGCCCGAAATCAAAATAAAAGACTTTTAAAAGAAACTAAGAAAGCAATGCAATTTTTAGTATTTTAACTCTGTATTATACTTTATTGTTCTATTTGTAGTTCATTTATAACAACCTAATTCTGTGATTTTATTTTAGGTTGTTTAAAACCGCTGTATTCTACCTGAATAAACGAGTATTGAAAGCTTCATTGATTGTTTTAATGGCAGTTGTTCATTCTGGGACACCTGCCGCACTGCTACATCTCTAACTAGTGGGTTGTAGTACAGTTTTAAACAAGAGTTCGCTACCCAGAGCAACCTATGAGCTACACGAGCCCCAGAGAAGCCTCCTCATCGCCGCCGGAATTCCATGGTTACCGCAGTTCGAGTATAGCACGAGCTGAGGGAGTGTACGAGGAGACAGACTCCAGAGTAAACGATTTGATCAACGGGATCAGGGACAGAAGATCATATACTGACCAACGCCACCAGAACGATGTTGATAGAGACACGAATTGGAGTTATGGAGACCTGAGTGTGGCTGGTATTCAACAGCTGCGAACTTCCACAGAGCAATCAGTGTTTAGAAACGACAGTTTGGCAACGGTGTTTAGTCAGCACCACAACCTTCGAAGAACCAGCGAATGTCAGTGCCCGCCAGGACAAGCCTGTGACTGCGAGGTGTTTGCGACTGGTGACGAGGAACGGCCGGAGTCACGTATAAGTCAAGCAACTGTTGTAGCGGCGTGTGACCCAACACAGCCGTTGGTGCCACCAAGGACGCCAACCCCGCCGCCAAGAGTGCCGACACCGCCGGTTAGAGTGCCGACATCGCCAGCTAGAGAGCCACCACCGCCGGTACAGCTGCAGGCAGGCCTGCAACCTTTGCCGCCGCCGGAGCAGCAACAGCCGCCGCCGAAAGCCAGTGATAAACGCCGCAGTAAAATGGCAAAGGCTCAAATAAAGAAACATATTGATGTTATTGAAAGAGTGACTTTCACCTGGGACAATAATCTGGTGTTTATAAACCCAGCTCATGTCCCAACAGCCCAGGCTGAAACAATAAACAGTGAAGTTCATACATTAGTGAATGAGTTATCAAATGCTGTAGTGTTCTTCAAAAGCAACCCTTGTGATGAGTTCACCGAGGATGACAGTATCAATTCAAGCGAATGTCTGGCACACTTAAACGGCCTCAGGAAGCAACTGTGGGAAGCCCAGGAGTTAAGGAGGAAGGAGGAAGCAAGGATACAGCCGCCCCAGCCGCCGCCGCCATCTGAGAGTGCCGCCGCGGGAAATCAGGCGTCCTCTGTACACCGGCAACGCTTAGATTATGGTTTGAAGAATTTGAGTGACAACACTATGTATGTGACCAGCGCATACAAACAGCTGATGAAGTTAAAGACGAGGGCCACCAATGAGATCAAAGGAGGGGAAACCTTGTTCAAGCAGGCTTCGGAGCAACACAGAGACTTCCAAAAGAAGATAAGTGACCTGTTGAAGTGTGCAACGAGTTGCGGAGATTGCAGTGCCGTAGAGATGTTGGACGAAGCTGAGCAGAGCTGCATAAATGCCCAACGAATGGCCAGAGCCCACCTTGATGTGCTGTATGACGAAGCTGGACTTGCGCCTGGAACTAACGATGCTGGTGTCAACAAGGTCAAGCTCAAACCTCCCACTTTTAGTGGCGAGTCGGGTCACGGCAACCTCGACTTTTATAGCTTCCAAACACAGATGGAGCTATTCTTTGAAACAATGGGTGGATTCAACGAGCACGAGAAATACCTAAAGCTTAAATTTGAATGCGTGGTTGGTATCGCAAAGGACTGTATCCTCAACCTAGAGACGTACAAGGAAGCCATGGATCACCTGAAGGTAGTGTACGGCAAGCCTGAACTGTTATTTTCCGCGAAATCAAGCGAAATCAAAGCCTGTGGATCCTGCCCGGATAACTTGTTTGAAAAACGCAGCTGGCTGATAAAAGTTGAGCAGAAGCTTGTAGCACTCACCAAGCTAGCTACACAACATAAGATCCTGGATATGTATGAGTCGTCACCGGTATTGGCTGTCCTGTCAGGTGCGTTGTTGAAAGATGACCTCATTGAATTTCACAAGATTCTGTTGGCTGAGAAAAGAACTGACCCTGGTACCAGACAGACCAAGTCTATGATGATCAAGACCCTGACACAATTTCTGCAGACCATGTTGTGGGAGGTCACGGCTAAAATAGATATCATGGTGACGTCTGGCACACGTTACTATGACAGCAGCAAGTCAAGGAAACAAGTCACATCCAAGTACAGTGTGATGCCAGCAGATTGTGAGTTGAGCAGTGATGGAGAAGGAGTTGTTAATACGGCCGCCCAAGCTATTGAAAGTTCCGCCGGTTCCGCAAAAAGCTACGTTACCGCTGAAGCAAGTTCAGCTGGTGCCGATCCGGCTGCGGCCAACAACGGGTCCGTGTCCCACGCCAACAACAAAGAAAAGAAGAAGGCTAAAGATAAAGACAAGAAGACAAGTGGAGATGCTGCTGCCGCCATTATGATGAACAAAAGCAGACAGGCGAAACAAGTTAAGTGTAGATTGTGCCCAGGTTCACATACATCCCTGGCGTATTGTGAAGTGTTCCAAGAAACTCGTGTCAAGAGAAGGTTCGGTAGGACGGTGAAAGCAGAGGCATGCTACAGATGTCTGAGATTAGATGCCAAGTTTGACATGAAGAATAGGGAGGCCTGGTTCAAAGAACACGAACCGTACTGTGACAGCAAGTGGATATGCAATGAAGGAACCTGTAAGGACAAGCCAGATGTGTGGAAGAACCATATCGCCATCTGCACCTATCACCTGGAAGCCAACATGGAGAAGGAGGCAGAATTTAAACGTTCCCTGGACGAGAAGCTGCTACCAACCGATGTCAGGTTTTTCTTTGCCAGTTATCATGCTTTGCCCGACAAAGGTGACAGAGATGTATACGCGAGTTTCGCCGCCAGCGGCGGCCGAGGTAAAGTTGACGACGTCATAGTGGAGCCAAGTATACAGAACCAGCCCATATACATGTTGCAATATGTAAAAGGAACCAACGGTGAGAAGCTGCTCCTGTTTTACGACAACGGTTGCTATGGAGCCTGCCTGAGCACACGGGCATGTGCGTCGTTGGATACAGAGACGCAGCGGCCTGGCCCCACCGCCCTTGAGGTAGCTGGCGGCCAGAGGGTTGAGATCCCCTATGGCATTGAGCGTTTCTGGCTGCCGATGGTAAGTGAAGATGGTAAAAGACGGGTTGCGACCATTGAAGGCCTGCAAATGGACAAAGTTAGCACACGTTTCCCAGAGTGGCCGCTGAAACAGGTATGGGAAGAACTTAATGCCGTCTTTACTAAGAGCCATCCTGCCGCAAAGATGCCGACAACTGAACCTGAAATTGGAGGACAGCCGGTTGATATCATGATTGGCATTCAATACAACTTATATTACCCACAGGTGGTACTTACCTTACCAGGTGGACTCTGCATTATGAAATCCAGGTTGGCTGGATATGGAGGCCACAACGGGATATTAGCTGGACCACATGAAGTTTGGAAAGATGTTATGAGCCGCGCTCATCTGATGGGACCTGCTGCATTTTTAACTGCAGAGTTTAAAGCATATAGATATCAGAGAGACTGTTTGTTTTCCAACAATGGGATGATTCATGAAAGTGCCACAACCATTGATCACCATCATGAGGTATGTTCGCATTATGCTGGAGCCGAGAACCCCTTAATGGATGAGGATGATGTGTTTGTCCACCACGTTTTTGCCGCCGGACCAAGTAAGATGCTCAAGGAATACCAGATGATAGACCAGATAGGTGCAGATATGTCATACCGTTGTGTCAAGTGCCGCGTCTGTTCCGAGTGCAAGAAAGGTGAGCGAGTGGAGAAAGAATCATTGTTGGAAGAACGTGAACAACATGATATAGAGCAAAGTGTCAGCTATGATGCCGAGCAGAGGAGGTTATTTGCTTACCTGCCATTTACTGAGAATCCTGAATCAGCTTTGGCAGATAATACCTACGTTGCCGAAAAGATATTGGGCACTCAGGTCAAGTTAGCCAACAAGAGTGAAGTTGCCAGAGAGGAGATCCTGCGGAGTTTTAACAAGTTGGCGGATAATGGGTTTGTAGCACCATTAGCGGCGCTGCCGCCAGAGGAACAGGTGGAGGCCAGAAAAGCTGGATATGTGATTCCGTGGCGCATTGTCCATAACAGCCACAGTATATCTACCCCGGTTCGGCTTGTGTTTGACGGCAGTTCCAAGACCAAGACAGGCAAGAGCCTAAATGACATATTATGTAAGGGAAGTAACCAGCTGGCTAATTTGTTGCACTTGTTGATTGGATTCAGATGCGGAGGGGCTGCCCTTAGCGCCGACATCCGGATGGCATACAATTCCGTGTTCTTGCAGCCGCAGCATTATAGATATCACAAGTTCCTGTGGATTGATGGATTGTCCCTGCTTGGAGCAGTCATTGTTTACGTGGTCAGAACAATTATTTATGGGATCAAGAGCTCAGGAAACCAAACCATCCACGGTTTTAAGATGGTTGCGGACATAGCTGAAGCCAAACAACCAGAGCTTCGGATTGGAGCAGCTGTGATCCGAAAGAAAGCCTACATGGATGATATTGTTTCTGCCCACCGTGATGAGAAGACACGCGACTTAGCAGGAGAGCAGCTGGTAAAGGTATTAGAAATGGGCCAGCAGTCGGTCAAAGCGGTCACGAGGAGTGGTCACGACCCGGATGAACAAGTGTCTGTAGATGGAGAAAGTGTTGGGCTCGTTGGGTATTGTTGGCGGCCGAAGGAAGACACAATATCCCTCGAGGTGAAACCTTTGTTCCTGGGCAAAAAGAAGCGAGGTAAAGTGCCAGAAGAAGTGACCGGTGACCTGAAGGAAGCGCTGCGGGTCATGTTCACAAAAAGGATTCTGTTGGGCAAAACCATGGAGTGCTGGGACCCTCTCGGGTTAGTGTCACCGAGGTCCAATAAACTAAAAATTGACATGTGTTCCATCTGTTCACTGGGGACAGAGTGGGACGAGATCCTGCCGGACAACTACCTAGACACTTGGGTGGAAAATTTGATGATGGTCCAGCAACTAAGAAACATACGATTCACACGTAGTGTGTTCTGTAACCCTGTGGATGTAGAGCATGGGGTTGAATTGATTGTGTCTACAGATGCAAGTCAGGTGCTAGCTGGTAGCGTCGTCCACGCAAGAATGAAGTTGTTGTCAGGCGGGTTTGTAACCAGAATGGTGGCGTCCAAGTCAAAGCTGACCACCAAACTAACCATCCCCAAAGCTGAGATGACAGCATGTGCCATGGGATGTGTATTGGCTCACCTAGTTAAACTTAATTTTGAGAATTATGTCAAGAAGATCACCTATGTTACAGATTCAATGGTTGCGCTATACTGGATCCACTGTGATACACGACCACTGCAGACTGGCATCCGCAACCTGGCGATTGAGGTAAGGCGATTCTGTGACGTGACGAGTTGGCGCCACGTTGAGTCAGCACAGAACATAGCTGATATATTGACTAGACCTGATGGATCCCCAGAGATTGGGCCTGGATCGGAGTGGCAGGATGGAAAGGCTTGGATGAGCAGGCCAGAGTCAGAGTGGCCAACGAGAAGTATTGATGAGATTACCCTTGACCAGGACACGAAAGTTGCGGCGCTGAAGGAGATGAGGAACAAAGAAAGCCGTGGGCTGGTGCTGGCTAATTTTTCGGCGAGGATGGTTGAGAGGTACGAGTTTTCACATTACTTGGTTAACCCGAGTAAGGTCCCGTGGGATAGGTATGTCCGGCTGATTGCTGTATGTTTGAAGATTGTTGATATTTGGCGGCGGAGGAGCAGCAACAAGTTTAATGTTGTGTCTGGCACTGTGTTGGTGGATGTTGATGAGCATGTTTTGAAGAGAGCGGAAAAATATGTTTTTAGCAAGACTACGGCAGAGGTAACTAAATTCAACAGTCGAGACAAGTTAAAAAGCATTGGCACAGTTAAGGATGGCATTATGTACCACCATGGGAGGATCTTACCGGGAGGCAACGATGCATTGGCGGAAAATATGCTGGATCTAGAGAAGTTGGCCTTTGCCAAGCCTGTGCTGGACAGGTACAGTCCGGTGGCGTACAGTATCATGCGTCACTGCCATGAGAATGTGACGCACCATGGAGGATCCATTGCAACATTGAGAAGGAGCAGAGAACACGCCTTTATCTTAGAGGGCAACTCTTTGGCGATTGAGGTAAAAAAGAACTGTTTCTTTTGTCGGCGATACAAGGCCAAGGAGATAGAGAGAGAGTTTGGTGCTGTAGACCCGTGCCGGTTGAAGATAGCGCCGGCATACACAACTTGTATGATTGACTTGTTTGGGCCTGTAGAAGGAAGATGCAGTTATGGCACACATAGATTTCCGATGAAATTGTGGGCGGCGGTGTACAAGTGTCCGGCGACGCTGGCTGTGGCGGCGTATAGTATGACTGGGTATGACACAGAAAGTTTTTTGTTAACCCTTACCCGCCACATTAATCGGTATGGCATCCCATGTCTAGTCAAGATAGATAATGGCACCCAGCTAGTGAGAGCTTTCGAGACAGCTGACATATGTGTAGCCAGTGTGCAGAACCTGTTGAACCAGGAGAAGGGCGCCAAATTAACGGTTGAGCTTGCTCCCGTTAAGAGTTCGAATTACCAAGGAGTGGTAGAGAGGTCGATACGGTCCATCAAGGAGATTCTCAATGTGGCGTTCAAGGGGCTGAAGTTCACGCCGTTGGAGTTTGAGACAGCGTTGTCGTTCTGTTGTAACGATTTGAACTCGATGCCTTTGTGTTTAGGATCGAGGTATCAGAACATTGATCAACTGGATTTGATAACTCCATCCAGGTTATTGTTGGGCAGGAATAATAACAGAGCACCTGGGGGCCAGTTAACGGTGGAAAGGCCTGGCAAGATGTTGGAAGCCATGGAGGATGTGGAAAGATCCTGGTGGGAAGCGTGGAAAGAGTTGAAAGTTGGTGAGTATGTACCAAAGCCCAAGAAGTGGAGTAAAAATGTTGGAGAGGTTGGGGCAGGAGACATAGTCCTGTTCCGTAGAGATGGCAGTAGCCCCCTAGGTACGTGTATATGGAGGATTGGCAGAGCCAGAGAAGTGCACATATCTAGGGATGGGCACGTACGAGAGGTGACGATAGAGTATAGAAACCACGGGGAGAAGGATATGAGGACAACCAAGCGAGCGGTGAGAGGCCTGGCGGTGGTGCACCAGGAGCACGAGTTAGAGCTTGGAGGACAGCTGGCGGAGGCAGATGTTGAGGCAGTCCATCTCCAATGGGTCCGTAAGTACAGCACATAGTTCTATCCTTTCTCTCAATCTTTCAATTTATCATGTTTTCAAATTTTCAAACTCTCAATCTATCAATTTATCAATCTATTAAATTGTAAAATCACGCGACAAGTGCTCCGTGACCAAAGTAAAACATAAGACAATTGCTCTGTGTTATTAATTAAACAATGCCAAATTTTATCAAAGTTTTAGTAAAGTACAAAGTTTTACCTGATTTTAAAATTATGTAATGTTCAGTTAAAACTATAGTTCAAAGTAAAAGTTCAAAAATTTTATTTTCTGTCAAAGTTAAAAGTTCAAAGTTAAAACTACAGTTCAAAATAAAAGTTCAAAGATTTATTTCTGTCAAAGTTCAAAGTAAAAGTTCAAAGATTTATTTCTGTCAAAGTTCAAAGTAAAAGTTCAAATAATATTTGTCAAAGTTCAAAGTTCAAAGTTCAAACTGGTTCTGTGAGCTCCGTAAGGGCCGGAACTGAAGACACCTGGGATGATTTTCGTGGATTTTTTGCCTGGGGGAGTGTTTTATATTTAGAAGGAATCCAGTCAAATCACCCCACGAAGACTAAGAGAAGGCTTCCATAACAAGGCCAAAGTTTAGTAATTTAAAATATGTTAAAGTAAATTCACGCAACCTATTTCTTCACCATAGAGCAAAAAATATGTATCGGAAATAATGCTAATTACTTACAAAACTTAAATTTATATTAAATTGTAATTGTTTAATGCAAAAGCCATTTTTATTTTCAAATTCATTTTTAGCAAAGAATGTTTAATTTTGTAAAAAATAATATGAAATATTATCCAACCTATGTATGTGATTAATCTATGACGCGCAAGCGTTCAAATCTCTATATTCGTTGTATCAGTCTAACGTCAGCCATCTTAATATAAGCAAGGAAAAATAGTCTATCTAAAAGTTTAAAGAAAATTGTTATTTTGGTACAAAATACACATTTAAATCAATTCAAAGCATTTATAAAATTAATTTGAGCTTTTTACTTCCAAGTTTATTAGTTTTTAACAACTTATTTTGTTTCTTTTAAGCGAAAATTGGTTAAATTTACTATCGTTAAAATTGTATTATATATATATGTAAAAAGTGATAAAGAAACCTATATCTACATCAAATAATATGGGCTAATCCATTTCAGAAAGTGCTAACGAGTGAAAAAGTTCTCAAAATGTAATAATAAATTGTCTCTGCTGAGATACAAGGTAAAACAAATATTAAAAATAGTCAATTCATTCACCCAGCGAAGCCGTATATGCAAAGATTTCATTTAAACCAAAGTTGAAGATATAAATCTATTGAATTCACTGCCCCTATCTAATTGTAAAGAACCAATAAATGAGTACCGTAACGGCCTCCAAGTTAACTTTAAAAGCATTGTAGTCCATTAAAAGTTTGGGCTTAATTTGATATTATTAAGGCCTGGAATTAGCTGAGCCTGTTGAGAGTGGATCTGCCCTCTTTTTATCTCTAGTGGAGAAGCTTGTTGGTGCCCCTCGTGACGGATCAGAGGGAAAGCTTGAGCACAAAGAACCATAGGTAAAATGTTGTTGATTGAATAACTACCTAATGAAATTTGGAATCAAAGTTATAGTGTAGATTGCTGCCTATCCAAATATCACCTAATTATGGTTTTTCGTTACAGGATTCACCAAGTGGAACAAAGAACTTGGAACCAATAGCGAAAAAGGAGATCCTTCGCTAAAATTAAGGTACAGAATACTCACCTTTATATTAATTCCTTCAAATTAATTAGAAAGCCTCAAAGTCAAAGCTTAAAAACACAGAGTTACCCTTGATTATTCTATAAATGGTGCTCCTTCTAACATAAAGTATATGATTGATGTTTTTAGACTGAAATTCTGCCACTGTAACACCGATTCATATGGAGTTATCCTCAAATCTGGCTTGTGGTCTGAAGTATTAAGTCCTTGACTGCCGTGGAATTGTTCTGTATTGATTGCTGCTGTGGATATTTGCTGGTGGTTATGTTGATGAGATGATCTGATAAGCCTGTAGTTCTGGAAATTATTAAGTGGAAAGAGCTGGATTCGAGAAGTAAGTTTTACATTCTTTGACTAATGAACCATTGGATTGTTTTATTGAAATGCACTATTCTGAAAAGCCCGAAATCAAAATAAAAGACTTTTAAAAGAAACTAAGAAAGCAATGCAATTTTTAGTATTTTAACTCTGTATTATACTTTATTGTTCTATTTGTAGTTCATTTATAACAACCTAATTCTGTGATTTTATTTTAGGTTGTTTAAAACCGCTGTATTCTACCTGAATAAACGAGTATTGAAAGCTTCATTGATTGTTTTAATGGCAGTTGTTCATTCTGGGACACCTGCCGCACTGCTACATCTCTAACTAGTGGGTTGTAGTACAAATATGCATTATTGATTTATGGCTATTCCATATTATTTGCAGGCCTTCTTATGCCGCTTAAACAGTGTGCGGGCATAATCTGTACGTTCAGCCGTTTGGTTGCTAGCAGCCTTTAAAATTCATAGATTTTTGGAAATATTCGTTTCCAGGATTATTTTACCGTGAACTGCAGTTGATCCAATTTTTCTTACTGTCACATGACAAACATATAAATCAGAAAGTACAATTATTAGCTTCTTTAATTATGACGCGGTGCGGGAAGGAACCATTCTTTACAACTGGAGGACCCGTCAAGATAATCTTGACAAATGGAGGACCCGTTAAACTGAATGCTGAGGTGTTTATCTATTTTTAAAAGCTAAGCTTTTCTATAATTAAATTTCGGCCTGTCCGCAAGTACGATCTTAGTCCGTATGTATGGTTAGATCTAATTGTTAGAATTGTCCTCTCGACTTCAAATTTTGCCTGATGGTTCTTGTATGAGATTCTTGTATTTAATCTATTTTCATTACATTTTTGGGATCTACTGCAGTTCACGGTAAAATATTGCTGGTAACGAATATTGCCAAAAATCTATGAATTTTAAAGGCTGCTAGCTGCCAAACGGCTGAACGTACAGATCATGCCCACACACTGTTTTAAGCGGCCTAAGAAGGCCTACAAATAATCTGGATTAGCCATAAATTAATAATGTATACTTATCTCGCAGTGCAGAGAAATGCGCGAAAAAGGCCTATTTACGCGTTTTTTCTTCAGTGAAGCTTACCCTGTACTTCATTGGATCTTGGCTATTCTAGATTATTTGTAGGCCTTCTTATGCCGCTTAAAATGGTGTGTGGCTAGCAGCCTTTAAAATTCATAGATTTTTAGCAATATTCGTTACCAGCAATATTTTACCGTCAACTGCAGTAGATCCCATTTTTGTTTAAGACTTCTAATTTAATACTCTGATTCTTTGTCATACCATCTAAATAAAGAGCTTCGCTTTTAGGGATGTTGTCATCCTGGCCTTGGTTTCCTTCCAAACTTACCAAATGAAAAGCTTCCTCCTTAATGTCGACAATGTTTTCAGCGGTATTTTGCGCCTCTGCTGGCTCCGATAACTTTTGCTTCTTGCTCGCTGGCTCACAAATAGTTGGTGTCGGTATTTTTGCCGGAGATTTTCTTGGAGGCTCTAAAATATTGAAATAGTTATGTTTTGCATCGTATTATAAACAGCTTTCCGCGGATATAAAATGCCCCGAGATGATTGTACATTTTTATATTCATAGAGAACTTAAAATACCAATTTTAAGAGCGTAACTACTTTTTAAGTTAAGTCATTAAATGGGTCTGTAACAAAGTATAAAATATAATAGGTGGGTGTTTATTTTTCTAGGGGGATATCTCTTGGAAGCAGGGTTTCGGATCCGGATCCGCAAGGATCCGCATATTTTCGAGTCCAAGGATCCGGATCCGGATCCTTGGACTCAAAAAAATGCAGAAAAAAGGGAAAAATCTACCTAAATTTATATACAATCTCAGACATACTCTTGATGAGAGCCAATCTTTTAGGTTTAGGGTCAGACTTGAAAATTAAAAGTATTTTTGACTTCGAATTAAAGAATAAATATTTTTGAAAGGTTTGGTGATTTTATTTTCATTGTCAAGGATCCGGATCCGCACTGACCAAATTTTGAGGATCCGGATCCGGATCCGCAAAAAAACAATGCGGATTCGAAACCCTGCTTGGAAGGATAGAGGTACCCTCCCGAAAAATAGTTATAATCCTTCCATGGACCTTAGGAACCTTCACTGAAAAGGCGAACCATATCGGTCCAGCAGTCAGCAAGATCATACACAATATACAGACATACATCCACTACTCAAACCTCGTTTTGTCTTCTATTGCATTAGAATAAAAAAATGACAATGAAATTTATTCCATAACAATTTTTTAAGGATTAAGAAAAATTTAAAAATTAAATTGGGAAGTAAAAAGGTGAATCAAACAAGGATGACAATATCCTTAAGTAGCAAAGCTCAAAAATTATGGATGGACATCCGTAAAAAATTTACTATAGAGCAGTTTCATGACAAACATTAAACTAAAAAAATCACGAAACCTTGTAAGATTAATAACGAGAAAATCTAGGAATCGATCTAGCAACTCAACCAATAAGCAAATCTTAATGAGACTTTGTGGATATAATTAAATTATGAACTTGTTTAATCCCTAAAAATATCAGCTGTCTATCTTGAATAGGAGAAAAGAAAATCTTGAAAACTCAAAAAATCTAGGAATCGAACTACCACCCCAACCAATTGACGAATCTCAATGAAACTTAATAAAAGTATGCAGAATATAAAAGAATTCAATCCCTAAAAATTTCAGCCGTTTATCTTGAATGGGTGTTGAGAAAATAATGAAAAGTTAAAAATGTAGGAATCGATCTAGCACCCCAGTTAATTTACGAATCTTAATGAAACGTTGTGAACATATAAAGAATGTTAACATATTTAATCCCTGAAAATTTCAGCCTTCCATCTTTTATAGAAGCCGAGAAAATCACGTTTCCCCCTTTCTGTCTCAGACGGACAAACGGACGGACGGACATTTCGAATTATAGAGTAGCTTCGCTACTAAAAATGTACCTCCACCGAGAACTTTTTCTAACCAGTCTTCATTATTCTTCTCAAACTTTTTAGTATTTCTGTTTACCTGAATTAAATCAATAAATATAAAATTCTAGATCATCAACCCCTTAATTGGACCATTAGGAAAATAGAGTACGAACAATCTGACCATATTATTGGTATGAGGGAGCAGTTATTTTTTTGATTTTTAAGATATGATAAGCAAACTATAAATAGTTCTACTTTGCTTATGGGAATTTGAATCATTTCAACGCCCCTATTGAATCAATCGTATTTCACGGATAATTGTAAAAAAATCTTTGTCTGATAAAAATTCCTTTTTAAATTGGACGATTTTTTGTGTCTGATTGACCATCTAGTGTGATACATTTATATTGAATTAAGTATTTTTCGTTTCATTGTTAGGATCATATTTTATAAAGTTATAAAACCTCGTAATTTTTTTCGTATGGATGAGAACAGGTTCAAATCCACCGGATATTAATCGGTTTCGAATAAATAATTATACGAGAAAAATTCATTATTGCAATTCACCTCCTACTTTAGCAAAAAGCCGAAAACAAAATAAAGGTTTAATACTCCAATAGAGCTTTATCGCATCGAATTATAGACAGTTTTCGCGTATTTTAAAAAATGAAATAAATTAAGATTTAAACCAATTTTATGTTTCTTATTTTACTATTTGTGGAAAATTGAAAATTGTCTGTAATACGATGATCTACATGATTTTACATTATAGCTGAGAACCGTTTCTAATCCAGTGGATATCAGTCGTTTTTCGAAGCCATACTGCAAATTTAATTACCTTTAAAAATCTCCTTTTAAACACTTGCATAAAACTATTAACAACTTTCTCATCATATCCGTGTTGGTCGACCAGGAGTTTGTTAGCCTCACTGTGCACCATAGATTTTATCACTTTCATCTGGTGAGCTGTCTTCAATATGTTGTACAAATCATTCCTGCACGTCAGCTCTTCATTCATCACAGCTTCTGGAAAAGTGGAAGATTTATATAAAATATGAGCTAAAAACAAGAAAGAAAAACAAAGGGGACTATCCACGAACGAGGGCATGTGATTCTAAGCACCTTCCAGCATTGATCCATAGTAATTTTTAGTGAATGTACTAGGTTTAAGTGTAATATTTGGTTTATCGACTAAAAAGTTAGGTTTCACCATGGTTTTATATGAGAAAAACTTTGAAATGTAAATCATTTTTTGATGCATTGTCATCAAATTCTTTGTTGAGTTCAAAGAACAAAACAAAATAATACGACAGAAAAAAAGCATCAAGTGATGTAAATTGCAAAAGTACATTAATCAAACCAAATATTACACATAAACCTAGTATATTCACTAAAAAATTACTATGGATCAATGCTGGAAGGTGCTGAGAATCATTTGCTCTTGTTCGTGGATAGTCCCCTTTCAGTAAAAAAAATTTTTTTTTTTTAAATAGAACTAGCGGCACCGCCTCTAGAATTATCTAAGGGGACTAGAAAAGGGGGAAAGGGTGGAGAAGAATGCGAAACACATCTTTATTTTAGTTTTTTTTTTATAAATATTTTGAGGGGGAGCATTTTTTAATTGGGGGGGGGGGGGGGTGGGTGGGAAATTTTTTTTCTCGGAGGGATTTCTCTTTGGAGAGTGGTAGTACCCTCCTCCAAATAAGTTTAGACCTTCCCAGGACCTATAAGAAGCCAAATTGTAAAGGACAATTAGCGATTAGCAATATCCTTCGGTAAAGACAGACAAAAACACAAAAAAAAACTTTTACATAAGAATAATAGAATAGCAATTATTAGCGGCTACGCCCCTAGTGCTTAGAGAGATCATTTGGTACAGACAAACAAACAGACAGAGAATCTGTTACTTTATTACAAGGATAGGTAGGCATTTTCATATGGATTAACACATAAAGGGATAGTTTCACGAAGTACATTTTTTAAAAAAATAGTGAACTGTAAGTTTTTTCTATTTTAAATAACGTAGTAGTTCATAATATAAAGTTATTGATTAAAATTAAAAGATTTGACCAGGGATTTTCCTTAAAAAATGAGTTTATCATTTTTATTTTCAACTTCGTTGCATGTTATATATGGCAAAAACTTTTTTGTCATAAATACAACCTTAGATAGCATTTACTAGTTAATAGAACTTCAAGCTTTTTATACAACAAAATACACATAACAACAAAGAATGACCAATAAAATATTTACTATAGTACTTAGAGTAGTAACTTGTCCCAAGGGAAACCCCTGTTCAATTTTTTTATAACTCTTGTGAAATATGTGGAAAAAGATTCTCTGATATTGGTGTTTTGGCTATACATATTTGGAAAAAATGGACCATTCTCATGTAATTTATGTGGCAAATCACTTTGGACTTTTTTTAGATATTGTCAAATAAAAAAAGTTTGGTCTGGTCAATGTTAAAAATTCTTTAACATATAATCATATCTATCCAATGCCTAATATATTCTACTAAGACATATAAAAGTTCACTACTCTAAGTACCTTAACTCTTTAAATACACTTCGTAGAACTATCCCTTTTACATAAATAGTAGCTACAGTTGTTTCATTGATGTTACACAAAAAAAAGAGAGGGGACAATGAACTGTAAATTACACTGGTACCCAAAGTTTTATGGGAACGTAATTTTATTTGTTAATAATTTTATTAACATTATTGGTTGGTTTCAGTCAATTATGTTACAGAGGGGGCAATTTTGTTAATCATCTCTGGGAAACTATTACTATATAAATTTATCGTCCATTGTCTTATCACTTAAGATTCCTGGCTGTTACCTGATTCAGCCTCTTTAGATGGTTTTTCAGAATCTTCATCGTCCTCCAGGTCTCCCTAAATACATGGAGTCCTTTAGTTTTTATTATATTACTAGCAGCTACACCCCTAGATGCCTCTAGTGGTACTTTATATATCTTTTAAAAAATATTACGTTACCTATTTATGTTGCGTTCAAGTCTCTATACGTAAAATGTTTTTGATTTTTTTTGTGAATTCTCTTGGGAGGGTGATGGTACTCTCCCCCATAATAGTTATAAACCTTCCCGGGACCTATGAGAAGCTACCCTGTTAAGGAGAACCAGATCGGTTAAGCGGTTAGCGAGATCCTTCTGTACAAACATACAAACACACAAACATCCTGTTACTTTAGTATAAGGATATGTATTTTTTTTTATTAATTTTAATTTTTATAGTATCTAAACATATAAAAACTTATACACTTTTTTTTATATTTTTTAGTATTTTTTCATGAAATAGAATATTTCAAAACTGATTAGGTACTTGGGCTTGTATAGAAACTGTTTCAGTATCTTAGGTCGAAAAGAGTCTGATTTGTATGCATTTTTGACAAGAGTTATGGTCAAATATCGAACATATAAAGAACTAACGGACTTTAAACAAATGTGTATTTACACATTTTTATTCTAGACAACTAACTACCTCCCCTAAATTGAAAAGACCCCAAATCTAGCAGACAAATATGAACTTCATTTGAACTTTGATCTATCAAATAGACTGTGAAACAATTTTGTGTGTAATTTTCATTCTTTTGGTTAGTTTTTACTTATGGGTTAAAAAGTGGCGGCAAATTATCTAAAGGGTGTTTTAAAAGCATGTTAGAATTGAACTATTAATTTCAAACTTAACATAATGATTCCTAATCCAATATGGTACAATTTAAACAGCGTAGCACTTTGAGGAAAACTTCGTGCCTATTATTTTTAAAACTATGTGAGAAAAACTCTAAATAAAATATAAATTTGACATTGTGTTGAGTTCTACATGACGCCCCCCCACCTCTTAATTATTACCCAGAAGAAAGATACATACCTCAATAATTTCCGCCTCTTCGTCAATATCACTCTGGTCCTGATCATCAATCAATTCCGTCACATCATCCAACATATCATTTCTATTTTCATTATTTCTCTTTTTATTACAAAAATTAATTTTTTTTAGCTTTATGGGTAATTTGTTCATAATTGGTACAGATTTATAATAACATTTTCTGATTCGTTGGCTTAACAACTTTTGGGGACTTATTAAATTTCGTTTGGTTGGATCCGTAAGTTCAGTGGCTCAACGTTTCAACCACTAAGTGTAATCTTAAAAGGGGTAATTTTATATATCAATATTGGGGATTTCTTTAATTTATCAGACATTGTCTTACATCATTCTATTCTGAATCTATTCTAAAAGTAAGTGAGACAGTTTATGAGGATTGAATCCCATCAGATAATGCGTAGAGACTGTAGATTGTAAACCTAACCACCATCCTTTGATGACAGACTTTCAGAAAGACGCATTCAAATTTCCTTTGTGAAGAAGATTCTATGTACATTAAAAATTATCTAAAATGTTATTTAATTAAAGACATGGAAATATACCTCGTTAATTACCTCAGACGGGCGGAGATGCTGTACATGACATTTCAAACGCCATGGTCCAACAACCCAGGATAACCAAGGGGAGCCAAATATCTGCTTTTCTGTCCAAACACCCGGGGTATTAGGTTATGTAACACCTAACAGACAACCAACCCTTTGATTGCACGATCTTTGTCTGAGAAGTCCTAACTGTGCATGCTAATGAGTTGCGCCTGTTTTGGGCAAAGGCATTCCCCCTCTAATCTAACTATTAATGTCGCGCACCTGACATAGTAGCAGTAGGAACAATTTTTAACGTTATTAGTTATGACATGGTGTTAAGCCGAGATTCGAACCTATCACCTCCACGACGACGAGCGAGTGCGCTACGTGTTGAGGGTGTCCCATAGAGTAGTTGTTAGCACACTATGCTCTGGTTGGGAAAATCCGAGTTCAATTCCCCTCATAGATATTGCACTTGGATGAAAAAATGCTGTTGCAATTTGTCAGAATATAATCACGCAACCTTCCCTGAGATGCCCTTAGGTTGTAAGGAGGGAGATTTGTAGAAAGTTAGGATCCTACCTATCAAGCAACTGTATCGTGCTTTCCCTCGTCCATGCTCCTTATTCATATAAGAGTGCCATTAATTAGGGTGGCTTAATATGGAACACCTGCCAAAACTCAAGGCCAGGGTGATTTAATAATTGAGTAGCTTCCACGAGATTTTCGGGTCAGCTTGTAATGTAACATAGAATACACTAAGCTATGCGCGAAGCTTACCAATCTAGGATTGGCCAAAGGATTCTTACCTCCAATCTCCTTGTGCATCTGAATCCTAACTTCAGAGAATCAAGGCTACATACATACATACAGTGTTGAGCCACGGTCGTGTGTTTTTAATGCAAATATAAGGGTAAAAATGTAATTAATTTTGTTCTTCTAACTATTCTCATAATCATTAGTTACTGCAATTAAAAGAAAGAGAAAAATTCCTGTTATGATTGTCGACCAGAGAGCTGTCAAGAGTATCAGCAGCAGCTCTGTTACTAGCATTGGCAGCAGCCTCAGCTATCTTGTCAGCAAGCAGAGGTTTCTTTACTGTGGTGTCTGTATTCAGGGTGTATTTCACTGGTACCAGTTTCGTTCGGATAGATTGGACTTTCTGAAAATATTTCCATTTTAACATTAAACAATTATAAATTTGGTGCTTTCCCTTAAAGTCTCTATCAAGCACTGAACCCCTCCCCAGTTTTTTTAAAATAATTTGTAAGCAGAGGAGAGGGGGAATAAAAGTTTTTTTTTAAAACTATTGAAAAATAAATGAAGTTTTTTGTGCTTAACAAGGAAATTTAACTGAAATACCGAAAATTTATGAGGATAATTCGATAGAAAATTTCTTTCCTTAATGTTTTTGGGTATGATAGGTTTAAACTAGAAGTGTCCAAACTATTCAACAGATAGTTTTAATCCAGGTGTATATTGTTTTTATCATTATTGGTGATCAACAATAATTTTATCTATCGCCCGTTGTCTTATCCCTTAAGATTCCTAATGTAAGAGAAGGGTGGATTGTCCCACTTAAGACGCCTTACCTTCATAAATTCTGGACATTTAGTTTCAAGAGTTTTGTGACTTAAGACATCTTACCTACATAAATTCTGGACATTTAGTTACAAGAGTTTTGTTACTTAAGACACCTTACCTTCATAAATTCTGGACACTTAGTGGACATATGATGAAATAGGTCTGCATTTACAGGAGTTTTGTGACTTAAGACACCTTACCTTCATAAATTCTGTACACTTAGTGGACATATGATGAAATAGGTCTGCATTTACAGGAGTTTTGTGACTTAAGACACCTTACCTTCATAAATTCTGGACACTTAGTGGACATATGATGAAATAAGTCTGCATCTACAAGAGTTTTGTGACTTAAGACACCTTACCTTCATAAATTCTGGACACTTAGTGGACATATGATGAAACAGGTCTGCATCTACAAGAGTTTTGTGACTTAAGACACCTTACCTTCATAAATTCTGGACACTTAAGACACCTTAAGAGAAGGGTGGGTTGTCCCACTTAAGACGCCTTACCTTTATAAATTCTGGACACTTAGTAGACATATGATGAAACAGGTCTGCATCTACAAGAGTTTTGTGACTTAAGACACCTTACCTTCATAAATTCTGGACACTTAGTGGACATATGATGAAATAGGTCTGCATCTACAAGAGTTTTGTGACTTAAGACACCTTACCTTCATAAATTCTGGACACTTAGTGGACATATGATGAAATAAGTCTGCATTTACAGGAGTTTTGTGACTTAAGACATCATACCTTCATTAATTCTGGACACTTAGTGGACATATGATGAAATAGGTCTGCATCTACATGAGTTTTGTGACTTAAGACACCTTACCTTCATAAATTCTGGACACTTAGTGGACATATGATGAAACAGGTCTGCATCTACAAGAGTTTTGTGACTTAAGACACCTTACCTTCATAAATTCTGGACACTTAGTGGACATATGATGAAATAGGTCTGCATCTACAAGAGTTTTGTGACTTAAGACACCTTACCTTCATAAATTCTGGACACTTAGTGGACATATGATGAAATAAGTCTGCATTTACAGGAGTTTTGTGACTTAAGACATCATACCTTCATTAATTCTGGACACTTAGTGGACATATGATGAAATAGGTCTGCATCTACATGAGTTTTGTGACTTAAGACACCTTACCTTCATAAATTCTGGACACTTAGTGGACATATGATGAAACAGGTCTGCATCTACAAGAGTTTTGTGACTTAAGACACCTTACCTTCATAAATTCTGGACACTTAGTGGACATATGATGAAATAGGTCTGCATCTACATGAGTTTTGTGACTTAAGACACCTTACCTTCATAAATTCTGGACACTTAGTGGACATATGATGAAATAGGTCTGCATCTACAGGAGTTTTGTGACTTAAGACACCTTACCTTCATGAATTCTTGACACTTAGTGGACATATGATGAAACAGGTCTGCATCTACAGGAGTTTTGTGACTTAAGACACCTTACCTTCATAAATTCTGGACACTTAGTGGACATATGATGAAACAGGTCTGCATCTACAGGAGTTTTGTGACTTAAGACACCTTACCTTCATAAATTCTGGACACTTAGTGGACATATGATGAAACAGGTCTGCATCTACAAGAGTTTTGTGACTTAAGACACCTTACCTTCATAAATTCTGGACACTTAGTGGACATATGATGAAACAGGTCTGCATCTACAAGAGTTTTGTGACTTAAGACACCTTACCTTCATAAATTCTGGACACTTAGTGGACATATGATGAAATAGGTCTGCATCTACATGAGTTTTGTGACTTAAGACACCTTACCTTCATAAATTCTGGACACTTAGTGGACATATGATGAAATAGGTCTGCATCTACAGGAGTTTTGTGACTTAAGACACCTTACCTTCATGAATTCTTGACACTTAGTGGACATATGATGAAACAGGTCTGCATCTACAGGAGTTTTGTGACTTAAGACACCTTACCTTCATAAATTCTGGACACTTAGTGGACATATGATGAAACAGGTCTGCATCTACAGGAGTTTTGTGACTTAAGACACCTTACCTTCATAAATTCTGGACACTTAGTGGACATATGATGAAATAGGTCTGCATCTACAGGAGTTTTGAACCATTTGTCTGAAACGACCAAATTCTTCCATTCATCAACAGACTCGTCAAATGAATATAGCAATGTTGTTCCCTGAAAAAAAAAGGATATCATCAGCTGTTTAACAAAATTATCTTTATCTGCTACCAGATGGGTTTAGTTGTAGTCTCTTGGGAGGGTGGTGGTAACCTCCCCAAAAAGAGATATAACCATTCCCTGAACCTATGAAAAAACCGGCCTGTAAAGGAGAACCATATCGGTTTAGTGGTTGGCAAGATCTTTCGATACACACACACAAACAAAGATCCTTTACCTTTACTATAAGGTTAATCTTATTAGAAACAAGAACGCATGCGGTCATAACACTTAAAGATTAAATGAAGTAGTCATTATTTTTATTCATAAAATCTTAAATTACATGCCTCTATGAGTAAAAGTTAAGAGAGAAGTAACGATTTATCAGGAAACAAAAAAAAGGCTAAAGGCAGGAGCAGGGTAAAATAGGATGAAGGTTGGGAAACAAATCTATAGTATAGATGTATATACAGACAACTACTTCCCTTTCTTTTTCAAAGACCTCTTTCGTCTGCTACTAAATTATTTTCTGCTACTTGGCTGTGTTAATATAAGCGACAACATTGGTTGAGTATCAATGACCCAATAGAAGGATTGCACAAGGTGGTTGCGATGGGGAGATAAAGTTATTTAACCCTTTCTCCCACTAGTGTTTTACTCTAATGGGTGGGGGGTAAAGTAGACCCCAAAAAATAATGGGAAGTACAAACGGACAAAGTGAGTTATAGAGTAGATGTTAAGTTGCAAAAGAAAATGAAATACAAATAAAGTACAAACGGACAATTTGAGTTATAGAGTAGATGTTGAGTTGCAAAAGAAAACGAAATACAAATAAATTATTTAAAAGCACGAACGACAGACAGAAGCTGGTAAAAGGGAATGATATTCTGACAAACAATTCTAAAGGATAATTTCCCCACAGCCCCCTTCCCCTTTTCCTCCCCTTCTTACCCATCCCTCTTCAGTTATATGACAAAACAAGATATACCCCTAGTTAACTTCCAAAGGCTTCGTGACTTTTTTTTTGTAGAATTGATTGTTACAATAGCTAGGCCTGGACAGAAGAAAAACAAGGATGACAACATCCATAAAAGCAAAGCACTGAAACGGTAGGACAAACGGACATTAACACGTGTATAGCATCAGGACATAAAAAAATGTATTTGTTGAAATTTGTTGAAAAACTGCTTGATACTGGATAATGTTTATGGTCATACTTACATCTTTAAGGACTTGATTATAGAGTTGCTTCGCTTATAATATTATACTTTGTTATCCCAGGAATCAGTATACCAAAAATCAGATCAATCGGATAATTAGATCACATAAAAATTTGTTGTTAAAAAAGTTATAAAATCAACTTGTTTAAAATGGACGTACGGACATTCTGGTAATGGTTATAGAGTTGCTACGCTTACTAAATCGTACCTAACTACTACAGGAATCACCATGCAAAGTTTGAAATCTATAGGACAATTCTAACATGCCTAAATTAACGAAAAAAGCTATCCGTTACGGACGGACCGACCCTAATTATAGAAAAGCTTCGCTTTTAAAAGTATAGACTAGAAACGAACAGGCCATTTGAGCAGACTATCTCAAATAGCATACGAGAAAACCATATTTCCCTTCATAGCGTTACGGACAAAGTAAATTATAAAGTAGCTTTGCTACTATAAAGAGGAACTTACCGGTTTAATAACCATGTAAAATATTCTATTTTCAGCTGTGATTATGTCTTTAATTTTCACGCTCAGTTCTCTGAAAAAAAAAACATACCATATTTTATTTTTTTTACATCTTACATCCATAAAAGCGAAGCTCGGAAACGGTAGGACAAAAACACATTAATACTTGTATAGTGTCAAAACTCGATAATCAGAATATAAATGTATAAGTATAAACAAAATTGTAAGTAAATTTGTTGCAATTTAAACTGCTTAAATACAGGATAATGTTTAAGGACATAATTTTTAGGACTTCGCTTTTAACATTGTACTTTGTTGTCCTAGGAATCAATATTTCAAAAATCAGAACAATTGGATGATTTTATCACATAAAAATTGTTTTTAAAAAGTTTTAAAATCAACATGTTTAAAATGGACGCACGAACTTTCTGGTTACGATCATAGAGTTGCTAAGCTTTCTAAATCCCACCTAACTACTACAGGAATCACCATGCAAAGTTTGAAATTGATAGGAAAATTCTAACATGCCTAAAGGAACAAAAAAAGCAATCCGTTCCATACGGACCAACCCTAATTATAGAAAAGCTTCACTTTTAGTAAACTTACTCTCTTGAGAATCCAGGCTTTCTGTAGAATGGGAAAAATAGTCGGATGTATTCACTGATTTGTTGGATTCCAATCTGCCTCTCTCGCGAGTAAAAAATACTAAAAAAAACATTATTAAATGTTGCAACAGCCACTGAAGTGAGGCAATATGATAGGGAGGGAAGGGGCATTGAACTGTAAATTACACTAGTACCCAAAGTTTTATAACCACGTTATCTTATTCGTTGACTCTAAAACTTTGGAAACTTTTATTCAATTTAAATTTGTTTGTTCATATCTGGCAGTGTTTAAACATTTCAACCAATAATCTTATGTAGCATAATTCGGTATGCATTGTAATTTATCGTCCATTGTCTTAACCTTTAAGGTTGCTGAGAAATAGTGTTTGAAGTATGATAAAGGGGTAATTTTGTTTGATATATTTTTTTATATAAAACCTTGGTATTTTTATATCTCAATTCAAAACTGGTTTTTATCCAGAGGAAATTAATCGAATTTGGAATCGTAATGAAATAATATTTCTATGAAATCTAAAAACAGTTGCCCTCGGATAAGAAAATAAGAAAGGGATTAATGCTATTACTTTTCATTTTCTTTCTGTGGACAATTTTTACACAACCCTAATATAAATGTGTTTGCTCGAGGTCTAAGTAGGGATTATTATTTTATTTTCCGTGGAAAATTCTTTGTAATTTGATACGTTACATGATTTTTCATTAAGGTTTAAGTATGAATGAATCGATTTCGACGCCAAACAATAAAATGACCATGACCAACCTAATCATGATAAGTTCAACCATGGAGAAGGGGGGCATGGGGAAGTCCTTCTTCACCCCAGACAACTCTTTACTGGCAGTGTTGGTGTTGACGTGGATTATGGACTCTCCTCCTCCTCCTGTGCCAGTATCCTGGTGGGGAATGGAGCCACCAGGGCCAGGTACTATGTGGATATCATCTAAATCAAAGATGTCAACAGTCATAAAAGATGGTAGGACAAACGGACATAAACACTTTTGTAATGTTAGAACTTAACAAGCAGAATATTAAGTTTAAGGACATACTTCTTTTTGCTTGTTGTTCTAGGAGTCATTATTCCAAAAAAATCATATGGATACTATAATCGTATCTTTAAAAATATCAGCATGTTTTAAATGAACTTTCCGGTCAAGATTAATGAGTTGCTATAACTCAAAACGAGCTTATATTTAAGCGAGCATTACTGGTTTTATATGATAAGATAAGAATTAGTATATTGTTTTTCATCGACAAAATCTTTTATAATTACAAAACTTTCTTTGAAGTATTCATAGAAATCCTTCTTTAAAAGTCACGTGCGTTTGTCAGGCTTTACCTGAATCTTGTGAACTATCCAGGGTGATGGTTTTCACAGAAGAAGCAGGAGATACTATCACTCCAGCATTACCTAAATACAGACATCTTCAGGGATTAGACAATGAACGATAAATTGATGTGCGTACCTTTTAATGATAGACAAAATAACCTGCTCTGTAAATCAAAATTAAAAGATTCGCAATTTTAAATCAAACAATCAAGATCTGATAATTGTCCCCAAAGTTTTTAAGCCAACAAATAAGATAACTCTTGTTACCAGTCCAAATTTCTAATGCAGCGGGACGCGGATAATTAAGATTTCGAGGGTTATTTCTGTATAAAAATTTACTGTTCTTGTCTTAAAAATTACATTCTTACCGCTGGGACTAGGAGAGGCAAGAAGCTTGTGTCGGATAAGATCTTAAGGATTATTTCTACATAACAATTTACTGTTCTGTTCTGAGGTTGATTCTTATCAAAATTAGATCGCTGCAGTGCTGCCTCACCAAAATTATTTTTGTGAAAAATCCTCCAAAATCGCATAAAAATCTACAAAAATTAAATAAAATCATAGAAGGGTTATTAACATAAGATTTTATTTTATTTTTGTAGATTTTTGTGTGATGTAGCGACCCTAAAACTTTTCAAGAATCCACCTCAAGTCTTAATAGCTGAATTTCTTACCGCTGGGACTCGGAGAGGCAAGTAGCTTGTGTTGGCTTACTGTGGCAATGCCGAGTGTACTTGTACTGCCAGGTATTAGGATTCGTCCACTTCCTTAATAATTTTGAAATAGAGGTTATTTCATGAAGGCCTGGAACGTCCAATGGGGGTACAAAGGGGTCCCCCCACACCGAAAAAAACCCTTTAATTAACCCCCTTGTTGAGATGTTGAACCCCATTTTCCTCAAAGCACTTTAAAAATAAAGTCAAGATGTTAGGTGCAATTCAATCCTTTCTATGAAAATAAACTCAAAAAATTTACATTGATATGATAAATCAATTTCCCATATGGCTTCGAAACCTATTAATATCCGCTGGATTAGAAATGGTTCTCAGTCATGCATGCCGAGAAATCTTGTGAAGTATCGCAATACAGAAAATTTTCTACTAATTTTAAAATAATTTTGTTAGCCCCGAGGTGCCGAAGGTTTAAATCTTATAAGTTTTTATTTTAATATACGCGGAAAGCTGTCTGTAATACAATGCGATAAATAACTATTACCTTCCCCATTTTGTCTTGTTTGAGGTATCACATTCGGATGCAGAATTAACTTGGTTTCATTTCTAGACAATAAACAAGGATGAAAATAATTCATGTAAACGAAGCTAGAAAAATTAGATAGTAAGAAAAACGAACAATAATAAATGCAATGTAAAGGGTGTGCAAAAAAAATGCGGACCTTTTTAAAATTTAGATTGCGCGGCTTGTGTTAATAGTAGAAAAACGTTATGCATACCATTAGAACCGTTATGAAGTCTATTTTTTGGAAATATAAAAATGATTCCTGTGCTACGCATAGTTTAGGAGCGATGTGGTAAAATGTCCCAACTGCCTTAAAACTTGACTTGCGAGTAAATCATTAAAGATTAAAGAATATAAAAAAATATGTACAATTTAAAAATCAAATTGCGCGGCTTGTGTTAACAGTAGAACAACGTAATTTTTTCTTTAGAATTGGTGGAAGAAGTGAGCACTAGATCATAAAGCAATGACTACCTGGGTTTAATAACAGATTGTCCTAATATTTTTGAGACTGGTTTACTGCCCTGGACACCTAAATTAATATTAACATTTGATTTGTACATTAAAAGTAAAATAAAACAAATATTTTAAAAATAGTTCAAACAATGCAATAAGTTTGTTATAAGGAGATTAAAACCCTTAATTTTTTTCAAACAGGAGAGTTTTCAGGGAGTAAGGGAAGGGACAATGGATCGAATATTCAATTTTTAGGGGTCTCAGACTTTGGGTACTAGCTTAAAGGGAATGTGCAAGAATTTAGCAGGTTCTGACAGACTTTGGGTACTAGGGCATCGAATGCCGCTATTTCGCAACGTTAGTTTTGAATATAGCAGACGAGTATCAATAAACTTAATTTGTTATGAGATGGCTGGTTTTAACAATTTTTTCCCCCAGAAAATATCATTTCATAGATAAAAACTTTATTGTGATACTTTTGTAATAAACAATCTAAGAACCCTAACAATTTGGGGTTATGGGGTTGAACGGGTTCCAGGGAGATTTTTCTAGTAATTAATTACAGAATGGTAACGTCAGTCTGATGTGCTGGTAATTTAGTTTTCAAATGAATGCTCTTTTTCTTGGAAAATTTTCTTATTTTATAGTTTTCTAAATTTTATTAACACTAATTTAAAAACTAGCGGCTACGCCTCTAGAGGCCTCTAGGGACAGGTAAAATTGTTTCTTTTAAATCTATTTTAAAATCAGCTATTTACAAAAAATGTTTTTTTCGCCCATAGATGGTGTTATGAATGTTTTTAGCTAATTGCAAAAATGTCCGCAGAGCGGCGTTTATTTTTTATTTTTGTCGATTTCTCTGGGGAGGGTGGTGGTACCCTCCCCCATAATAGTTATAAATCTTTCCGGGACCTATTAGAAGCTACCCAGTTAAGGAGAACCCGATCGGTTCCGCGGTTAGCGAGATCCTTCGGTACAGACAGACAGACAAACAAACAAACAGACATCCTGTTATTTTATTATAAGGATACAAAAATAATAAACCTGCTATAATAGGGCCAGATATTGAAATTGAGGAGGTATTTATTGATGAGGTTAGAATGGTTGATGATTGAGCTAAGCTTCCCTGAAAAATCATATTAAAATCAAGAATACTAAATAGTAGTTGAAGTCAAAAACAGAAAAAAGTCAAAGATTTTTTCCCCCAAGATAAAAATATTTAATGATATCTAATTAATTTCTTTCCCGAAGAAAAATTAACCCATTTTTTTCTATGCATACTGCACAATACATACCTAATGTATATCCAATTTGATCAACAATTGTTTCACTGGTAGTTGTTGTGCTTTTAAGGTAAGCTTTCAAATTACTCACATGGTACACACTCCCCGGGTCCTCAGTAATACCCTTGGGAACGGGACCTTTGTCAATTACAGCAAAAGTAACAACTTTAAACGTGTTCAGTCATGACGCATTTGGGGCCAAGATTCGAACCCATTACCCCGTCAAGTTTCTGTTTTCTATATACTAACCTGGTTAATAATTTTGATAGAAGGCGGAGTAATACCGGTAGACACGCCTCCAGCAATAACTGGCCGCAGAATTACTGGCAAACCTTCAAAAAACACGATTGTAATTTAACCGCTTTTATGGACTTAAGGACATGCCTGCCCAAGTAGACATAAGATTAAAATAAAACAATAGCCGGGGGAGGGGGTTAAATAACTCTGTGCCGACTTTTAATGTAATCTTTGTATATCAATCAATAACGACGGAAATATTAACACATCCAAGTCGCTGCAAAATTAAGCAAAAGGCAATTTAGAGCAGACGAAAAAGATCCCTACAACTGGATCCAGGGAGTTGTCTGGGTTATACATTTATAGACACTGAAAAAAGTATTCAATATGTCAAGAATTTTAACAAAATCTTTTTAATGCCTTTGTGTTGTCTGGGTTATACATCTATACTTTTTACTTTTATTGACACTGACAAAAATATTTAATATAACAAGAAAGAGAAGTACGCACGAAGTAGAGCAAGTGATTCTAAGCATTTTTCAATAGTGATTCTAAATGTTAAATATTGCTATATCAATTTTTTTAAAAAAGTTTCATCATGATTTTATATGAACAAAACTTTGAAATGTTAGGCATTTTTGGATAATATATCATCAAATGTTTTGTTGAGTTCAAACTGCTGTGACACAAAAGTCAACTTTTTAAAATGAAAATGTTAATTTAGAAAAAGGGATGGCAACTTGTAATATTGTTAACAGTTTTATTAGAGTAATTTTGTAATTTATAGCAATTGATTATGTTTTTGTGTGTTTTTATTGAACCTTTGAACTCAACAAAACATTTGATGATATTTCATTAAAAATGATTGACATTTCAAAATTTTATTCATAGAAAATCATGGTGAAACTTAATTTTTTCTAGTTGGTATAACTTTATCAAACAAAACCCTAGTATATTCACAAAAATATTTAGAATCACTGCTGGAAGGTGCTAAGAATAACTTGCTCTCGTTCGTGCATAGTACACTTTAGCAAAAACTTTCGAGGGTTTTAAAAAAGATTAGAGTTATTTTACCTTTTTTAAGTTGTTCTTTATATTGTGAAGGAAGTGCTTTCAATGCATCTGATACTGATACATCTAAAATTTACTTTTTATTTAAATTTTAGATCTACTGCAGTTCATGGTAAAATATTGCTGGTAACGAATATTGTCAAAAATCTATGAATTTTAAAGGCTGCTAGCTGCCAAACGGCTGAACGTACAGATCATAACCGCACACCGTTTTAAGCGGTATATAAAGGCCTACATATAATCTGGAATAGCCAAGATCCAATGATGCACAGGGAAAGCTTCATTGAAGAAAAAACGAGTAAAATGGGCCTTTTTCGCGCATTTCTCTGCACTGCGAGATAATTATTCATTATTGATTTATGGCTATTCCAGATTATTTGTAGGCCTTCTTGTGCCGCTTAAAACAGTGTGCGGGCATGATCTGTACGTTCAGCCGTTTGGCAGCTAGCAGCCTTTAAAATTCATAGATTTTTGGCAATATTCGTTACCAGCAATATTTTACCGTGAACTGCAGTAGATCCATTTACTTTTTATTTAACTTTTTTCTGCGCCCCTTGCATCTAGTGGAGGGTTGTGGAAATCAGAACATCAGAGTAAAACAAGGGAAAAGGGGTTAAATAACTGTATGTCTCCTTCCCGATGATCCTTGGGTCCTTGAAATCAACCAATAGCAATATTAACACAGAAAAGTCGCTACAAAAAAGCAGAAAGCTAAACTTGTCCCCCAACAAGAGGATCCAGGTAGTTGTGTGGTTATACATCTTATTTATAGATTTATTGTCAGAACAATAGCCTTAAACCATCTCAAGGCATTAATAAAGTACAAAAATTCAGACCAGCATTTTCTGAGAACTTTGACTACAGACAAAAGCCCTAACTTCTTTATATAATAAAGTCAAAGAAAAGCTTAAACACTGCTAGTTTGAATAAACCCTTAAAGAAAATTGCATACCTAAATCTTTGTTTAAAGGATTTATACCATGAACTCCGCTGGTTACTGGGGAACTAGCCTGAAATTGGTAAGATTATTCTATACTGGGAACTAACTTAAAAGTTAGATTACATATTAATTTTTTTTATCGTATTTTAGAATAGAACAGCTTTTCGCGGATAAAAATAATAAAATTATAGAAATGATTCCTATTTCCTGCAGAACTACCATGTACATTATACAACCTAACGATAATAAAGTAACAGGATGTTTGTCTGTACCGAAGGATCTCGCTAACCGCTGAACCGATCGGAATCTCATTAACAGGGTAGCTTCTCATAGATCCCAGGAAAGTTTATAACTATTTTGTGGGAGGGTAACACCACCCTCCCAAGAGAAATTACAAAAAAATCTAATTTTTAAAAATATTCGTAGAAACTTGAACCCAACATAGATAGGTAACGTAACTTTTTAAAAAATATTTAAAGAGCCACTAGAGGCCTCTAGGGGCGTAGCCGCTAGTAACCTAACAAATATGCAAGTAAAACTTATTTTCAATTTATAGATACGGGAGTTATTGGGTCGACTAGGCACTTTGAGTGAAATTACCTTTGTAGAAGAGGCCGAAATAACAGAAGTAATCTGGAGAGGTTTCGGGGCAATGGGCACAACCTTGACGGGGGATGGCCTTGGCGTGATTTCAGTGAATGGCATCGGACTTTCCTCCAGCGCTTTAATTTCCATTTTCTTCGAGGCATCTATTGTCCAGTAATTACCCTTCCCCGGCCAATCTCGTTCCTAAAGACAAGGACAATTATGTGTATAAGTGGTACAGCAAAGAAATTAGGGTTGAACCGGATACTTTTTTGGCCGGATATCCGGCTGAATTTTCATGCCGGATATGGAAGTAGCAAAAAAATTTCTTCATAAAATTTGGCTGCCGTTTAGCCGCCGACTGTCGGCAACTATAGCTGCCGCCGCAAGAAAAAACATGTTTTGAGAATTCTAATAGGTATAAAATTTTCATAAAAAAACATTTTTTGAAAAATATGTTTCTTTTACCTTCAAAAATAAGAAAATTACTGCCATTTAAAATTTAAAACATGTTTAAAATGGACGTACAGACATTTTGGTAACGATCATAGAGTTGCTACGCTTTCTAAATCGTACCTAACTACTACAGGAATCACCATGCAAAGTTTGAAATCGATAAGACAATTCTAACATGCCTAAATTAACGAAAAAAGCTATCCATTACGGACGGAATGACGGACTTACCGACCCTAATTAAAGAAAAGCTTCGCCTTTAAAAAGATACATAATAAACTACTTACCAACTGTGTAAAAATGTTGCAAAGACTGAGATTATGGCGAATTGAATTACAAAAATTGGGTTTGTGCTTGAATTGAGGAAACCTAAACAATTTAAAATATAATTCATAGAAAACAAGGATGACAACATCAATGAACGCGAAGTTATTAAATCAAACGGTAAAACAAACGAACATAATTACCTACAGAGTGTCAAAACTTAATAAGCAGTATATTTGATAATTTAAAGGCTTAAACAAAAATATTGCAAAATTGTGTAAATACAGAAAGCACATAATTACATTTTTTGACTTGCGTTGTGGAGCCGGAGCCGCCATATTTTGCTGGAGCCGGAGCCGTTATTTTAGTTAAAAAACGGCTCCGGCTCCGGGTTATCTTAAATAAGAGATTCTTTTATCAATTTTAATTTGGTAACTCTGTTGTGTCGTGTGCAAATGCCCCTTTTAAGTTTTGCAGTTTGTTTTAAGTCCTTCAAAAAACCTTAAAACCTTCAAAAGTAAAAAAAAAAGAACTCGGCAAAAAAAGTGGGTAAAAGAGTCGGAACTGGAGCCGTTATATTAACACGCGGCTCTGCGGAGCCAGAGCCGCAACAAAATCGAACAGCTCCGCAACGCTGCTTTTGAATATAGAAAAACATGTATGGGGGCTATAACTTGTTAATTTTAAACAAAATTACCATACCTTACTAAAATCCAATCTTTGATTTCTTGCAATGAAAGTTTTCTAACCGGAGAGCTACTTAATGCCGAGTAGATAAGCTTCTTGTATGTTGTCCGGGTTTTATGTACCTACACAGAAATAAAAGAATTAAAGTAGCTAAATATTAATAACAATGATTTTTTGGGTTTTTAATACATTTCCGATACACTCAGTTTTCTTATTTTTTAATGTGTATAATAGTTTTTTGTCTGTTTGTTAGTTTGGCAAAACTGGAGAATTTAATTTTGTTTTATTATTTTATCAGCAGTAAAATACGATGCGATAGATGATTCTTCAGTATGGCTCACAACCGGTTTTAATCCAGCAGATATTTATCAGTTTCAAAGCCATACTGGGAAGTATATTAAATTATTACCCTGGGTGAATTTGAGGTAAAAATTTCCACGTCGATTTCTACTTCGTCTGAGGTGTTCTAAAACAATACAAATTTTTTCAAAGCTTCCACCTTTCGAATAAAGAAATGATAATTGCTCTTTTATGTGCAGAAATAAACATCAGTTCTTATGATCTCTGTGTGTACAGAAGGATCTCCCTTACTGCTAAACCGATATAGTTTTCCTTAACAGTGAAGCTTCTTACAGGACCAGAAAAGTTTTATAACTATTTTGAGGGAGGGTATCCTCAGCCCTCCCCAGCGAAATCGCTCCTAGAAAAAAAACCCACCAATTTTTTTTTGGTCAAGGGGGTCGACACCCTACACCCCCCCCACGCTCTCAAAGGCCCCTAGAGGCATCTTGGGGGCGAAGCAACTAGTATTACATAAAAGGAAAAACTTACCATATTTGATTCTCTCTTATCTTCTTCAGCAACTAAAATAGTTATTATTTTTATCCATAAATGTTTAGGACATTTTTTATGTTTTTTTAAACTAAATAAATCGATACTGGGAATTGTAGCTTTCGCAATATTCCGTAAAATTGTAAGCAAGCTTTCAGTCAAATGCGCTTATCAATTCTAACTGTTCTTAATATTGACCAAACGCATAGTATAATTAAACGCATATTTAAGAACAGTTTGACCTAATAAGTGCATTTGACTGGAATCTTACTCACAACTTTATGGAATATTGCGAAAGCTACTATTCCCTTTATGATAATTTAATTGTAGAAAATGGGCAATTATGAAAATTATATGAAGAAAAATTATACCTAATCGTGGAGGTACGTTTTTAACCGTCTTCTGTTGTTCTTTCCTTAAATGTTGTTTTAAATATTTAATTTACAAGTAAAACCTTTCATCATTATGTCAATTAAAATTACTAAAATAATGTTTCTACATTCTACAAATTCATGTGATAAAATATAAAGTACTAGCTAAAAGTTTGGAAAATATTTATTCTTGTGAACATTTTCCACAATACACATTAGAAAGGTTAATTTTGATAAATCTTGATAGATAAAGCAGTAATCAGGGGCGTCCAAGCTTTTTTTTTTGGGGGGGGGGTAATTCGTGTTTGGGGGGGGTAAAATGGCGCGCGAAGCGCGCCGAAATTTTTTTTTACCCCCCCCAAAATTTTTACCCCGGGGGTAAAATTTGATTGGGGGGGGTAATTACCCCCCCTAAAGTCTGTTGGGGGGGGTAAATACTCCCCCCAAATCTGTTGGGGGGGGGTAATTACCCCCCCCAAACTAATTTACCCCGGGGGTAAAATTTTTGGGGGGGGTAATTTAATTATGTAAAAAAAGCACCTACCTAATCTATTAAGTTAATAAGTACTATCCTATAACATAAAGAAGAGTAAGGTTTGTTTGACTATAGCTTCAGATTTCATTACTTTTAATACTGAGTTCTCCTTTTTAGGAAAGCTTCACATAGATCCCATGATGGTTCCACACTATTATAGGTCAATCCTTTGAGTGGTTTTAGGCTATTTTTCTCCTCCCTCTTTACCCTTTAGAAAACACGAGTTCTTAGATGCTAAGGGCGCCACTACTATTCAAATATATAGTAGTATCTCATTCTTTAGAACATAAAAATACAATAATTAACTCACTAACCAATGAACCAATATGATTATACTTTAAAGTGAAGCGTCTTATAGGTCCTGGTAAGTTTTATAACTAGTTTTGAGACACCCTGACATCCTCCCAAAAGAAATCGCCTATAGAAATTCTTTTTCATTATATAATGAAATATTTTATTTAGTTAGGTATCTATTTTATGGAATCTTCAGTGCTTTACAATTACATCATAGATCCCTCCCCCAAAAAAAATTTTTCAGTAAAATTTTTTTTTTAAGAACATTCAATTTGGGGGGGGTAAATACCCCCCCAAAAATTTTTTTTTAAAGAACATTTATTTTGGGGGGGGTAATTACCCCCCCCAAAATGGTGTGGGGGGGGTAAATACCCCCCCCAAAATCGTTGGGGGTGCCTACGGCACCCCCAAGGTAGGGGTAATTTTTTTTTGGGGGGGGTATTGTTCAAAAAATTTTGGGGGTGCCGTAGGCACCCCCAAAATCGTTTGGGGGTGCCAAATGGCCCATTACCCCCCCCCTTGGACGCCTATGGCAGTAATGTCTTTTTGTTTGTCTTTAAGATCTCATAAACCACAGATTACTTCCTCTTAATAAAACTTTACATAGTTCCAGGGATGTGCAAGTGCATGGGCAATTTAAGTCTTCGGATGGTTTTATGCTATTTCCCTCCCACTTTAAATACAGATCCTCCAATAAGAAAGGGCCGCAGCCTTAAGCTCTGTATGAATAAGTTAACTCTAAGCATTAGTTATGATCTGCTATCATTTTGGCTTCCAATAAGCTAGGGACAAGAGTTGAGTTTAAACAAACGAAACCATGTTGTGGGTGCATAATTGACCCTGCTGAAGGGGGGAGGGGGTAAATAAAAATATGTGATCGGGAGAAAGAAAAAAATGTTAAAAATAAGAGAACTGTAAACATTTTTTCCATTTCCCCCCCTACTTGGTAAACAAAAAACTAAAACAATATGTGGGAGGGGGTTTAAAATTCTTTAAATAGGTAGGTATAGAGTTCTTTAAATATTTTTCCAATTCCCCCCCCCCCTCCTCCTTGGTGAAAAAAACTAGGGATAAAAAAAGAAATTTTGTAGCAGGGAAAAAAGATGAATCTTGTGAGAATATATTATACACCCCTGATTCTAATCCAATTATTTCTTCTTACCTTAATATAAGTTCAGATTTGAGTTTGAGACAAGATTCACAGGAGCTGGTGCCCACCCCAGGGTGGTGGGACAACCGACGTCTTGGCACCATCATATAACAGTCTCGATGCCTGAACAATTGAATATTGTCAAAGAAGTAAATCATTTCACACAAAGTTTCGGTTGAGAATGAGCACGGATACCCCCCCCCCCCCCCCCCATCCGTTTTATAAAATAAATTGAAAATGAGAGAGAGGGGTAATTTTTTTCACCGGCCTAACAACCCCCGCATATCCTAAAGTAATGAACAATCAAACAAAAAACTATAATTATTCACTACAAAAACTGTAATTTCATGAGATCTTCCAGATAGAGTGAATTATAGAGTAACTTCAGTGCTAAAAAACAAATATTTTAACCTGTAAACTATTGAGCCTTCAAATTTTTCTATTAAAACCATTCTTATAAAGTCATCAGAGTAAGGAAACTTTATTTCGTCCTGAAAAAAAAAATATTAACCAAAGGGGTACTTGAATTGGGGATATATTCAATGACGATAAAAAAACAATAACCCCTTCTATATGTTAAAACTATTGGACACTTAACTTAATGAACCAACCAATAAAAACTTAATAAAAGTTCCCAAAGTTTTTAAGCCAAAGAATAAAAAAAATGTGGTTATATAAAACTAAGTGTACTAGTGTAATTAACAGACTTAAGTTTCGCTGACTAATTGAGAAATTTTGTTGTGAATATTATTATATACATGTCCTAGACCTTAACAGCGCTACTTTAAATATAGGTGTCCTTGTTTATATTGATGTCATACCTCTGCAAATGCTCCAGAGCAAACGCTGTACCGGTTTCGTTGTAGCTCTTTTAGAAACAGAAAAATGCCTGTCCGTGTCGTTACCGAGGATTTGCAGTTTTGAAAATCCTACAAAAAATATATTTTTACAAGGATGACAACATCCATGAAAGCAAAGCTCTGAAACAGTAAGACAAACGAACATTAACAATTGTATAGGGCAAAACTAAATAATCAGAATATAAATGTATAAAAGTCGAACTAAACAAAATTGTAATTAAATCTGTTAAAAAACTGCTTAAAAACAGGATATTGTTGAGGGACATACTTACATTTTTAGGACTTGATTATAGAGATCCTTCGCCTATAACAATGTACTTTGTTGTACTAGGAATCAGTATTCCAAAAATCAGATAGGACATTTCGAGCGTTGCCACAAAAGGGACTATACACAAAATTTCCTTACCCGTATTACAATATTCTTGAAGACTTGATGATTAAAATTAAAAAGGGTACACAACAAATCTTCCCCTAAATAAATAAATTTACATTTTAGAAATGATGTTGCGTTATAATCCACTAAGGGGGGAGGCGGAAGTGACACTTTTTAAAATCAAAACTAAAAGTCAAAGGAACTCAACTATATAAAGATTACAGCTCTGAGATTTGACATGGCAGTTGCTTTAAAAATGTACAACAGGAACTGTGAAGAAACGGCGGTGGAGCTGCCGCTACCACCAAAAACTGCCGTTTCCAGCCTAATTGTTTTTGCCTTTTCTCGCCAAATTCAAATATAAGTAACGACAGGATGGGAAGGGGATTGAAAGCATCGCTATTTTAGCCAGCAGCTGCGAGCTACAATTTATCAGAGTACGTAAAAATTCTGTGCAACATCCAAGTAATAATAAATCCATTAAAGTTCAATAATTTTCAAACGTAACTAACCCGAGCTTCTGACAATTAGAGTGAGGTTTGTTCTGTACTGAAGATAAGTGTCGGGTTCTTTATTTGATACACTGTGAGCATTCAGTTATTCAGTTTATATCTTAAATCTAGGAACAAGGGACCAGGATTCTGACAAACAATTAAAACATCTCCCCTCTTGTTACGCACTTCCCTTCAGTTACACCACAAAACAAGTTTTACGCCAAAATTACACCACTACAGTATCCAAATACTTAACCTCAAAAGTTTTAAACAAAAATAAATATTGATGTGTGGGTGCCAGCCGGGGGTATCCGTAATCAAGGGGCTAGTGGAGAAGCCATTAGTAATTTCATTTTCCATTTGATTTTATGTGTTTGTCTCAAGGGGCTTGATCAATAGTAGGTACCTAAAATAATTATCTAACGAATTGCATAACTAACTTATCTTCATTCCTAAATCTTTTCTTGAATTTTTGAAACTGAAATATTCCTGAGAAAGATTTCATCATCAGATTTGCTGAGAAGGTATCTTAGTCTGAAGACATACATTCAATTACTTTTTAGTTAAGATTTTCCTATGGCCAAGAAATAAAATCATTACCTATTGTAAATAAAGTTTAGCACTTAAAAATGGAATTTCGCTTGTTTCAATCCTTCTCAGTTCGAGAGTTAGAGTACAACTGTACACAGATATTTAAGTTTGAACCACGTCATAACTAGAGACGTTTAAAAGGGTTCATACGGCTCTATTCAAATGTTTTGGTATGTTGGTTGAATGGTATGGCCCAAAACAGGCGCAACTCATTACCATGCACAGTTGGGACTACTAGACAAAGGTCGTGCAATCAAAGGGCTAGTTGTATATAGGACTTTAAACCGTATAACCAACCATGCACTCCATAAGAAAGGTTTGGTACAATGATAAACAAAAATAAGACCTAGAGGTTTAATAGATGAAATATGTCTATAATAAAAGTATTGGATGTATTCCTGGGAGAAAATTCTAGTCCGCTGGCAATATTGAGATAATCATATATTAATGGATTCTCTACTTTCAATACATCTAGTGTTATGTTGGGTAGTGGTCTGAAAATAAACAAAAATTAAATAGATTTTTTTAACAAATAGAGGGGAAGGTTTCTGGTAAAATCCGTAAAGGTTATGTGTTATAAGTTAAAAACAGTAGTAGAACGATAAAAATTTATATTAACTTTTTTAAACAAAATTTTGTCTATAGTTATCAATAAGAAATACCTACACATATTTAGTGAATATTAACGTTCTACTACCTACTATTTTTAACCTTTAAAACACACACCTTTAAGGATTTTACCAGAAACCTACCCCTCTCTTTTTGGAAAATAATTTTTTTTATAACAAGTTTCATGAACAAGAGATAAGAGTTTAACAAAAGTAGGACTGAGTATATCCTTAAAATAGTAAGCTTTTTTTTGTCTGGGGCATAAGATCTCAATAATTATTGAACCGATTGAATTCTCCATTTTAATGAAACTTCCCATGACAGGTCCCATGGTAGTTTTAGTCAATTTTATTCCAGGTTTAAGTTTTGGGGTGATTTTAGGCTATTCTGCCATTCTTTAGACTTTTGATTAAAGAGTCCCTAGATGTTAGGGGCGAAGCAGCTAGTTTAGTAAGAAGTGGGAATGGGCTCTTTTCAGGATAACATTAGCACTAGCACACAAAAAAATGATATTTGATCAGTAAGTACGAACATAGCACAGTCATATTGAAGCTGCTCTACTAAAATATTATTATTTGTCATATGAAAAAACTTTTTTTCCAAAATACAAATTGAGTAGGTACTTACCTAGCAAAGATTAAAATTACTGGATCATGGAAACAAAAGGAAGTAGCGGGTATCATCATATTTTCACAGTAGATTTTGATAGGTTATTTAAATTAGGTTGTAAATGTTAATAATTGCCATGCAGGGTTAGAGCCCCCTGCAGGGGCTAGAAATAGGAGAAAAGCTACTGTGAAAGTACGATGAAACCCGCTACTTAGTTTTCTTTCCATGATCCAAATTAACTAACCTTGCATTTTGTTCCGCTTCTAATTTTCTCTCCTTCGCCAATAGTTTGGCAGTTGGCTTATGGTATGCAGCAGAAAAACTGGATATAACCTTAAGAAATGAAGTATTGGTTTAAATGCTATCTTAATATGCAAAAAAATATTTCCACCTATTGGAAAAATCGGTGTTTTCCATTAAAGTGTCTAGCGAGCGCAGAAACCTATGCTACTTTATTTTTGAGACAAAAATAGAAAATAAGGGGCAAAAATTCCAACATCAAGAACCCCAACTCAAATAGGGGGAAGTAGGTTGTGCTAAAATTCCGTAAAAGTGTGAGTTTTAAGGCTTAAAAACTGTAATAGAACGATAATATTCACTATTTTTTGTCTATAGGTAGTTCTGTTCATTAAGGAATACACATATTTAGTGAATATTATCGTTCTACTACAGTTTTAAAGCCTTAAAACTCACACCTTTACGGAATTTTAGCACAACCTACCTCCCCCTTTATTTTAAAATAAAGTCTTCTTCGCTCGACTAGTCACTTTTAGGGAAATAGCCGAAAATTGAAAAAGGGTACCTTAGGCAAGACTGGTTGTTGTCCTTGGTTAGAAGAACTCCTGTTGCCCCCCTGTTGTGGAGCATCACTCCTGGGTGTTATTTCAATATTGGGAGCACGGGTACTCACATCTTCAGTTGTGTCATCATCATCTATATTTCAACACAAGGATAAACGTTTTTCTGTGCTAGTGGACAATTTTGTTCTTGTAATATTTATTTCTCGCATCGTATAAAAAATAGCTTTCCGCGTATATAAAATGTACAATTATAAAATCAAGGGGTTTATAGTCGGCATCTTGGGGCTAAAAAAACTGGTTTTAATCTTATGGCCAACGTTCGATATCCGGCAATTTAACGGATATCCGGCCAGATACCGGATATTAAAACTATGATATCCGGCTGATTTTTGACGCCGGATATCCGGTTATCTGGCCGGATATCCGTTAAATTGTTGGATATCGAACGTTGGCCAGATATCCGACCGGAACCTGATATCCGGCACTAAAAATCAGCCGGATATCCGGCCAAAAAAGTATCCGGCCCAACCCTACTGACAATCTTAAAGGGAAGCAGTAATTCAAGCATAATTTACTAGAACCATCCTAAAAATTCATACATAGTTTCTTAGAAACAGATATTTGTACAAAAATTTTTAATTGTTTTTGTTCAATAACATTTCAATTTATTTCAAGTTATATGGGAATTTTTAGCTTTAATGCAGTTTTTAGATTTAATAGATACTTTGATTCCAAGAAGGTTAGGCCAAATACAGATCTATAGTATAGATGTATATACAGACAACTATCTCCCTTCATTTTTCAAAGACATCTTTCGTCTACTTCTAAATAATTTTCTGCTACTAAGCTGTGTTAATATAAGAGATACCATTGCATTGGTTGATTTTCACTGGCCCAATAGGAAGGTTGCACAAGAAGATTGTGATGGGGCGATACAGTTATTTAACCCTTTCTCCCTCTAGTGTTTTACTCTAATAGGCCAATCATGTCTTTTTTCCAAAAAGGTTTATCTCTTTTCCTGTGCTTAGATGAACAAAATCCGGTTCAACTTTGACAGTAACAGCATCATTCTCTTCATCTCCATCATCCATACTATCTGGATCATCTATAATATAAAACAATTAGGGTTGGCAATCCGTGTCCGATTCCGCCCAATTTTGGAATCCGAGTCCGGAATCCGTTTTTTAATAGCGGATTCTTAATTGGTAAGCTAAAATTACCTTCTTTCAACTCCCCCTTTCTGAAGCACTTAAATTTTTTAATTAAAAAAAAAGCCTTTTAAAATATTGCTAGAATCCGGAATCCAAATCTGCCAAAAATAAGAATCCGGAATCCGCCAAAACTAAGAATCCGGAATCCGTGGGAATCCGCCATTTTTTGGACGGATTCTTGTAAGAATCCGAATCCGGTCCAAAAATTTGACGGATTGCCTTCCCTAAAAACAATGCTTAACAAATTAAACAGACAGCCAAACGAACATCATATTTATTTACAAAAATCTATACAGAAATTAAATGTTAATATGTCATAAAATAACTTTCAATATATAGGTTAATATGGAATTTAAATTAAATTAAAACGTAGTTATAGTGATCTAATATCAGGATTTACCAATTTAAGGAAGTTAATGCTTATTTCTTGTGTATAAAAAAGGTAAAAATTTAACATTTCAATAAATTTTAAGTAGGTAGACCTTTTTCGACAAGGATTATAAAGTTGTCAGAAATAAGCGTGCAAGTTTTGATTTGAAAACGATAGGGCGATTCTAATTGACATCAAAATTAGTAGACCTAATAAAACTAACCTATATCATTTTCGTCCGCCTCTGTTTTGATATTATATTCAGTTTCAACTTCTTCAGACATTTTTATTATTTTATTTGTACTGTTGTCTACGCCTGAAATTTAAATGTAAAAAGGTTTTCGCACAAGAATAAAAGTACAATAATTCCTGGTGCTTTCTCACAAAGTGACTGCAAAACATTTTTGATATAAATTGTAAATAAAGGTGCAAGGGGGGGGGGGGAGGTTTTTTCCTTTGTCTACTGATCTACGGAACCCAAACCCTGCGGGCCTCCTATTACCTAATATAATCTGACCTGAAGTAAGACAAAAATCCATCAAAAATTTACTCCCATCCCCATTTATTTCAACATAAGGAAGGGGGGATACTGTGCTCAACAAGGCAATTAAGGAAATATACCAGTTTCCTTTTTAATTAAGCAAATGCTCAATCCAAAACAAAACATATTCAAAAAATCTTATATCATCACAATTAACATAGAATATCAGTTATATACTCAAAGTATCAATTTTCTTCTTCTGTCTTTTTGTCTCCTGTTTTCTACGCCTTGTAACTTGGCATCAAGATGTAGACGCCTGTTGTGGATGATCTCCACCTTGTTTTCTACGTTTATAGTCGGCCATTTTTATATTGTAATGAATTCTCTCTTCTTCAAATTTGTCATTGTACACCTTAACAAAAGAAACATATTAATTTAAATATTCTTGAAAACTCCAAATGACCGTATCTACGGAAATGATCTTTTACACTAACGAGGAAATGTTATTTACTCAGCTGCTATATCAGATAGGCTTCAGATAGTTCTTTTGAGGATTCGCCATACTATAGAGAATTAATTCTATGACTCATAATATTGATGATTGTTATTATAATTGTTAAAAGCGAAGCTTTTTTATGATTAGGGTCGGTCCGTCTGTCCGTACGTTACGGATAGCTTTTTTCGTTAATTTAGGCATGTTAGAATTATCCTATCGAATTACAACTTTGCATAGTGATTCCAGTAGTAGTTAGGTACGATTTAGAAAGCGTAGCAACTCTATAATCACTACCAGAATGTCCGTAAGTCGATTTTAAACATGTTGATTTTTTTACTTTAAAAAAAACAAATTTGTATGTGATCTAATTATCCGATTGATCTGATTTTTGGTATACTGATTCCTGTCATAACAAAGTACAATATTATAAGCGAAGCAACTCTATAATCAAGTCCTAAAAATGTAAGTATGTCCATAAAAATTATCCTGTATCAAGCAGTTTTCAACAAAATTATCCTGTATCAAGCAGTTTTCAACAAAATTTCTTACAATTTTGCTTCGACTCTTATACATTTAAATTATGATTATTCAGTTCTGCCAGTTCTGACACTATACAAGAGTTGTCTGTTTGTCCTACAGTTTCAGAGCTTCGCTTTTATGGATGTCATTCTTGTTAAAAATACGGTTATGATAATAAAACTACAATTATACATACCTGTTTTTCGTCTAAAGATAATTCATTCCATTTTTGTGCCAATAATTTTGTCAATTCTTTCTTACTAAAAAGATACAAATAATTAGAAATTTTAATGGTGTTTTATTGGCTTATCTAATATCTCAAAAATGACTGTATCAAAATTTCAAAACAGCTAAAGATTTTATACGATAGGCTTTTATATTTCTCTATCCACTCCCTCCCCGAATAAATAAACCTGGAAAAAAATAGGTAACTTACAAATATTAACAAAATATCCATGCGTAGTTAAAATTGTCTGATAATTTTCAAACCTAAACTCAATACCTTAATTGAACTCCTTCCGCGGCAAAAACTTGTTCTGCAACATTGTCCCGCTGTTCTTTACAAAACTGGAAAAATGGATTTTGTGGCCGTTTTGGCAGGTTCGGATCCCGGCCTGATGGGTCCCTTTCAACCTAATAATAAATAATTGAAAAATGTCTTGTTTCAAACTATGAAATGTCTTATTTCAAAAAAACTTTCAATTTTAATATACCTATACCTTTATCTTTTTAGATTTTTTCTCTTTTGGTTCTGAGGTTACTTCTTGTTTAACATGAGGTTCCTAAAACAGTAAATTTTTTGGCCAATTAAATTGATGAAGATGGTTGGTGTCGATTTTTAGCTTAAAATTGTGTAAAATGGTTTATATGTCGGTACCAAAGCCACCATAATACTCTTATAATAATACATAAAAATCTTTTTACTAATCTAATTATTCATTGCATCGTATTATAGACATCTTTCTGGGGAAGGCCCAAAAACCGGTTTTAATCTAGTTGATATTAATCGATTTCTAAGACATATTAGAAAAATTTTTCTTCTGTTATTTTTTTAATTTTTAAAACCATATTTACGTTTTCTAAGCCATGTAAAAAATTAACATAAACATTTCTTAGTCTTACTAAATATTTTTAAAAGCGAAGCTTTTCTATAATTAGGGTCGGTCCGTCCGTTCGTCCGTCCGTCCGTAACGGATAGCTTTTTTCGTTTTACGTCCATTTTAAACATGTAGATTTTTTTCTTTTTTAACAACAAATTTTTATGTGATCTAATCATCCGATTGATCTGATTTTTGGTATATTGATTCCTGGGACAACAAAGTATAATGTTCTAAGCGAAGCAACTCTATAATCAAGTCCTAAAAATGTAAGTATGTCCATAAATATTATCCTGTAGGTATCAAGCAATGTTTCATTAAATTTGTTTACAATTTTGCTTCGACTCTTATATATTTTTATTCTGATTATTTAGTTCTGACACTATATAAGTGTTCATGTCCGTTTGTTCTACCGTTTCAGTGCTTCGCTTTTATGGATGTTGTCATCCTTGTTTTCACATAATCTAAATAAACTTACCAGGAAAGGTGATGTGACCGGAATATTTGTATAATCATCTCCCAGGCTATCCAGTTCTGCCATTAGTAGGCTTCGGTTTTTCAGAGATTTATTTATCAGCTTTTTAATCTGGAAAAGTAAAATGTGTTTTATCCAAGAATTTAAATGGATAAGACGATGGCCGATAAATTGATTTACATACATACATCCCCAATGATGTTACATAAAATTACCCCTACTGTATATTACAATTATGAGTTGAATCGTTTGGACACTCCACTTGCCCAATCACAATTGAAGAAAGTTGTTAAGTCAACGAATAAGAAACGTTATGATAAAACTTTGGGGACAAGTTTAATAAACAGCCCAATGTCAACCCCTCCCACTGGTTTTATAACAGAAAAAACTGGGTATATTATTAGGGAAGGGATAACCACCTCTAGATGGAATACACAAAAAAGATATTACTCAAGTGTATCTCTGAACCAAATCTTGCATGATTACGCGGACAGACGTCCTAAGCACAACCAACCCTTTAATTGCAGGACCATTTTCTGATGGATGTCCTAACTGGGTATAATAATGAGTTTGGTATAATTTTTTTAATCTCAAGGCATGATGTTCACAAAAAAAAATAATTTAAATAATCGAGAAAAAATAATAAATAATCTGTGGGCCATAGTTATAGTGTCATGTTTAATCAAACTATTCTAACCTTTGATATTCTGTGGATCATAGTTATAGTGTCATGTTTAATCAAACTATTCTAACCTTTGATATTCTGTGGGCCATAGTTATAGTGTCATGTTTAATCAAACTATTCTAACCTTTGATATTCTGTGGGCCATAGTTATAGTGTCATGTTTAATCAAACTTAATTTCTCACTCAACAATTCATACTTTCTCCTGAATAAAAAAAAATTATGAATCTATTGAATAGTAACAGGTCTTTGTGTCTGTCTGTACCAAAGGATCTCGCTAACTGCTAGATAAATAAAATCCTCCTTTACACTGTAGCTTCTCAAAGGTCTTTGGAAGGTTTACAACTATTTTGGGGGAAGGTACCGCCACCCTCCCAAAAAATTACCCAAATAAAAAATGACCCTAGGAAATATTTAAAAAATTAAAATTGAAAGTTTGGAGGGTCGACTCAACCCCCACCTTATATGCTTCTAGAGACCTCTAGGGGGCGTAGGTTAGTAAAATAAATGAACAGTTATTCTTATAGTATTCGTCTTATAATAAAAAAAAACTTACTTGTAAACTGAATATGCTGGCTTTATTTCTTGCACATAATTCTAAAAAAAATACTTGTAACAAAAGGGATAGTTGCAGGAAATGCATTTAAACTTTAATTTAGTCAACATCATACCTATATTTTCTCCTGTTCATTGGTTAAAACTACATTAATAGGGCATATATTTGAAAGAATTTCAATCTTCTATCATGTAGTTTTAGAAATATAAATTGAATTCAGACAAAGATGGAAGGAGATAATTGTTCGATTTTATAGGTCCTTCCACTCAAAAAGGTTGTCGAGCCCCTCTCCCTTTATCTAAAATAAATTGAAAAGATATTTTTGTCACCCTTAATTTTAATTTACTTCAAAATGTGAGTTGGGGGGTTTCTATGCGCGACTATAAACTTTGACAGAGACCTCCAATTTTTGCCAACTTAGGACTTCGCCCCTATATATGGAAACTGAACATTGCAACCTGTACGTAATGTTCGTCTTGTTGATGGGGTTGTGGTACATCTTCAACCTCTTCTTCGAGGTCATATCCTACAAAAACATGTTGTCCAATAATAATGCTGTATAGAATTTAATGAAACTTAGGTACGTCTTTAGAGTTAAACATGGGTGACAACATTCATAAAAGCGAAGCTCTAAAAACGGTAGGACAAACGGACATTAACACTTGTATAGTGGCAGAACTGAAAAATCAGAATATAATTTTTAAGAGTCAAAGCAAAATTCTAAGTAAATTTGTTGAAAAACTTCTTGACACAGGATAATATTATTTGGACATACTTACATTTTTAGGATTTGATTATAGAGTTGCTTCCCTTATAGTATTGTATTTTGTTGTCCCAGGAATCAGTATACCAAAAATCAGATCAATCGGATAATTAGATCACATGAAAATTGTTGTTGAAGTAAAAAAATCAACATGAATAAAATGGACGTACGGACATTCTAGTAATGATTTTAGAGTTGCTACGCTTTCTAAATTGTACCTAACTACTACAAGAATCACCATGCAAAGTTTGAAATCGATAGGACAATTCTAACATGCCTAATTCTATCTCGGACGGACAAACCCCAATTATAGAAAAGCTTCGCTTTTAAAAAGCGCATTAATACCTACTATTTTCTTCTCACAAAGAAACTATTTTTCAATCTAAAAAGTATTTTTGAGAAAAATGTTGCAGTAGGGGAAAACAATTTGTGCAGAATATACACCACTGAATACCTGTATCATCAATACAGCTGTAGCCACTTGACTCAAATCCTGTCCAGTTCATCATTTTTACAATATTCTGTAATCAAAAAATAATAATAACAATAAAGAGAAATATAAAGTGAGGGGGGGGGGGGGAGGAATCAAGGGGGGGGTTAGTTTCTGACACATTTGCGTAAACAGTGAGTATAGGCTTTATCTTTGGACTGAGAAGATAGGTTATTAGGGATAAAATCATTCTTATATGATGAATTTCCCCCAGATTTAAGATTTTTTGGATAGGCCTCCAGGTTCCGAAGCTCCAGATATTCACATATTTAAAGAAAAAACATACATATTTTGTCTCATAAGCTGACATCTCACTCTTAAATTTTTTTTTTCATTTTTACCTGTACAGAGACCACCTAGTGGCCTGGAGTTCCGGAAACTGGAGGCCTATCCAAAAAATCTTAAATCTGGGGGAAATTCATCATATATGAATAATTTTATCCCTAATAACCTATCCTCTCAATCCAAAGATAAAGCCTATAATCACTGTTTACGCAAATGTGTCAGAACTTCCCCCCCACCCTCGTTTGTATTTTCAAATTTATTTTTATGGTCTAAATTTCATACAATTTTATCCAAGTTCCATTTAAATAATGAAGTGCCAAGGGAATTGAAGATGGTATAACTATTTAGGTTCTAATTAACAATGGAATGAATTAAAAAATGCAAAATATTTATTTTAACAAGGAGGACTATTCATTGAAGATGAAATTCTGAAATCAAAAGTTTGAATCTAACAAAATTAATTAAATATTTTATAATACATGGTAAAAAAAGAAAATTGGACGAATTAAAAAAATTATGTAAAACAAATTTTTTTTAAAACTTGCATAAAACAATCACATCTAGTAAACATATTAGATAAAATAGTCTAAACTTTTTAAACATAATCATAATAATGTTAATGTACTATTAATAATAAAATGTAACATAATAAGGCCTTAAAAAAATTAAATATTAATACCCGTAAATAATAGGAAGAAAGTTGGTTGAACATACATAAGTCAATTAACAAAAAATGATTACTGAAAAATATTATAGGGCTAAATTGTATTATAAAAAGAATTCATTGTAATTTTATTGTCTAAGTTATTGTATTATTGAGTATGAAATAATATACTTAGTAACAGTAATTTTAGTAAAAGAGTTTTATCAAATACAAACATTTTGACTATAGTTTTTGTCAAGAATATTAATTTTTTGTCTACAAAGCAAACAAAAAGATCTGATGTTAGTCTTAATCTTGAATTTAAGATATTTTACTATTTTTAGGGTTGGGCCGGATATCCAGTTTGGCCGGATATTCGACCATTTTCAATATCCGGCCGAAAAAAGGATATTGGAACTATCCGGATACCAAATACCCAGCTGATTTCTAATGCCAGATATCCGGTAATTTGCCGGATATCGGGCCATTTTTAATATCCGGCCGAACCCTAACTATTATGACTGTAAAGATTAACAATAATAAACAAAACAGGGATAGGACAACGGAGGATAATTTGTCCTTTAACTTCCCCCAATTACATATGTCTTAATATGTAAGGTATTAGGGAGAACAATTATGCCGCCGTGGTCCTATCCCATGTTAACAAAACTGACATAAAAACAAGGTTTTTAATAGAACTATAGAAAAATGTAAATATTAAATATTGTTCTATCTGTATTTTGTGAGCAATTTATCTATTTCTTCTTGTGATATCCGATCCTAAATAAAAAAAAATCTGTCAAAATTAAGAGAATTTATTTGGAAATTTTTTTTTTATCTCAAGAAAAACTATTGTGTTTTTGATTCACAATCAAAACAAATGTGTTGTATTATTGAAAAGGTGCTGGTTAATTTCACTGGTGAAATTTTACAATAGCTTTTCTTTAGATGAAATTACCCTTAACCTAAGTAAATAACCTACTTTTTAGAAATATACAAACTTTAAAATTTCATTTTTAAAAGTGTAGAGATGGACCAATGAAATGAAAAACTTCCCAAATCACAAAATATAATTTTAATTTCCACTGGTTTGAAAATATTTGGGAAAAGATTAGATTAACTTCCATTAGTCTATCCATTTCTGTAAGGATCTTATTACAAAGCACACTTACATACTTACCTCGCCAAGAAATGTAAGTTTAATTTTTTAAGAAATACTTTTAACTACTCTTTAATACCATGACAATCTGAAAGGGATAGTTCCATAACTGGCATTTAATTATTTCATCAAAATAGTGTTCCAATAAATGTTTATAGGACTATAAAATAGTTTAGATACCTAATTTAAATAGGCAAGTTGAAAAAAATGTTTTAATTTTATGCACAGATTACATGTACAAAAAATAGGCAAGTATTAAAAAGTGTGCTGAAGTCAGGGGTGTATATTCTGCATAATTGACCCTGATAAAGGGGGGGGGGGGGGAATAAAAAATATGTGGTTGGGGGAAAAAATGTAAAAATTAAGAGAATTGAACATATTTTTTTCTTTTCATTTTTCTCCTCTTCTTGTTGAAAAAATGAGAGAGTAGGAATAATATAAAAAAATAGAGCTCTAAAATATTTTTCCCCTTCCTTGCTGGAATACCTAAACTAAAAATTTTTTTTTTATCTCAAGAAAAACTATTGTGTTTTTGATTCACAATCAAAACAAATGTGTTGTATTATTGAAAAGGTGCTGGTTAATTTCAATCTTAAAATTTTACAATAGTTGTTCTTTAGATGAAATTACCTTTTACATAACCTACCGTAAAAATATTCTAAATTTGAAGAAAAAACTTAAAGAATATGAGAGAGTAGGAATAATATGAAAAAAAATAGAGCTCTAAAATATTTTTCCCCTTCCTTGCTGGAATACCTAAACTAGGAGGGGGAAAAAATAAAAACTTTGCGGCAGGGGAAAAAATAAATCTTGTGCAGAATATACAGCCCTGCCAGAAGTTTATATTAATGTTGCATGACAAAAAAATTCTTTTAATGATCAAATTAAAAAATGTAATTCTTGTTGATAACGCACAAAAATAGAATTTCAAACCTTTTAATGGAATTATCCCTTAGAATTCTTTTTAAAGCATAGTAAATCCATAAATATGTAAATAAAAATATTCAATTTCTTCAAAAACAAGAAAGTGTTAGTGATACCTATGTACATAACTGGTAAAACAAGGATGACAACATCCATAAAAGCGAAGCTCTAAAATCAGAAGGAAGGACAAACGAACACTAACTTTTACAGACTGTCAGAACTTAAAACCAGAACATTAATTTTTAAGACTAAAAAAAATTTTAGGTACATAAATTTGTTGCAAAATTGAATAAATTACGATGCATTAAAAAGATAAACTTTTATTTTACCATTAGGCCAAGAGATGTCTTGCTTATAATATTGTACCGTGTCGTTCTGGATATCATTATTTTTAAAATCAGATATATCTGATAGTTATAGGTATTATATAAAAAGCTGTTGTCATAAAAGGTAAAAAAACTGCATGGTTTAAATGGACGTACGGGCTTTCTGGTAACGAGTATAGAGTTGCTATGCTTCCTAAATCGTACCTAACTGTTAAAGTTATCATCATGCAAAGTTTGAAATCGATAGGACAATTCTAACATGTCTAAATTAACGAAAAGAGCTTGCCGTTATGGACGGACGTACCAACCCTAATTATAGAAAAGCTTCGCTTTTAAAAATAAGCACAGCACAACCTCTATATTGTCAAGTAGGTACAGAGGTTAAAAAATAAAATAAATAATAAATAAAGTCAAGTATTAGCATATTTCAATCCATTACAATTTTAATGTTCAATAAACTACGAAAAAATAAGACACTCAAAATACTTCTAGTCATGAGTTAATTTCATAAATAAAAAAAAACATTATAGGTTACAATTGTTTTTGTAATGTGTATGTTTAATTAGTATGTTTTTGTCAAACTTGATCACCTTACTTTAAGTCTACTAATCATGCTTTAAATAACATTTTATTACACTTTTTTATGCCAATTTTTAAAAATATTCTTATATAGTTAGATACACAAATGTTTTACTGTGTTTTGGAAGAGATAACTATATAGGTTCATATTTATTAGTTTTAGTTTAGTAAAAATCTAGAAAATTGACTATGAATATACATATATGTATTTCCTTTTTTAAACAGTGATATAATAGTCTAAACTGATCGAAATATTAAATAATTTTTCATAAATCAATAACAGCACAGAAAATAAAATGTATCAATTTTAAAACTTTTAAGCACCAAATTATAAAACAACAGTATTGTGCTTCAATAGTCAATTTTTGAAAGTTTTTTGTTTTGTTTTGTAAGACATAAATCACAAAACAAAGATCTTTGAATGAAAAAAGTCCTTCAGCTCTACCAAAACACAATAATCCATCCATCTAACTGGTCTCAGAAGTGATAACCATGCTAATACCAAACTGAGGGAATAGTAGCTTTCGCAAAATTCAGTCAAGTTGTGAGTAAGATTTCAGTCAAATGCACTTATTAGGTCAAGCTGTTTTAAGATATGCGTTTAACTACACTATGCATTTGGTCAACATTAAGAACAGTTAGACTTAATAAGCGCATTTGACTGGAAGCTTGCTAATAATTTTACAGAATATGGCGAAAGCTACTATTCCCTTTATCCATTAACCAAACAATAGTGTATAAAAAAGTAAAATAAAATGTTATTTCTGTTGCTTTTACTTACAATGAGGTCCTGCAAAAATAAATAAAAAATATTAGGTTTTGTATACTTGTCAGTATAGAGGTTATTTAATCTTTTTAAAATGTGAAAATCGGGAACAGGTTTTTCAGCTATTTAATTAAAGGATTTATTATAATTCTTTCATTTTTCCCCTTTAACACTGCCCTTCACTACGGAATGGATATAGAATACGGGGATGTATTGACAATTGACAGGGGAAAATTTGTCGTTAATTTAGGTTGCTACAATGGTCCTCATTTATTGGTCAGTACCCAGGAGGGGATGGGGTAAAAGGGGTGGATGTAGGGTTATCGTTTTTTTAGCCAGCTGCAAGTATCACTTTATTAGAGTACATGAAAATCCGGTGCAACATCCAAGTAATAATATATCGATTCACTTATGTTCAACCAAAATTTTTTCTTCAATTAAAACTTGAATTAATTGGCTGAATTCCTGTTCATGTCTTAATTAAACCATACAATCTTAAATATGATATTATCAGTAATCCTAAGGGATAAGACAATAGGCAATAAAATAGTATACATCCCCAATAATGATAGACAAAATTTCTAAAATACTCTTCCAACCCTACTAAACTTAAAATTATCAATATCAAGATATGTAATGGTTTAATGGGGAATCATAAATGATAAAATAATGAAGAAAGAGTGGATAAAAATAGGTTGATATGGTGCCCTCATGATTTAATTTACACTGAAAATTTTTGACTTTTTAATTTATAATTTTCGGGTAGTCTCCCTTTCGTGACAACGCCCCTTAAGGGGCGATTCGTCGTATTTTGAAAATGGCTTTTGATAGGTTATTTCAGGTTAGGTTAGGTGATTGCCACGCAGGGTTGGGCAATTGGCCCCGCATAGTTAGAAATAGGAGAAAAGCCACAGTGAAAATACGAAGAAACGCCACGAAAGAGGTATACCTCAATTTTCTAATACATTTATAAATAATTTTTACGTAAATAACCGCATGCACAATAATGCCCTTGATTCTATCTACATAAAAAGTGCTTAGATAAACTTTTTTGAACAAAAATTTATTTTCTCGTATTCATTCGAAACCGATTAATATCCGGTGAATAAGAACCGGTTCTCATCCATACAAAAAACTATGTCTAACATCGTATTATATCCAGTTTTCTACGAATATGTAAAATAATAAAGACTAAAAGCAGTTTTTTAGCCCATGCCTTCGGCATCTCGGGGCTAAAAAACTGTTTACAATTCATGTACATTTTATATCCGCGGAAATCTGTTTATAATACGATGCGAAAAATAACTATTAATAACTTTATTTTTTTGACTTTAGGTTTCGGTTTAATGGGAACTGAGTTTGGGGGAGGGGTGGTCATTCATAATGGAATAAAATAGGGAAGGTAGTAAAAGATATAAAATGAAATAAATAATCTATCCAATAATAGAAAGAACCAACCTGAATACCAGAACTCTGTGGAACAATGGGCAATTCATTTGCTTTTTCAAGCCAGTCCACACCTTGTGTTACATCTCCTAATCCTGAAAATCAAGCAACAGTGTTAGGTAAATATAGACAAGCACTGAAGAGATCTAAAAGGATAAGACAAAGGCCTAAGATTCAATTGATGTACATCCCCAATGATGATGCATAAAATTTCCCCTTCTAAAGATTACAATTATTTTTTTACACGTTTGAACAATGAACACTCAACTTATTGAACCAACCAATCAGAGTTGGATCTTTAAATGTTTAGCCGTTGCAGTTGCTGTTGCTGTAGCCGTAGCTGTAGCCGTCGCCACTGCCTGTGCTGCCAATAAAACATGGATTTTAAAAAGATTTTGCAGCAGTACAATGCCAGCTATCCTAGAAATATGGATATCTAAAATCTTCTTTGGCTCACCCAAAAAAAATAAATTATTTTTATCAAAGAAATGAATTATTAAAGATCGCTATTAGATTAATGACTGTGCCACTGGCAGCGGCAACGGCAACGTCTACACATTTAAAGAACCAGCTCAGAATTCCCCAAGAGTACCAAGTATTAAATCAACGAATAAGAAAACGTTGTTATATCATAATATGACTTTTGGGACTAGTGTAACAACAGCCCAATGCATAAGCTAGATATTGTTGTAATTCACCTAGATAAATATATACTTGGAAAGTTTTAATTGAATTAACTGCCAATTGTCCCTTCCCCCTATCCCTGCTTCATGAAATTATTGTCCTTGTTATGTGTTCTTAGTCTTCTTACCTATATAACATTTTCCAAGAAATAATCTGTTTTCTTTCCATCCCTCTGGTTTCATTCGTTCAGCTAAAATAGATAAATATAATAGGTATACATTACTAGCGTCTATACCCAACCCCCCACCATAGAGGCCTCTAGGGGCATGTAACATGTTTACTTTTCAATCTGTTCAGCTCAGCTGTTTTCCCAAAAATATTTTTTTGCCGCTTCGTGGGGTTAGTTATTTTTTTATGCTATTTCTCTTGGGAGAGTGGTGGTATCAGTAGGTGTATTACCTGAAGAGTAGAATCCAATCGGTTTTGTGGTTACCGAAATCTTAAGGGACAGACAGACAGACATCAAGGTACTTTGTATTATAGAATGTTTCTTACCATTAAGAAAGTGTTCAACAGCTTCATCAAGAGTGGCAGAGGGTGGCTCTGCGAATAGAGTTGCGGCCATCTTTCTTTCCAGCCATGATAACTAAACAAATAGTAATCAATAATCTCGTATTCACTCGAATCCGGTGAATTGAATAGAAACCGGTTCTTATCCATACGAAAAAACTATGTCTAGCATCGTATTATATCCAGCTTTCTACGAATATAGTAATGTACAATCTTAAGATTAAAACCAGTTTTTTAGCTCGTGCCTACGTCACCTAGGGGCTAAAAAACTGGTTATAATCTTATAATTGTACATTCTATATCCGCGGAAAGACGTTCATATTACGATGCGAGAAATAACTATTATATGTTATTCAGTAGCTGCGCTCCAGATACTAATTAGGTTCTACAACAAAAAATATTGGATGTAGAATATACGTAGACAGGAGAAAAATTGTCGTCAAGTAAGTTAGAGCTGGATCTTTAAATCATTTTAGTGGTGAGCCAGATCGGGGTGAGCCGAATTTCAGCTAATCACAGCGCGGCATTTCATAAAATGCTGTGCTCTCATTGGTGGAAAGTTGGCTCACCCCGATCTGGCTCACCACTAAAATGATTTAAAGATCCAGCTTAGGTTGCAAAATCCCCTTGTATTTATTGGTCGGGCGGTTTATCCAGTAGGAAGGGAGGGGATGGGGGAAATCGTTATTTTAGCTCGCTACATAGTTCAGTTAATTATAGAACACTAAAATCTGGTGTAAGATCCAAGTAATAATAAATTCATTACAACAAATAATATGTCACCTATTGACATTGTACTATCTGAACATATATGTAGTAACAAAGAATAAACATTTAATTTTTTTAATTGAATAAGAATGTAAATATATATAACAAATAATCTGCTTTTTGAAGTTTAGAAAATAAAATTAAAATCCAACTAAAACAGCTGTTGAGAGAGTTTGTCATCACATTTGTGAGTGTTTTATTTAAGATTCGGACTGGCACGGGCCGTACACAAGGCAGAGACATATTACAGAGTTGAAATTGTAAGTACGGATACTGGATTTATTATTACTTGGATCCTACACCAGATTATCATGTACTGTAATAAAGTAAAACTTGTTACTTGCTAAATTAGTGACCTCCCATTATCCCATCCACTCTGTTCTTACTGTATGAACGAACTTGACCAATAAGTGATGTCCCTGTTAGCATCCGTAACAATTTTTCCTCTGTCATAATATCCACGTATATCCTATATCCATAGTACGGGTACTGGAACGGCACGTACACAACTGTGCGCCGTACCGTCACGCATTAATAGTGTGCGCACACAAAATCATGCTTTACCGGCACGGGATGATGCAAATGCGTTGCTAGCAAGCAACGCAAAGAAGAAAACATAAAAAATAAACAGTTCTTTACATTTAAGCTTCTATTAGGAGTAAAGATATTCTACAACAAAAGAAAAATATTCTCAAGGTTTAAATAACTTAAACTTTACATAAATAAAATATTATATTAACATTAGTACAGTTAGCAGTTTTTGGCGCTTGACACAAAATAATTGGTTGATCTAATAAAAACTTTCCCCCTGTTTTTAGAAATAAACAAGGATGACAAGTAGACAACATCCATAAAAGCGTAGCTCTGAAACGGTATGATAGACGAACATTGACTCTTGTAGAGTGTCAAAACTGAATATACAAAATCGCCATTTTACCCCCCCCCCAAAAAAAAAAGCTTGGACGCCCCTGATCCTCCCCATTTTCAATTTATTGAAAACAATAGAGGGGGGGGGGGGAGGACGTTAGGGTGTGAAAGCTTTTTTTAAATACAAGCTTCGATAGAAAACCAAAATATTTTTGCACTTATTTTAGTTAAAAAAGAAGAAGACTAAGAAAGTCCCTAAAAAATGACGTCATAAAAATGAGGGATGAGGAGAGGAGGAGTTGGAAAGAAAACCACTAAAAGATGGATAATCCCTCGTTTTTATGACGTAACAGGCTGTTTTTTAGGGACTTTCTCCGTCTTCAAAAAAAAGGATTAATAAATAATTCAACATTAAAAAGATTCTCTAGAGCTTGTATATATAAACTTTAGAATAATAATAGTTATTTCTCGCATCGTATTATAAACAGCTTTCCGCGGATATAGAATGTACAATTATAAGATTAAAACCAGTTTTTTAGCCCCGAGGCTAAAAAACTGGTTTTAATCTCATGATTGTACATTTTTATATTCGTAGAAAGCTGGATATAATTTGATGCTAGACATTGTTTTTTCGTATGGATGAGAACCGGTTCCTATCCACCGGATTCGAATGAATACGAGAAACTGTATTCTGAAAGAACTGACGGTTATACTGGCACGACGTTAAGACATGTTCTAAACTAAAGTGGCTGTGCTACAAAAAATATTTATATTACCCACCTTTGAAACTTCATAACAAAATCTGCCAAGTAGATGGTGTATTATGTAATCTCTGAAAAGGAAAAATAAGAATGACAACATATGATATGCTCATAACAATTTTGATAAAAACTTAAATTTTAATGATAAAATGTTATAAACCAAGGCACTTCAATTAAAAGAGAATAGTTATTTCTCGCATCGTGTTATAAATAGCTTTCCGCGGATATAAAATGTACAATTTTTAGATTAAAACCAGTTTTGTAGCCCCGAAATAATTTTAAACTTATGATTGTATATTTTTTATATCAGTAGAAAACTGAACATAACACGATGCTAGCCATAGTTTTTCAGTATGGCTTTGAACCAATTCTAATCCAACGGATATTAATCGGTTTTGAAGCGAAACAGGAAAAAATATTATATTATTCTTTTCTTTTAGAAGAGTTTTACAGATTCAATCCAATAAACCTAAATCCTATAGAACAAGGATGACAACATCCATAAAAGCAAAGCCCTGAAACGGTAGGACAAACGGACATTTAAATTTGTATAATGTCAGAACTGAATAATCAGAATGCGAATGTATAAGAGTCAAAGCAAAATTGTAAGTAAATTTGTTGAAAAACTGCTTGATACAGGATAATGATTATGGACATACTTACATTTTTAGGACTTGATTATAGAGTTGCTTCGCTTTTAGTATTGTACTTTGTTGTCCTAGGAATCAGTATACCAAAAATCAGACCAATCAGATAATTAGGTCACATACAAATTTGTTGTTAAAAATGTAAAAAAATCAACATGTTTAAAATGGACGTACGGACATTCTGGTAATGATTATAGAGTTGCTACGCTTTCTAACTCGTACCTAACTATTACAGGAATCACCATGCAAAATTTGAAATCGATAGGACAATTATAACATGCCTAAATTAACGAAAAAAGCTATTTAAAAAAGTAAAAAAATCAACATGTTTAAAATGGACGTACGGACATTTTGGTAATGATTATAGAGTTGCTACGCTTTCTAAATCGTACCTAACTATTACAGGAATCACCATGCAAAATTTTAAATCGATAGGACAATTATAACATGCCTAAATTAACGAAAAAAGCTATTTAAAAAAGTTAAAAAATCAACATGTTTAAAATGGACGTACGGACATTTTGGTAATGATTATAGAGTTGCTACGCTTTCTAAACCGTACCTAACTATCACAGGAATCACCATGCAAAATTTGAAATCGATAGGACAATTCTAACATGTCTAAATTAACGAAAAAAGCTATCCGTTACGGACGGAAGGACGGACGGACGGACGTACGGACGGACCGACCCTAATTATAGAAAAGCTTCGCTTTTAAAAATGAAACAAAATGAAAAATGTTAAACTCACCTAGGGTTAAGCTCAGCAGCTCTATCAATATGCTTCTTAAACTCATACCCATCCATAATTTTCTCCTGAAAGAAAACAGAATTTGATATTTTATAGTAAGAAGCATGCACTGATACTATACACAACACTAGCGGCAACGCCCCTAGAGGCATCTAGGGACACGTAAAAATTTTTAGTTTCAATATATGTTAAAATCAGATAGGTATATATTCGCGGGGCGGAGTTTTTTTTTATTCTTGGCGATTTCTCTGGGGAGAATAGTTATAAACCTTCCCGTTACACCCTGTAAAGGAAAACCATAAGGTTCAACGGTTTGCGAGATCTTTCGGTACAAACATACAAGCATACAGACATTTTAAGGATTACAAGATAATTTGTCTTACAGTGTAAAGCGTTTAATATTTCCTTCTACTTTTTCAGACGAAGTTAAGTTATCGTAAAGGATTGCCAATACAAGCAAAAGTAATGCCATGTTAAATTTAACGTTTAGACAAAGGTCGTGCAATGAAACGGCTGTTTAGAAAATGTGTAATACCTTTACACCTCCAAACTCCCCTCTGCTTCCCAAGGCAATAGCAAACCACTTGTGTGCCTCACCATTAAGCTCGTCCAATCTAAAAAATGTGTATAAAATGATTTAAGGTTCAACTATCAAGTTTTATCCCAACAAGCCTTTTATCAAGCAATCAATATTAATTCATTTTGATTGATTGATTGATTAGCCATAGTCTCTTAGGGTTTGGACCTAAGTAGTCATGGAGTAGGCTGATCCACTTTTGTATAGCCACTAGGGCTATCAAGCTCCACGTTCAAGATCATTATGACTTGACCCGCTATCTCATGAGAGCTACTCATTATTACCTTACTCTCGCCGAGTATGGCAGGTGTCCCAAATTAAGTCACTGTAATGAATGACGCTCAATGGTAACGAACTGAGTTACGGTGAGTTCGAGTTCTAGTCCCCATGTGGCAACCCGAATTTCTCAGTTGAATACATTCACGCAACTTCCCCTGGTTGTGTAAGAAGGGGATTATCAAGTAAGTTTGGATACTTAATATTCACGTACTTCATAATATCAGTACTACCCTTATCTTAAGCTCCTCTGCGGTGAGCGTCATTTATATTAATTCATTTCAATACAATTGGCATTAAAAAATAAAGGTAGAGCACTAATCATGCAGTACAAAATACACAGGGATCTAAAGGGATAAGCCACTTGCTGATTTATTTTTACACATTCCGTTAGGACACTCCACATAATGAATCAACTAATCAAAATTCAATAATAAAAATACAACCAGTTCTGAGACATACTAAAAAATAAAGTACCTATCGTTTTACAAAAAAAATTTCCTCGAATAATCAAATAAAATCATAAATTTCCCTTTGGGACTAACAAAACTGGAATTAATCTTAATTTTACATTTTACTATACGCGGAAAGCTGTCTATAATACAGTGCGATAAATAACTATTACCTTAAAGCTTCTTTTCCATCTTCAACGGCTGCCATTACAAGATCTTGTTTTCTTTTATTATCTCCTTCCTACCAATATTATGTAAATATTATTACAGGTAGAGATTCTAGTATAAGAATTAGGGTTGGGCCGGATACATTTATGGCCGGATACCGGATATCCGGCTGATTTCTAATGCCGGATATCAGGTATCCGGACAGTTTCAATATCCGGTATCCGGCAGGATATTGAAAATTGTCGGATATCCGGCCCAATCCTAATAAGAATGAATACAAATATAAACTTGTAAGAAGTACATCGACAACTAGCAAATACTATTTTAAAGGGGTAGTTTCACGAAATGCATTTGAACTTAATTTAGTGAACCGTAAAATTTTTCCTAGTTAATTGGTTAAACTACATTTATATAGCTTATATTTGAAAGAGTTTCAATTTTCTACAACGTAGTTTTTAAAATATCAAACCTTTAAAATCGTCTTTTTAAATTTCATATATCACAAAAAGACAATTTTCAAGTCTTGAATTTTCAAAACTACGTGGTAGAAAATTGAAATTCTTTCAAATATATGCCTTATAAATATAGTTTAACCAATTAACTAGCAAACAATATGCGGTTCACTAAATTAAGTTCAAATGCATTTCGTGAAACTACCCCGTTAAACAAGGATGACAACATCCAGAGGTAGCGAAGTACTAATCATGGAATGTACAAACAGACAAAGTGAGTTATAAAGCAGATGTTAGCTTCTCATATCAAAGAAATAATAAGGGAGAATACGCAATAATAATAAAATCACGAAACCTAAAACTATGTCTAGCATCATATTATATCTAGCTTTCTACGAATATAAAAATGTACAATCATAAGATTAAAACCAGTTATTTTTAGCCCGTGCCTTCGGTACTCATGGCTAAAAATACTAGTTTTAATCGTATGATTAGACATTCTATATCCGCGGAAAGCTGTTTATAATACGAGAAATAACTATTACATCTTTTAAAGCCTGGCCAACAGGCAGACGGACAAAACAATGTATATATTAGATATGTCATAGGAATCTTCACTAAAAGTTTCAGCTGTCTATCTTTAATAGCAGCGGGAAAAAAACACAATCCCCCAAAAGTGTTATGGACGGACTAATAAAGTGACTGACGGACAGACAACATAAATTATGGAGTAGCTTTGCTACTAAAAAAAAACAGTAAAATATCATACAGAAAAATAACGAAAACCTTAAGGTATAGGTATTAAAAAACAGTAAAACAACAGTTAATCAAGTAGGTATAAGTATAACTAAAACTTTTTATGTACTCAGAAAGACCATATTTTTTAAATAGCTGCGCGACTAATATTAAACTTACCCTAGCAGCAAGCAACGACATCAAATGTTGTGCTTTACACAGCCTCCACAGAAAATCTAAAATAAAAGATTATAATTTTAATCAAAAATAAAACAAGCAACTATAAATGAACAAAGGATATTTTATCTAACGAATAGTTATTTATCGCATCGTGTCATAGACAGCTTTCCGCGGATTTAAAAAATAAATAAAGATTAAAACCAGTTTTTCGAGACCGATCGATATCTGATGATTTTCACGAATATTACCTACAGTAAAAATCATAAAATTAATACCAGTTTTGTTAGCCTGGGTCTTTGGCCCCTCGGGATAAACAAAACTGGTTTTAATCTTATAATTTTTTATTGTAATAGGTATTCATGGAAAATTAGTACAATGCTATACATGATTTTTCTAATATGTCTGGGAACCGGTTCTAATTCAGCGGATATCAATCAGATTCGTAGCCATACTAGAAAATCAAAAATACAAGTAAAATTACAAACTAAGGTATACCTATTTTAATTTAAGCATCAAATATTAAATTTAGGTGAAAGTATACATTTTGAGATTAAATACGTATTCTTAGTTTTTTTACAAAAATTTTTTTTGTAAGAGTGATTTCTATTTCACGGTCTAACATTAATTTTAACTATATTCATTGAGACACATAGCTGTTTTATAGATCTCTTTAGACTTACTTGGATTATCTGCAGCACTAACTCTGTTCTCTAATAGAAGACTAAGAGCTTCGGCTTGCTGCTCTGCTTGGCCTAAATTATATGCAAAATTAATTACAATAAGATTTGTTTAATTGCGATATCTAACGTCAAAAATATGAACTACATAAGAAATACTTTAGGTAGGATATTTTATTGGAAGATTCTGATCGTGTTACATTAAGGAAGTTTATCTAGCTTATCTATCGATCCACATTCCACACATAGCTATAAAATGTACTAGTTGCTACGCTCCTAGAGGCCTCTAGTCTACAGCACTTTAAATTTGGCTAAAAAAGAAAAAGTAAAAAAGTTTTTAGGTGGAGGGACGATTTTTCTCGGGAGGGTAAAAAGAATATAGTTAAAAACCTTCTCTGGACCTTAAAGGAGCTTCACTGTAAAGGAGTCTGTCCAAAAGTTTACGAGATCTTAAGCTACAGACACACACATTAACAATCACACGTAGAAGACATACTGTTACTTTTTAAAAAGTATTAGTGGCTTCGCCCCTAGCCTCTAGGGGCTTTGCCCCAAGAGGTTTGATCAAACCAATTTTTCGTATTTTAGATTTAAAGAAGAAATTGGGGGGGGGGGGGATAGTCGACCCCACTATTTTAATTTTAGTTCTATAAAGAAAAAGAAAATTTTGTTGGGGGGGGGGGGGGGTGTATTTTTCATTTTTTGGGGGGTTGGGGTTGTCCCACCCCCAAAGAAAATAGTTATAAACTTTCCCGGGACCTATAAGAAGCTACCCTGTAAAGGAGAACCCGATCGGTTCAGCAGTTAGCGAGATCCTTCGCTACAAATTAACAAACAAACAGACAGACATCGTTCTACTTTGTATTATAGACTAGCGGCTTCGCCTCTAGCCTCAAGAGGTTTGATCAAACCAATTTTTTGTATTTTAGATTTAAAGGAAAAGTTTTTTAAAAAATTTCTCTGGGGGGGGGGAAGTCGACCCCACTATTTTTTTTTTTTTTGGGGGGGGGGGGTATTTTTCATTTTTGGGGGGGTTGGAGGTGTCCCACCCACCAAGAAAACAGTTATAAACCTTCCTGGGACTTATGAGAAGCTACCCTGTAAAGGAGAACCCGATCGGTTCAGCGGTTAGCGAGATCCTTCGGTACAGACACACAGATACACAGACAAACATCCTGTTACTTTAGTATAAGGATATCAACAGACGTAATTGTATACCTTCCATAAGTAGATCAACTCTTGGTAATAATCCACCCTCACTATCATCTTCCTCTATATTTGCTCTTTCCTAAACAGTAAATTATAACACAGTAAAACGAATTATTTGTTTCTTCATATTTAGGTACGTACAGGCTACTTACCTAATTTTGATTTGCCTAATTTTTTAGGAGGTTTTACTTAAGAGATGTTGCATTAGGAGGTTTGTCCTTTAGGACGTTTGTCGTTTAGGAGGTTTGTCGCATTATGACGTTTGTCGCATTAGGACGTTTGTCGGAGTAGCACGTTTGTCGGTGTACCATTTTGATAAGCGTTGTTCAGGGACGCACGAACATGCTCTAGTTAAAGAGTTGCTTCGCTACTAAAAAGGTGTATATTCAAGCACCTCATCAATGGATATATGTGGATATTATGACAGGGTAAAAATTGTCGTAAAGAGGACTATCCACGAACAAGAGAAAGTGATTCTAAGCACCTTCCAGCATTGATCCTTGTCTTTTTACTAGGTTCATGTTTATGATTCAGTTTATCGACTAAAAAGTTAGGTTTCACCATGGTTTTAAATGAAAAAAACTTTGAAATGTTAAGCATAGTTTGGTGCAAATTCATCAAATGTTTTGATGAGTTCAAACTGTTGTTTAAAAGCTTTGACACAAAAGTATATTATTTTGATGAAACATGTATGTTTAGAAAAAGGGTTGGTAGCTTGTAATATTTTAAACAGTTTAATTAATGTACTTTTGCAATTTAAAGCATTTGATGCTTTTATTTTATTTTGTCCTTTGAACTCAACAAAGCAGTTGATGATATTGTATCTAAAAATGCTTTACATTTTAAATTTTTTTCATTCAAAACCATGGTGAAACCTAACTTTTTAGTCGATAAACCAAATATTTAACATAAACCTAGTATATTCACTAAAAAAATACTATGGATCAATGTTGGAAGGTGCTTAAAATCACTTGCTCATGTTCGTGGATAGTCCCCTTTAGGTTACTAACATGGGCATCATTTATTGTTTAGATCTTTCATCCTGAAGAGAGGAGGGAATGGGGTTAAGGGGGTGGTAGGGGGTAATCGTTATTTTAGCCAACTACGAGCTTCATTTTACAAGAGAACCTGAAAATCTGGTGTTACATCCAAGTAATAATACATAAAATTACCTCATCTGAATTAATAGGTGAATAGTAGGCGGTGCTTCCACCACTGCTTGATTCAGTTGTAAAAGATGAAGATTGCGATAGAGTTCTGAAAATAAAAACACAATATTTTTGTTTAAGTCTTAAATGTTTTAACAGGGGGGTTGTGTTTTTTTTATAATCACCCACTGCCCCCAGCGGTAGTGAAGAAGAAATTGGGGATAGAGAACGGCGGGGGGTAGGTATATATAAAACTATGTTGGAAAATATACACTCCTATGTTATAACATAATTACTTTAAACCACGTATTAGATTAAAACAAGGATGACAGCATCCATAAGTAGCGAAGCTCAGAAATTATGAATGTATATTATGAATATATTTACAATATACCAGTGTCATCCTATATGTTTGATGAAATAGGGAAATGGCGAAAACTTCAAAATCACGCAACCTTTAAAAATCACGTAAAATTAAAAATCTAAGAATCGATCTAGCACCACAATTTATAAACAAATCTTAATGAAACTTGATGGAAATATGTAGAATATAAGCATATTCAATCCCTGATAATTTCAGCCGCAAATCCTGAAAAGGAATTGAGAAAACAATAGAAAACCTAAAAATCTAGGAATCGATCTAGCACCCCTATTAATATAAAAATCGTAATAAAACTTAAGGAAAATATGTAAAATGTAAATTTAAGCAATCCCTGAAAATTTCAGCCCATTATCTTCAAAAGGAGTTGAGAAAATCAGAAAAACATGAAATGTAGGAATCGATCTAGCACCCCAAATAACAGACGGATGGACAAAACAATGAATAGATTAGATGGGCATATGTAATTTCAGCTGTCTATCTTTTATAGGAGCCGAGAAAATCACGTTTCCCCCTATTTGTCTCAGACGGACAGACGGACGGACATTTCGAATTATAGAGTAGCTTCGCTACTAATAAGTCATGGTGCCGTTGCTAAGTCAACCCTCATCAGAAGTCAATAACATGGAATTATGTTGAGGTTTTATGGTATTTCTATACGTTAGAGAGAACCGAAGAGAGAGCAGCATTAAAGGACGGAAGGAATTGTGGACAGACAGATAGACATGATAACCTAGAGAGTGGCAATGCTACTGAACCACAAATATTACCTTCGTCTATCAATAGCTGAAAGATCGAGTATTTCCTTGGTTTCCCCAATAACATAACCAGCCTGGTCCAGCTCAAGACCTCTGTACCGGGAGGTCTGTTTCAACACGGATTTCAAGGGGGGTTCAGGTTTACCTAAAAAGATTAATTTCAAACAAGGATGTCGAAGCTTTTTAATTTTGGGGGGATAAAAAGAGGACTATCCACGAACAAGAGCAAGTGATTCTAAGCACCTTCCAGCATTGATCCTTGGCATTTTTTTTAGTGAATATACTAGGTTTATGTTTATTATTTGGTTTATCGACTAAAAAGTTAGGTTTCACCATGGTTTTATATGAAAAAAAAACTTTGAAATGTTAAGCATAGGTTGGTGCAAATTCACCAAATGTTTTGATGAGTTCAAACTGTTGTTTAAAAGCTTTGACACAAAAGTATATCATTTTGATTAAAAATGTATGTTTAGAAAAGGGTTGGTAGTTTGTAATATTTTAAACAGTTTAATTAATGTACTTTTGCAATTTACAGCATTTGGTGTTTTTATTTTATTTTGTCCTTTGAACTCAACAAAGCAGTTAACGATATTGTATCTAAAAATGCTATACATTTTAAAGTTGTTTTTCATTTAAAACCATGGTGAAGAATAAATTTTTTAGTCGATAAACCAAATATTTAACATAAACCTAGTATTTTCACTTAAAAAATACTATGGATCAATGTTGGAAGGTGCTTAAAATCACTTGCTCATGTTCGTGGATAGTCCTCTTTAGATTAGGGGGGGGGGGGGGTAATTACCCCTCTTGAAATCTGTTGGGAGGGGTAAATACCCCTCATAATCTTATTCGTTGGCTAAAAAACTTTTAGTTCCTATAATGAATTGTGATTTATTGATTTTAAACTCGTAGTACCTATCCATACTTTTCACCAATAATCTAATCTATAGACTACAGAAAGGGTAATTTTGTTTATCATTAATCTTTAACTATATGTTAGGTAGGTACTTACGTTTTAAGCTCTCTATATCTCTTCTTAGTGATTCAATAGTTTGGGACAGGGAAGACAATTGTTTGTCAATATCACGGTTGCCAACACTACGGGATACATTCTAAATAAAAAATTTGTTAATAACATGGTTGCCAACACTACGGGATACATTCTAAATAAATAGTTTGTTAATAACATGGTTGCCAACACTACGGGATACATTCTAAATAAAAAGTTTGTTAATAACATGTTTGCCAACACTACGGGATACATACTAAATAAATAGTTTGATAATAACATGGTTGCCAACACTACGGGATACATTCTAAATAAATAGTTTGTTAATAACATGGTTGCCAACACTACGGGATACATTCTAAATAAAAAGTTTGTTGATAACATGGTTGCCAACACTACGGGATACATACTAAATAAATAGTTTGATAATAACATGGTTGCCAACACTACAGATACATTCTAAATAAATAGTTTGTCAATATCATGGTTTCCAACACTACGGGATACATTCTAAATAAATAGTTTGTTAATATCACGGTTGCCAACACTACCGATACATTCTACATAAATAGTTTGTCACTATCATAGTTGCCAACACTACGGGATACATTCTAAATAAATAGTTTGTCAATAACATGGTTGCCAACACTACGGGATATATTCTAAATATATAGTTTGTTAATAACATGGTTGCCAACACTACGGGATACATTCTAAATAAATAGTTTGTCAATAGCATGGTTGCCAACACTACGGGATACATTCTAAATAAATAGTTTGTTAATAACATGGCTGCCAACACTACGGGAAACATTCTAAAAATATATTTTGTTGAAAACACGACATAAAAAAAATAGTTTTAACAGATTATTAACATCGAAATCAACTATAACTATCATCTCATCGTAGCGCTTTTCAATTATTATTTGTTTACACGACCTTTGCTAGTTGGGTATGTGGAAGTAAGCTATATGTCTATAAATAATACCCAGGGCGATCGACATTCTTCTGCACTTAATGTGACTCATATAAAATAAATCTAACGTCTAAAGTAATAAAGACGTTTGTGTTGGCTTTTGAACATCTATCGAAAAATTTCGCTAACTCTAATTTATCGTTTCAATGTAAGTTTAAAAATTGACATATTTTAATAAAAAACTTAAAATACATTATGGAAACATTTAAGATGCTCTAAACTCTTATTAAGAGGCAATGTCTATTACATTACAATATATGGTAAAATTCTTTCTGAAAAGGTAAGTTTACCATATTTAGTAATTTAGTTAAGATTCAATTATCAATATACAAACAATGTGTGTGTACTGTAGGTACTTACTTCTGAAAGTCTTTGATAAACAATAATGCCACCAGCTCCCACACATATTCCAGCACCTTTAGATCCATACATGCATTAAAACTCAGTTTTCTTTATAAACCCATAACATAAAGCAATTGATTTAAAGAAGTACAATATGGAACTGAGAAGAAACGGCGACGAAATCGCCGCTCCTGCCGAAACCACCGTTTCTATATTTTCACTAAGTGTCTATTAAAGAAATGAGGGAAATTTTTATAAAAAAAAATGAGTTTATCTCAGATGATTCAAAATTGTCTGATTTGGCAAGAAAAGACAAAAAAGAATTACTGCGGAAAACGGCGGTTCTGCCGCCATTTCTTCACAGTTCCATATTCATATTTAGATCAACTGCCATGCCAAATTTCAGTGCTGTAACTCTTTTTTTTTAGTTCAGTTCCTTGAGCTTTTAGGTTTGGTTTCATAAAGTGTCACACCCACCTCCCCTTATTTAATCCATCTTCTTGAAATAAAGGACTTCTTGAAAAGGATCTAATATTTTACATTTAGAATGCATGTATTGCCTATGGCTGCAGCTATACCCAATTTCTGTTTGTCTGTCAACCCTTCAAACAAACCAGCCAACCCTACGTTAAAAAATGTAAATTAATTTTTGGTATAAAAATATTTCTCTAGGTACCTAAATTGAGAATAAGTAGGTACCTAGGTGTGTGTATCAATTTGTGATGCATCTTATAATAAACTAGCGGCTGTGCCACAATCATCTACACCAGGGTTGGCATATCGGGCGGGCGGTTTTAAGCCGCCCTTTATCTTTCCCTTTGGGCAGATTGGGGCATCCCACGTTTTTTTAGGGAGGGGTGAAAAAAAGAGGGGGGGGCGGGCCTATTTTTTGGGTGATATTAACTATTATATAAATTAGTAAGCTTTTTTGTATCTACAGAAGGATTTCGCTGACCGCTGAACCGATATAGTTCTCCTTTTCAGAAGAGCTTTTAGAGGTCCTGAGATGGTTCTTGGCTATTTTATTTCTAATAAGTCTCGGTATGGTTTTAGGCTATTTTATAACCTTTTTCTATGCTTTTTACGACATTTGCCCATAATGGTGCCCAAATCGGGCGGCCCGTAATCTAAAAAAGTGCCCGATATGCCATCCCTGAATTCTACACGCTCTGTATTAAAAATGTAGGGTAGGGGCAGAAAAAAAAGCCTCAAACCATCCAAAGATTCAAATCTTGAAATTAAATAGCCTAAACCCATCCTTGTAGATATGTAAATGTTTTCTAAATTAGAGAACCCAATTAGTTAAGTAGTGATCGAAATCTGTAACTACAGACAAAACAAACCTCCTTCTCTTGGAAGAACGAATTGACCAATAAATGAAAGGGTAACCTTAATTGACAATTTTTCTACTGTAATAATATCCACGTATAATAATATTCTACTCCATCAAATGGTAGAACTATAATACCACTATTTTATCGCAAAACCAACATTTGTTCGCTATTCAAAATTATAAAATATCTCGTCAAAATAAAACCTTACCTTCCCGAACCTCAGAAAAGAAAATTATCTTCATTTTTTTTTTATCTTTTAGTTGTCATATCTGCAAAAGTTAGTTATAAATCATTTTTAAATATATGAAAAAAAATGGACTCTGTGGTGTTATTTATGTACTTTGTACAATAAATATATAGTTTCATTTATATCAAATAAAAGTACAGTATGGTAAATGTTACATATTTTTACTATTTATTTATATGAATGCTAATGTAAAGTAAAATTCTGCAAAAAAAAATATAAATAAAATTCACCAAAAAGCCTTATTTAATAAAAAAATCTATCAAAATGTTTTAGATAAATAAATGATACTTTTTCACTGGGCAGAAGTTATTACAGGAAGGGGGGCGGGGGCTTTTAACCATTGAGTTAAACCATTAAGATTAAATATGCTATTAAATCAAATTAGAATTGAGTAAGAAACTTCCTAATACTTTGATACTTAAATAGCAAAGAATTTTACATACTGAGGTGTATTCTTTTATTTTAAATCCTCCATAATCATGTAACAATAATCTACAAAAATTAAATAAAATCTGATGTTAATCCCCTCCTATGATTTTAGAAAACTTATCTTTAGATCTATAGATTAAGAACTTTGACAAAAATTGTGACATATGCCCCAACCCCCTTGAATCGTTGTACAAATACACATAGCTAGCCATAACAACAACGCAGTACAGACTACATATACATATTTACTAAACATTAGCAGAAAATTACGAGTTTATCATGAATATCACATTTAATTGATAATTATAAAATACTGGTAAGATTTTCTTACATGACAATTTCATTTTTTTCAACATCATAATTTAGTTAGTTTTCTAGTCTATGATAATTTGGACTCATATAAACTAAGAATGATGCTAAAGGTGTAGTTGCACGAAGTGCATTTAAACTGGAATTTAGTGAACCGTACAGTTTTTTTCTGTTCAATAGTTTAAACTACATCTAGGTATAGGATAATATTTGAAAGAATCTCAATTATCTACCAGGTAGTTTTAAAAATATCAAAACTTGAAGATCCTAAATTTTGGATATATGAAACATAAATGGCTGTACTGTTTAGGTGGTTCCTAATTGATTGCTATTTATTGAAATAAAGAATTATATTACCTAATATGTTAGGTAGATGGTATTCTTGTAACTTATGCTAGCATTCAAAATTGTAAAATGCACTTCATGCAACTATCCATTTCTTTTTAGGGGAGGGGGATGGTTAACCCCCCCCCCCCTTTTCAAGAATGGGAGGGTGAATTACTACATAAACATGAGAAAAATGAGAAAATTAGAACTTGAGCATAATAACCCAACACAAATGTAATTTTCACCAGTTTAAGTTTCAGATGAGAAAACAACCACCTATAGAATAAAATAAGGTAACTTTAAAATAGACTTATAACCATCTAAGAAAGCTGTAATCTATCGTAGAAGACAACTACACAAAATTTCTTTATAACACACTCCCTTTTCGCTTATATCTTTGGGTAAAAAAGTTTCAAGCATTTTATCATTGAAAAAAACCTAATTCAAATAGAACTAAATTCTGGTTTGCCGTTTGAATTGAATTCCTTATTAATTACAGTTTAAAATATAAAACAAGTTTACAAAATGGTCAAATAAGAAAATAAGATTAAATAATATATGATTTATACTTGGTTAAATTCATTGTATATTGACTTGATCAGCTGATCAGCTAAGTAGCTGAGAACATCTCTCTTCTTCTTTATTTGTTGATTGATTGATTGAAATTTAACCCTTCAGAGTTGACAAGGATGAATTATGCAATGTAAATGAATGTGTTAATGTCTGTTTCATCTCTCTTCATGTATTTGTTCTCTATCAGCCACTCTATTTGCTCCTGAAAATGAAAACAAAATAATAAAGAATATTTCAATAAAAGGGGGGGGGGGGTGACTCGTGCCTCGGCATACCAGCAATTTTATTGTGGGTGCTACTCCCTTAGTTTTAGAGATAATTGGGTAAAAATCTTTTTGATTGTATCACTATTTACACCAAGCTAGGGTATCTTTAAAATCCAGCAGTTAACCGCAATTTTCCGCCGCCGCCAAAAAAAAATTTCCCCCTACAAGCAACTCCGCGGAAAACGACGGTGGACGGCGGTAGAGGCGGTCACGCTGCAGTTTTTTTTGAAAGATACCAAAACTTAGGGTAATTAGTGACACAATCAAAAAGATTTCACCTAATTATCTCTAAAACTAAGGGAATAACACCCAAAATAAAATGGCTGGTATTTCGTGGCACGAGTCCCACTCACTTCACCCCCCCCCCCCCCCTTTAAACGCTTATATATATTCTTGTTAATACAACAGTTCAAAATTTTTGTACAATTAAAAGTTAAAAATGTGCTACTTAAGACGATGTACTAAAAATTAAAATAAAACTTCTGTAGATTTAAGTTATTGGTTGAAAAGTTTAGTCACTACTAGTTGGTACATACTAATCAAGATTAAATAAAAGCGGAAAAAGTTTAATTAACAGTCGTGATATAAATATATATTTTTTTATGTATATGTGCAACCAAAACAAATGTACAATGGGGAAATATATAGGTATCATCTTAGCTTCTTTAAAAAATTAGCATTTTTTACCTTAATCAACTTTTTGCTGGGCAGAAACATATTCTTCAAAATATCCACTAATTCAGTCTGAAAGATATAAAAAAAATTATTTCAAATTATTTTTCAGTATGGCTTCGAAACCAATTTAATATTCGCTGGATTAGAATCGGTTTACAGTTAAACTGAAAAATCATGTATAATATCGTATTACAGACAATTTTTACAATATTTTCACCAGTTTCGGACCCTCGGGGGGGTAACAAAATAGGTTTTAAAATCTTTCATTTTAATATACGATGCTATAGATAAATTTGCTTAACCGTAAAAACATTTCATTACAAAACGTATGGAATACTACACTATTTTCTAGCCATCCTACAGTTGTATCTCTATACTGTAGTCCTTAGAAGTATTATGAAAAACTAGGGATGGCAATCCGTCAAATTTTTGGACCGGATTCGGATTCTTACAAGAATCCGTCAACAAAAATGGCGGATTCCGGATACGGGTTCCGGATTCTAGCAATATTTAAAAGGGCTTTTTTTTAAATTAAGTGCTACATATGAAAAAATTAATGTTCTTGGTGTTCTCTATAATTCACTTCCGAGAATCGAACCAGACTTTATATATAATGATGATAATTTTTGCCTTCAAAAAGCGGGAGTTGAAAGAAAAAAGACTCTAATTTTAGCCTACCAATTAAGAATCCGGAATCCGCTATTAAAAACGGATTCCGGATCCGGATTCCAAAATTGGGCGGATTACGGATCCGGATTGCCCACCCTAGTATTATGAAAAACAAACCTGAAGTTGAGCATTTGAGATGCACTTGCGCATTTTTAGAATCTTCCTGATGGCCTCCTGAGTTCTCAGAATTCTGAGCTGAATAATTCCTTCGTTCTCCTCTTCTCTAGCTTTCTCCGTGCTCAACTGTAATCGTCCTGCAATAGATTTGAAGTTAAAGTAAGAAATGCATACGGTTAGATATCCGGATATCCGGCCATTTCTATCTCGGGTCGGTTACCGGATATTGAAACTATCCGGACACCGGATATCCGGCTGATTTCTAATTCCGAATATCCGCCCGGATAACCGGTAATTTGCCGGATATCGAAGGTTGGCCAGATATCCGGCCGAAAACCGGATATCAGGATTTAGAACTAGAACCGGTTCTCAGCCAAACTAAAAAAAATACTGAAGCATGGCAACAAAAGTGGTTTTAATCTTATAATTTTTCATTTTAATATACACAGAAAGCTGTCTATAATACGATGTAATAAAGAACTATTAACGTATTTTAACGTTTATGGCCTAAACTCGAACCTGACAGTAAAACTATATTTTACCTATGAGATTAATCCTGCCCCGCTTCTGGGCCTTTCCATTCTTGATGAGACCAAACTCATGGTTGACCCAGAAGACCGTGTTCTCATCCCATTCCGAGTACTTGGTTCCCGCGGGGGAAAAATGTAATACCTGCAACAACAGTAATATGTTAACCACTAGCGGCTTCGCCCCTAGCCTCTAGAGGCTTTGTCCCAAGAGGGTTGATCAAACCAATTTTTCGTATTTTAGATTTAAAAGAAAAAAAGTGAGAAAAAAATTTTCTTTAGGCGGGGAATTTTTTTTTTTTGGGGGGGGGTTGTCGATCCCACTATTTTAATTTTAGTTTTAAAAAGAATTTTTTTTTCTTTTTTTTTGGGGGGGGGGGATTTTTCATTTTTTTGGGGGGTTGTGGGTGCTCCCCCCCCCCCAAGAAAATAGTTATAAACCTTCCCTGGACCTATGAGAGAGACAGACAAACTAACATTGTTCTACTTTGTATTATAGATAAGTAGCGCGGCAACAAAAATGTACTAGTTTTAGAAAAAATTAACAAGAGTAACAACGCAGAGACTGTAGAGTTTATGATGCCGAAAGGCTGACTTTAAACAAGGATGACAACATCCATAAAAGCGAAGCACTGAAACATAGGACAAACGGACAATAACACTTGTATAGTGTCAGAACTGAATAGTCAGAATATAAATTTGTATAAGAGTCAGAGCAAAATTGTAAGTAAATTGGTTGAAAAACTGTTTGATACAAGATAGTGTTTATGGACATACTAACATTTTTAAGACTTGATTATAGAGTTGCTTCGCTTATAACTTTATACTTTGTTGTCCCAGGAATCAATATACCAAAATTCAGATCAATCGGATGATTAGATCACATAAAATTTGTTTGTAAAAAAGTAAAAAAAATCAACATGTTTAAAGTGGACGTACGGACATTTTTGTAATGATTATAGAGTTGCTACACTTTCTAAATCGTACCTAATTACTAAAGGAATCATCGTGCAAAGTTTAAAATCGATAGGACAATTCTAACATGCCTAAATTAACGAAAAAAGCTATCTGTTACGGACGTACGGACGGACCGACCCTAATTATAGAAAAGCTTCGCTTTTAAAAATTAAAGATTTAATTTCTTTCATCCATGTCACTAAGGAAGAAGGGGACATTTGACTGTAAATTCCACTGGTAATCAACTTAATCTTATTCCTTATATTAAAAACTTTGGTTACTTTTATTGGATTTTCATTAATATTGGTTCCAAACTTTTCAACCAATAATTATTTCTCCTGAAGGGATAATTTTGTTTGTCATCATTGAAATGGGAATGTTTGTCAATTTTATGCCCACTGTAATATCCCTTAAGATCCCTGCATGGGCATGGTGGAGCCGGAGCTGGAGCCGTTATTTTCGTTAAAAACGGCTTCGGGTTAGCAAAAAAAGGGAGATTTTTAATTAATTATAATTTGGTAACTCTGTTTTATCGTGTGCAGTGCAAATGCCCCTTTTAAGTTTATCAAGTCCATTTTTATCAAAACCTGACATACTCAGGGATATAAAGGGATTAGACAATGGCCGATTATACACCAAATTACTTCTTTTGTAGATTACAATTAATGCAACGTATAAGAAAACGTTATTATAAAACTTTGGGGACTTGTGTAATAAACAGTCTAATGTCCCCTCCCTGCAGCCTGTGTCATACCTGTCTCTTTAGTTTGGGGAAGGCAACCAGTGACCAGAGTGTTTTCCTGAGCTCCGAATCTGGCAACTCTGTGGCCAGTCGCAGATTCTCCAGAGAGATTCGGTCCTCCCTACATTGATATTCTTCATTCTATTTGTAATCTTAACATTTTAACCATCGTACTGATAAAATAATAAAACAAAAAAAAAGAATAATGTATTAGGTAAGACTAAGTAGGCACAAATGTTTTTTTAAAGATTTAATTTTTTTCACAAATTAACCCAAGGAAACTTTACCCTGTCTTTGCTTCCTTTGTCTGTGAGTTAGTCTGTCCGTAACGCTTTTAGGGAATTGTGATTTTCTGCCATTTAAGATTTTTGTTGACAATTCCTTGTATCAACGAGCATCCAGTGTATAATCAACTTGGTCTGTCAGTCTATCGGCCAACCTTTAGACGACAGTTATAAAGTTTTCGTGATTTAAAAAAGAATTTTTAGTACCTCGGTATATTAAATTTCTTTATTATAACTGAATGTTAAATAACTGTATCTCCCCATCCCAACCGCCTTGTGCAACCTTTTTATTGGGTCATTGAAAATCAACCAATTGTGTTCCTTATATTAACACAGCCAAGTAGCAAAAAATAATTTAGAAGCAAACGAAAGGTATTTGAAAAAGGAAGGGAGGTAGTTGTCTGTATTTACATCTATACTATAGATCTGTTTAATGAACAATATCCTGCCTTCTTTTCTCCCAACAGTAGAGCACAGCCATCTGGAAGGTTGTAACTTCCAGGTCATACTTCCCAATTCTAAAATATAACATTTTCATATACCAGAAGAAAGACTTTAAAGTAGGGTTGGGCCGGATATCCAGTATGGCCGGATATCCGGCCATTTTCAATATCCGGACGGATTCCGGATATTGAAACTATCTGGATACCGGGTATTGAAACTATCTGAACACCGGATATTTAAACTATCCGGATACCAGATATCCGGCTGATACCGGCGTTGGCCATCTTTTCGGCATATCTGGCACTAGAAATCAGCCGGATATCCGGTATCCGGCCCAACCCTACTTTAAAGATACATTTTTTAAGAAATTAAAAGAAGCACAGCTATTCTATAACAAGGATAGTCCTTAACGTCTGTCCCACAAACTTAAAGTTACTTTTATACAGCTTGTATGCAGTGTATGGGTTCATAATTTTGTAAGTGTTCTATCTAATATCTATTATCCCATCTATTTATCTCATGGATTTAGGATATAATACGTAAATATTATGACAGGGAAAAAGGTAGGAGTAGGTTGCGCTAAAAATCCGTAAAGATTGTGAGTTAAAAACAGTAGTAGAACGATAAAAATTTATGTTAACTTAAATTTTTTTTATAGTTCTTTTCAATAAGAAATACACATATTTAGTGAATATTATCGTTTTACTACTATTTTTAGGCCTAAAAACTCACACCTTTAAGGATGTTTAGAGCATCCTACTCCTCCCTTTGTCGTCAATTAGGTTGTTAATATGGACCTCATTTAATGGTAAGTTCGTTCATCCAGTAGATAAGGTAAGCTAGTGGGGTATAGGGGTGATGTTGGTATCGTTATTGTAGCCAGCTGCAAATATTACCTTATCAGAATACATGAAAATCTGGTGCGACATCCAAGAAATAATTTATATATCTATTTATTTGTTTATCTATCTATCTGTCAATAAACTTACTTATTGGCGAATGTGAGAGTTCCATTTGACATGTGATGGTGCCATTGTAATTTTCTTCCACTGTGCTTAGACTTGTAAAATTCTTCAACCTACAAAATCAAAATTTTTAAGGCCTAGGCTAACAAAACTGGTAGTAATGATTTTTATTTTAATATTCGTGGAAAATTGTCTGAAATATGATGCTTTACATGATTTTCAGTAAGGCTGAAAATCGGTTCTAATCCATCGGATATCATTCAGTTTAGAAGCCGTACTTGAAAAAAATATAAAAAGGATGAAAATTCAACATCCATAATTAGCGAAGAACAAAAAATCATGGATGAGAATGCGGACAAGGAAATTAACATACTATCAATATCCCCCTTATCTTAAGCTTTTCTCAATAGAACATTAATCATTAGTTTCATAATGTGCCTTAATGTGGAGCTTGTTTTAAAGGCAACATGGTTATAAAACTTTGGTAACCATTGTAATTTACAGTCCAGTGTGTCCTCCCTCCCTAAATACATACCTCAGGTATAAAATCCTCCAATTCTCTTGGTAGACTGACAGGTACACGTTCACTACCACGGGCCCAGGCACCAATATTCAATATCTAGATACAGATGGATAGATAGATTAAAAATGGATAGATAGATAAATAGATTAGAAATGGATAGATAGATAGATTATAAATGGATAGATAGATAGATTAAAAATGAATAGATGGATAGATTATAAATGGATAGATAGATTATAAATGGATAGATAGATTATAAATGGATAGATAGATAGATAGATAGGTTAGAAATGGATAGATAGATTGATAGATTATAAATAGATTGATAGATTATAAATAGATAGATAGATTATAAATGGATAGATAGATTATAAATAGATAGATAAATAGATTACAAATAGATGGATAGATAGATTACAAACGAGTTTACTAGAGACATTTGGATAGATAGATATTTACGCCGTCCCGTCTCCAAAATTTGCTTTAAAAATGGATAAAAAACGGTCTTTTTGCACTGTGCAGTTGTTTGAAACTTTAAGTGTCATTGTCAAAATTTTTGCACGACAAAAAATATTGTGCATGGCTTTTTTGACCTATTTAAACCATAATTTGGTGGGAGTAAGAATTTTAACAACATTTTTATTTCGACGGGACGAAGCAATGGTTATATTAAGAACTTAATAAAAAAGCCTTACAAATTAAACAGGTGAATAAAAATCAAGCAAACCTGAACGTACACATAGATAGATAGATTGATCTGATCGGAAGGATAGAAAAAGGTGTTAAATGTTTAAATTTTGTTACCTTAATAGATAAAGAATCCGCAGGAATGTCCTTGTTATTCTGTTTTCTGTAATCTGTACAAAACAAAATATTTCCATCCGACCGAAAGACTTCTTAAAATAAAAAGACTAGGGTAAGTGGGTCCAATTATCGGATATTTTTCGTGTTTTTTTTTTAAGTAGTCTTCATTTCACATTTTATACTTTTTGTGACAATTGTAATAAGAAACAAATTTGCTTAAGTCAACGTTGTTATAATTCGACAGAATCATGGTCAAAAAGGATATTTTCCGAAGAAATTGCCTCTTGTCCTAGCTTGCTATGATACTGGAAAAATTTTTACAAAAATATCATTGATTTATATTTAAACACTTAACATTTTTTTCAATCAAATGTTGAAGCTTGTTATTGATGCGCTGCGAACGAGTTGTTCTTGTTGATTTGATATTAACATAAAATAAAAGCTTTGATATACAGAATGTAATGAAATAAGGAGAGCATAGGTAATTTTTTTATAATAAAGATAATACTTAATAATTGATTATCCTATTATAAACAGCCTTCCGCGAATATAAAATGTACAATTATAAGATAATAACCAGTTTTTTAGCCCCGAGATGCCGAACATGCTAGACATAGTTTTTTCGTAAGGCTGAAAACTGGTTCGAATCCACCGGATGCTAATCGGTTTCAAATGAATACGAGATAAGAATTTTTTTTGTTTTCCTTTGAATTCTGTGTTGAGATCTTCACTGACTTTTATATCTTGGAACATTCTGGACAGTTTATTTATAAAATCTGCAGGCATACCAACCTAAATATTATAATATTAATATTCTGGACAGTTTATTTATAAAATCTGCGGGCATACCAACCTAAATATTATAATATTAATATTCTAGATAGTTTATTTATAAAATCTGCAGGCATACCAACCTAAATATTATAATATTAATATTCTATATAGTTTACTTATAAAATCTGCAGGCATACCAACCTAAATATTATAATATTAATATTCTAGATAGGTAGGTAGTTTATTTATAAAATCTGCAGGCATACCAACCTAAATATTATAATATTAATATTCTAGATAGTTTATTTATAAAGTCTACAGGCATACCAACCTAAATATTATAATATTAATATTCTAGACAGTTTATTTATAAAATCTGCAGGCATACCAACCTAAATATTATAATATTAATGTTCTAGATAGTTTATTTATAAAATCTGCAGGCATACCAACCTAAATATTATAATATTAATATTCTAGATAGTTTATTTATAAAATCTGCAGGCATACCAACCTAAATATTATAATATTAATATTCTGGATAGTTTATATATAAAATCTGCAGGCATACCAACCTAAATATTATAATATTAATATTCTGGATAGTTTATATATAAAATCTGCAGGCATACCAACCTAAATATTATAATATTAATATTCTGGATAGTTTATTTATAAAATCTGCAGGCATACCAACCTAAATATCAAAATATTATATTCTAGATAGGTAGGTAGTTTATTTATAAAATCTGCAGGCATACCAACCTAAATATTATAATATTATATTCTAGATAGGTAGGTAGTTTATTTATAAAATCTGCAGGCATTCCAACCTAAATATTATAATATCAATATTCTAGATAGGTAGTTTAATTATAAAATCTAATACCTACCAAAATTGGCCTATTGTAGTTTTTAATTTTTTCTACACAAGAGGACACTATAACGTAAAATTAAGTAGTAAGTTATTTGTCTGGAGCTAATGATCTCAGAAATCGTTGTTTATAATTAGTTGTTCTTTTCAGAACAGCTTTATAAATATCATGGGTGGGTTTTAGGCGATTTTCCTGACCTCCCTCGCACCTCCCCTACAAGCTAGGGGGCAAGGCAACTAGTAATAAATCTATATAATAAAGTAAAAGGATATCTGTTTGTGAGTGTGTACAGAAGGTTCTCGCTAACCACTGAACCGATATGAGTCTCCTTTACAGGGTAGCTTTTCCTAGGTCATAGGAAGGTTTATAACTCTTTTAAGGGAGGGTACCACCAACCTCCCAAGAGAAATCTCCTCCAGAATACAATGACTTTTTTTTTATAAAACCACAATTGAAAATGGCGTTCGACTCGCCCACCCCTCCATCCTCAAATGTCACTAGAGTCCTCTAGGGGCATAGCCGCTGGTAAAGAAATAGAACATACCTCTCTCAACCACTCGACCATATTCTCTTCCTTCTCGCTATCTGCGCTGGTGTCAAGAATCAATCGTCGAGTTAAATGAGCCTAGAACAAAATCTGTTAAGTAAACCTTATACAAAAGTAACAGGATGTCTTATATGTCTGTATCGAGTGTTAGTTGTCAAGTTTAAGCAGACAACCAACCTGTTGTTTGATGCCAAAGTTTTCCTATAATAACATTAAAACAATAACCATTCAAAGATAACATATTCTAGTGTCGAACCATATTCAATTTTCATTCTTTTTTCTTGAGAAGATAATTCAAATAAACATAAAGATGAACAATCAAAGTATTGCAATATATTGTACTATTAAGAACAATCCAATCACATTATTGGTTAGGTAGAAAGTTCAATTAGGTCTATTTTTTTCAGTTCATCCTTATTGTAAATCAGCTATAAACTATTTAAAATTAGTAGTTGAAACGTTTAAACACTCAACTTAATGAATAAACCGATCAAAATTTACTTAAGTTCCCAAAGTTGTTAATTCAACGAATAAGAAAACGTTATTATAAGACTTTGGGAACTAGTGTAATAAACAGCCCATTGTCCCCTCTCTCTTTCTCTCTCTCTCTGTGTAATACATATTGTATGGGACCAACCTTATGATATCTCATGAACACATCTTTATTCTGTAAATATTTCATGACTAATAGAACATCCGGATATCCGGCCCAACCCTTACACCAACCTTATGATATCTCATAAACACATCTTTATTATGTACATATTTCAGGGCTTATATCCGGATATCCGTCCCAACCCTAGGACTAACCTTATGATAACACATGAACACAACTTTATTCTGTACATATTTCAGGACTAATAGAACATCCGGATATCCGGCCCAACCCTAGGACTAACCTTATGATATCTCATGAACACATCTTTATTCTGTACGTATTTCAGGACTAATAGAACATCCGGATATCCGGCCCAACCCTAGGACTAACCTTATGATATCTCATGAACACATCTTTATTCTGTACGTATTTCAGGACTAATAGAACATCTTTCAACTTGGACTCAACTTCATCACTGGTTAGTCTCTGAAAAATTATCAATTTTAGCATGGTTTTATAGATAGTTGCTACAGGGATAAAACAATGGACGAAATTTTTTTGTAAATATCCAATGTTGATACACAAAATTACCCTATCTATGGATTACAATAAATGGTTGAAACGTTCGGACACTTAACTTTATGAACCAACCATTCAAAAGTGGGGGGGGGGGGGGGAGGAGGGGGGCACAATGACATCTGAACTTAAACAGTAAGCAAAATGGTCTAAATATTGAGCTAGATTCTTGAAACTTTGTAGATAAGCCTATTCCTATAGGTAATATAGTAAATGGCAAAAAAATTCAGATTTTTTTATTTGAGGTTCTTGAAGTAGTTTCAGGCAATTATAAAGACCCCCCCTCCCCCTTCCTCCTTTAAGGGATGAGGGGTGGGGGCAACTAGAAGTGAACGAAGTACCTTAGAGAGAGGAGTTTTTCTGAGAAGCATATCACAGTAATTGGCAAGTAGTTCTGGACACTTGGACTCTGGCTGGCACTTGCTGTACACACCAGATTTACTTGGCAGGTCCATCTAAATGGGGATTAATGGACATTTAAATGGACTATTATGGATAGACAGATAGACTAAGATTAATATATTGATATTATATTCAGGCTGATTATCTTTTAGACAAGAGATTTACTTAAAGATTCATACAAGTAAACAGAAAGATAGATGGACAATGGATATAAAGATAAATAGTTGGATAGATTGATAGTTAGATAGATTGACATAAAGATAGATGGAGATTTGTTTGTCAGAATCACATTCCCTTTTTCCTACATATGAGTAAAAATAACAAATGAATAGTCCTGAATTTAAAAAAGTAAATGACTCACTCTGAATATGGAAGTATCATTGACAACCCGTTTATAAGCTTTGTCTCTTGCTGTCAAGAATCTTGGGTCATCTCGGAATCCCTAAACAAAAATTATTTGGAAATGTTTAAGTAATAGGATGTCTGTTTGTGTTTGTCACAGTATCCCCCTAGACCTAAATTTTTAGGCTATTTTATGAAGGGGTGACTTATTCAGAGAAATTTCAGTGAGTTGGAAAACAAACCTACTTAATGGGTAGCTAAAGTTTATATTCGTTTTCAAACAATCCTTTTGTACTTTTATCGAACTTTGATTGGATGGTTTCAAACTAATAAATTAAAAAAACAGATGGGAAACTTTGTTTATAATAATTTGCGATGTACATTAATTTATCGCCTATTATCTTATCCATTCGATCTGGTTGGAAGGAAATACTCCTTAAGGCTTGTAGTTATAGGGGGTGGGGAACAAAAGATTTTTGCTTTTTTTAGGTGACCCTTATGAAAGCAAATCAAAAATCAAACCAAACCTGATTAACCAGCAAGCTGAACCGTCTGAACAGCAATAGCAGCTGTTCAACATATTTTTCACTGTCATTTGTGATGGCCTCGGCAGCTGCCACCATGTCAGCCAAGCCAGCCTAAACAGATGGACAAGGATGATATCATCCACAAGAAAATTCAGTGAAAATTACCAGGGAGTAAGGGAGGGGACAATGGATCGAATATTCAATTTTTAGGAGTCTTAGACTTTGGGTACTGGCTTAAGGGGAATGTGCAGAATTTAGCAGTTTCTGCACATAAAATGCCGCTACTCTCTGTGTTAGTTTTGAATATTGCAGACGGAAGAATTTGTTTTGATATGGCTGGTTAAAAAAAAAAATTCTCCAAAAAATATCATTTCATACCTAGATAAAAACTTTATTATGATATTTGTGTAATATAAAATCTAAGAACCCTAAACTAACAACCTAAAAATTCTTGTGTTTAGTACCTAGCATTTAAAATCTAGGAATTTGGGTTGAACGAGTTTCAGAGAGATTATTCATGTCATTAAGGGGGGGGGGGAAGTTCTGACACATTTGCGTAAACGGTGATTATTGGCTTTATCTTTGGACTGAGAGGATAGGTTATTAGGGATAAAATCATTCTTATATGATGAATTTCCCCCAGATTTAAGATTTTTTGGATAGGCCTCCAGGTTCCGGAGCTCCAGGCCTCCAGGTCCTCTCTGTACAGGTAAAAATGAAAAAAAAAAATTTTTTTTTGAAGAGTTAGAAGTCAACTTATGAAACAAAATATGCGTTTTTTTCTTCAAATATCTGAATAACATTCAAAAATATGCATATTTTGTTTCATAGGTTGACTTCTAACTCTTCAAAAAAAAAATTATTTTTTTAATTTTTACCTGTACAGAGAGGACCTGGAGGCCTGGAGCTCCGGAACCTGGAGGCCTATCCAAAAATTCTTAAATCTGGGGGAAATTCATCATATAAGAATGATTTTATCCCTAATAACCTATCCTCTCAGTCCAAAGATAAAGCCAATAATCACCGTTTACGCAAATGTGTCAGAACTTCCCCCCCCCCCCTTACAGAATGGCTACGTCAGTCTGATATACTGGTAATCTGATTTTCAAATGATTGCTTTTTTTTCTTGGAACTTTTTTCTTATTTCATAGTTTTCTAATTTATATTAATACACTCTTTACAATTTCCTCCAAAGAGGACTATCCACGAACAAGAGCACGTGATTCTAAGTACCTTCCAGCATTGATCCTGAGTATTTTCTTTCAAAATATAATAGGTCACTATTAATAAGGGGGGGGGAAGTTTGTACACTTATAGGAAATGAAATTCAGTACCAAAGTTTGGGAGGGACGTATGGGCTTGTTTTTAAAGTTATCAACCTAATTCTTTTTGTAGGCTCTCTTATATGACTTGATATACACGGAAAACTTTGAAAATTGAATTTCGGTACTTTCCTTCTAGGGGCTTGTGGAGCAAAAGACCCCCCAAAACACTAAAAATATGAGTTCTGACCTTATTTTTAAAGATATCGACCTAATTTTTTCTTTATAATACTTTTTTAACATACCCGAATCAACGAACCATTACAGATTTCATTTTGGGACTTTCCTTCTAGGGGCTTGTGGAGCAAGAGACCCCCAAAACACAAAAATATGAGTACTGACCTTATTTTTAAAGATATCGACCTGATTTTTTCTTTATAATACTTTTTTAACATACCCGAATCAACGAACCATTACAGATTTCATTTTGGGACTTTCATTCTAAGGGCTTGTGGAGCAAGAGACCCCAAAAACACAAAAATATGAGTACTGGGCTTATTTTTGAAGATATCAACCTGCTTTTTTATATAAAAATAATATTTAAACATAACCGAATCTACGAACCATTACAGATTTCATTTTGGGACTTTCCTTCTAGGCCCTAGGGGCTTGTGGAGCAAGAGACCCCCAAAAATCATAAAAATATGAGTTGTGGGCTTCTTTTTTAAGATATCAACCTGATTTTTTATATAAAAATACTATTTTAACATACCCGAATCAACGAACCATTACAGATTTCATTTTAAGACTTTCATTCTAAGGGCTTGTGGAGCAAAAACACTAAAAATATGAGTTCTGAGCTTATTTTTTAAGATATCAACCTGATTTTTAAAAAATAATACTGTTTTAACATAACCGAATCTACGAACCATTACAGATTTCATTTTGGGACTTTCCTTCTAGGGGCTAGTGGAGCAAAGATTCCAAAACCACTAAAAATTTGAGTTCTGAGCTTATTTTTAAAGATATCAACCTGATCTTTTTATAATAATACTTTTTTAACATAACCGAACTAAGAAACCATTAAGGATTTCATTTTGGGACTTTCCTTCTAGGGGCTTGTGGAGCAAAAGACCCCCAAAACACTAAAAATATGAGTTCTGAGCTTATTTTTTAAGATAGCCTGAGAACTCAATTTATTTTGTTTTGGAGGTGTTTTACCCTACTTTCCCCTAAAAGGAAAGTGCCAAAATGAATTATTAGTGGCTACCTAGTTCAAACATGTGAAAAAAGTTTTCATGAAAAAAATCAGCTCAATATCTCTAAAAATATTTTTTGGGGGTCTTTTGCCCCACTAGCTTCTAGAAGGAAAGTCCCAAAATGAAATCTGTAATGGTTTCTTAGTTCGGTTATGTTAAAAAGTGTTCCTAAAAAAATCAGGTTGATATATTTAAAAATAAGGTCAGAACTCATATTTAAGTGTTTTTGGGGTCTTTTGCTCCACAAGCCCCTAGAAGGAAAGTCCCAAAATGAAATCTGTAATGGTTCGTAGATTCGGTTATGTTAAAATAGTATTTTTATAAAAAAAATCAGGTTGATATCTTTAAAAATAAGCTTAGAACTCATATTTTTAGTGTTTTTGGGGTCTTTTGCTCCACAAGCCCATAGAAGGAAAGTCCCAAAATGAAATCTGTAATGGTTCGTAGATTCGGTTATGTTAAAATAGTATTTTTTTATTATATAAAAAAATAAGGTTGATATCTTAAAAGAGAAGCCCACAACTCATATTTTTATGATTTTTGGGGGTCTCTTGCTCCACAAGCCCCTAGAAGGAAAGTCCCAAAATGAAATCTATAATGGTTCGTAGATTCGGTTATGTTTAAATATTATTTTTATATAAAAAAGCAGGTTGATATCTTCAAAAATAAGCTCAGTACTCATATTTTTGTGTTTTGGGGGTCTCTTGCTCCAAAAGCCCCTAAGAGGAAAGTCCCAAAATGAAATCTGTAATGGTTCGTTAATTCGGTTAAGTTAAAAAAGTATTATAAAAAAATCAGGTCGATATCTTCAAAAATAAGCCCAGTACTCATATTTTTGTGTTTTGGGGGTCTCTTGCTCCACAAGCCCCTAGAAGGAAAGTCCCAAAATGAAATCTGTAATGGTTCGTTGATTCGGGTATGTTTAAAAAGTATTATAAAGAAAAAATCAGGTCGATATCTTTAAAAATAAGGTCAGAACTCATATTTTTAGTGTTTTGGGGGGTCTTTTGCTCCACAAGCCCCTAGAAGGAAAGTACCGAAATTCAATTTTCAAAGTTTTCCGTGTATATCAAGTCATATAAGAGAGCCTACAAAAAGAATTAGGTTGATAACTTTAAAAACAAGCCCATACGTCCCTCCCAAACTTTGGTACTGAATTTCATTTCCTATAAGTGTACAAACTTCCCCCCCCCTTAATATATTGACGAGAAAATTTATGTTTCACCACTTCAAGTTGAAGAAAAGTAAAAAAATGTTTAGGTTTTTTAGTCAAAATTCTATCAAACGTTTTGTTGAGTTCGGGGTGTCTTTAATTGTCCATGATGTCAAATGATAAAAATTAAAAAAGTTAAAAGCACATTTTACTATATCTCATATGTATGTTTAAATTAATGCTAGTATGGATTAATTTACAATCAATATAACACGAGTATTCGCATATGTATCATCAAATATCCATTTTATTAAAAGAATTAGCTTCATCAAAGTTTTCAAAATCAATTAAAATACCTAAAAAAAAATATGGTGAAACATAAATTTTCTCGTTAATACATTAATGATATATGGTGACCTATTATATTCTGAAAGAAAATACTTAGGATCAATGCTGGAAGGTACTTAGAATCATGTGCTCTCGTTCGTGGATAGTCCCCTTTTCTGGATAAATCTGGATTTCATGGCCTTTCTTTGAAAACTCTTAAATTGAATTAATTGCCCATTGTCCCCTCCCTTATTCCCTGGAAAATTACAGGGAAATTATTTCTTCCCAGTTCCACATTTTACCCCATGAAAGCAGGAAGTAAAGGGACAATGGGTTGGTTATTACACTAGTCCCAAAACTTTTATTAAACGTTTTCTTATTAGTTTTGAAATTTTGGGGACCTTCATTGAATTTTTATTGGTTGGAACATTAAGTTAAATGTCCAAACGTTTCAACCACTAATTGTAATCTACCGGAGCGGCAATTTTGTGTATCATCATTGGGATGTACATCAATTTATTGGCCATTGAATTATCCCTTTACATCCCTGCCATGAAATTATTTGCAATGCCAAATATTGGCATTCTACTCATGTTATGAGTCTAAGAACAACTACCTTTACAGCAAAAAAAACTACCCCTTCTCCATTCTTACATGACAGAAGTTATCTCACCTGATAAATATGATTTTCTAAGACAGACAACATTGGATCTATACCCTCACCATTTGGTACTCGGTCCATCAACTAAAATAGAAAAAATAAATAGTAGTTACGCTGTTATCAATCATTGTAATAAATAAACAGGATGTGGTGTGTGTCTGTCTGTCTGTTCAACGAATGATTTCCCTAACCGCTGAACCGATCGGGTTCTCCTTTACAATGTAGCTGACATTGGGCCTGTTTAGTTTTATTAAAATTTGGGGGAAGGTACCACCAACCTCCAGAGTGAAATTGCCAAAAAATACTAGGCGGCGCCACTGTGTGACGTATTGGACTTCCCTTCCTAAAAGGGTACTGAAAACTGGTTTTAATCTTATGATTGTACATTTTTACATTCGTAGAAAGCTGGATATAATACGATGCTAGACAATGATAGTTTTTTCGTATGGAAGAGAACCGGTTCTTATCCACCGGATTCGAATAAATACAAGAAAATAAGTTACCTTATACATTTGAAGTAGTTTGTCAGTCTCATTGTCCTTGATGAGGTCAGCACACTCGGCTAGTATTGTATCCTTGAAGGCTGTCACTAACACACTAAAAATATCAGGGATAAGACAATGGCCGATAAATTGATGTTTATCCCCCAATGATGACAAAATTACCCCTTCTGTAGATTACAACAAGTGGTTGAAACGTTTGGACATTCAAATTAATGAACCAACCAACCAAAATTCGGTAAAAGTCCAAAGGTTGTTAGGCCAACGAATAAGAAAAAGTTATTATAAGTGAAATAAAATTAAAAAGCCCAATGCCCCCTCCCTCCCGGGAAAATTTTGTCTTCTTAATTTAGGGGTACAAACCTCTGCCGCAACTGCGTCAGAAGAAAAGACATTAATAACTGTACAAACTGCTAATACAATAGAAAAGCGATAGTGGGGTATTGCCTTAGCCTTAAACAGGCGCAAGTCATAACCATAAGATTATAAGGTATATTAAAACAATAAGTTGATGCCATGAAAGTAGAAAATTAAAATGTTTTAAATAGACGTACAAACTTACTAGTAACGATTGTGAGTTGCTACGCTTCCCAAATTGTACCTAACTGTTAAAGAAATCATCAGAAATAGTTTAGTACGGGCGGACCGACTCTAATTAAAGAAAAGCTTCGCTTTTAATAAAAAGAATTACCTAACACAAGATTCTGTGAGATTCTGAACACTGCCAGAAGAAGTTTCCAGGTACTTGATTGCTCGGGCCTCCTCCTCTCTGATTATACATACATTCAACATCCAGAGAAGAAGAAAAAAATCACGGATAGACAAACGAACAAAGTGAATTATAGAGCAGATATCATAAGTTGTCAAAATTAGGAAAAGGAAAAGAGTTAACATAATAAATATAAAAAAAAACATCAAAACCTTTAACCAGGATAACAATAGGTAGCCAAGCAAAGCAAAAAAATTATTACGGACTGACAAACGAACAAAGTGAATTATAGAGAATTATAAGGATTACAACATTTATAGGTAACGAAGCGAAACAAAGAAAACAATGAACAAAGTGAAATAATTAATAGCTTGTTAGAGCCGTTTTTTTCATATTAATAATATCTTCTTCTTGAAAATAAAATTGTATCTTCTTTCAGGGGTGTATATTCTGCAAAAGATTCATTTTTCCCCCTCCTGCAAAATTTTCATTTTTTTCCCCTCATGGTTTTTTTTTCCAGCAAGGAAGGGGGAAAATTAGAAAAAATTTCAGAACTCTGTATTCTATTTATATTATCCCCCCTCCCACAAATCATTATAGTTTTTTTTTACCAAGGAGAAAAATGGATAAAAATAGTTTCATTTCTCTTAATTTTTTTATTTACCCCCCCCCCCCCTTAGCAGAGTTTTTTTTAAATTAAATAATAATGAAAGTAAATATTCCTGAGTTTAGTATCGGCATATTTCATGTAACTGTGTACCCCATTCTGGCTCAACTAGCAAACAAAAATATCATTAGCTACCTATCCTAATAATAAAGTAATAGGGCATACTTCATGTAACTGTGTACCCCATTCTGGCTCAACTAGCAAACAAAAATATCATTAGCTACCTATCCTAATAATAAAGTAACAGGATCTGTGTTTGTCTGTGTGTGTGTACCGAAAGATTTCGCTAGCCGGTCAACCAAGAGAGAGATGGTTATCATTTACAATGTAGCTTCTCATAGGTCCTATCAAGGACGTCCAATAGGAGGGGGGGAGGTGTAAAGGGGTGATTACCCCCCCCCCCCTCCAAATTAATTTGGAGGTGTCGTACCCAAAATTTTGAATTTTGAATTTTTACCCCCCCCCCAAAAAAATTAAATTAAAAAGCTTGGACGCTCTTGTGTCCTATAACTATTTTGGGTTAGTGTACCACCCAGCCTACAAAGAGAAATAAAATTGCACCTAAAAAACACCCACAAAAAAATTTACTTTTCTTTTAAAAATCTAAAATAAAAAATGGATTGTCGAATTCTGGTGCAACATCCAAGTAATAACATATCTATCTTCTTACCATACCCTATTTAAAGGATAAAACGGATTGTGGAAAGAAAACAAAGTAGCAGGTTTAGTCGTATTTTCACAATAGCTTTTAATAGAAAATTTATATTAGGTAAATACAATGTTGATGATTGCCCCGCAGAGTTAGGAAATTAACCCCGCAAGGACTAGAAATATGAGAAAAGGTACTGGGAAAATACGATGAAACCCGCCACTTCGTTTTCTTTCCATGATCCGATAAAACGTTTACTAACCTCCTCGGGAGCTTGTACTTTATAAAAGGCTTCTGTGGCGAGTATGTAAGCTCTTTCAAAATTTTCTTTGTAAATCTAAAACAAAATCATAATGTAATTTTAGGACCTATGGTCACAAAATATATTACAGTTTATAGGTTATCTCCAGTATTAAAGGTCAATTTCTATTTTAAGATTTTAATGATCACCGTAGTATTATCCACCTCCAACCCCCTAACGTAACCAAGTATAACATTAACAATATCCATAAAAGCAAAGCTAAACAGATCAGAAATTAAGTCAACATTACCTAACATAAATAAAAAATAAAGTAGAAAAGGATTGATAGGTACCTACATTACATACAAATACATATAATGACGTACGGACCGAACCTAAACGTAGAAACCTTCACTAACAAAACAATCACCTTATGTTTATCCTCTGAGCTACTACACAGATTGACATATGACTCCCTGACACCAATAACAAGCTGGGAATCAAAACAATCACCTTGTGTTTATCCTCTGAGCTACTACACAGATTGACATATGACTCCCTGACACCAATAACAAGCTGGGAATCAAAATAATCACCTTATGTTTATCCTCTGAGCTACTACATAGATTGACATATGACTCCCTGACACCAATAACAAGCTGGGAATCAAAATAATCACCTTATGTTTATCCTCTGAGCTACTACACAGATTGACATATGACTCCCTGACCCCAATAACAAGCTGAGAATCAAAACAATCTTATGTTTATCCTCTGAGCTACTACACAGAATAACATATGACTCCCTGACCCCAATAACAAGCTGGGAATCAAAACAATCACCTTGTGTTTATCCTCTGAGCTACTACACAGATTGACATATGACTCCCTGACACCAATAACAAGCTGGGAATCAAAATAATCACCTTGTGTTTATCCTCTGAGCTACTACACAGATTGACATATGACTCCCTGACCCCAATAACAAGCTGGGAATCAAAACAATCACCTTGTGTTTATCCTCTGAGCTACTACACAGATTTACATATGACTCCCTGACACCAATAACAAGCTGAGAATCATAACAATCACCTTATGTTTATCCTCTGAGCTACTACACAGATTGACATATGACTCCCTGACACCAATAACAAGCTGGGAATCAAAATAATCACCTTATGTTTATCCTCTGAGCTACTACACAGATTTACATATGACTCCCTGACACCAATAACAAGCTGAGAATCATAACAATCACCTTATGTTTATCCTCGGAGCTACTACACAGATTGACATATGACTCCCTAACACTAATAACAAGCTGAGAATCAAAATAATCACCTTATGTTTATCCTCTGAGCTACTACACAGATTGACATATGACTCCCTAACACTAATAACAAGCTGGGAATCAAAACAATCACCTTGTGTTTATCCTCGGAGCTACTACACAGATTGACATATGACTCCCTGACACCAATAACAAGCTGGGAATCAAAAAATCAAAATAATCACCTTGTGTTTATCCTCTGAGCTACTACACAGATTGACATATGACTCCCTGACCCCAATAACAAGCTGGGAATCGAAATAATCACCTTATGTTTATCCTCTGAGCTACTACACAGATTTACATATGACTCCCTGACACCAATAACAAGCTGGGAATCAAAACAATCACCTTGTGTTTATCCTCTGAGCTACTACACAGATTTACATATGACTCCCTGACACCAATAACAAGCTGGGAATCAAAATAATCACCTTGTGTTTATCCTCTGAGCTACTACACAGATTGACATATGACTCCCTGACACCAATAACAAGCTGGGAATCAAAATAATCACCTTGTGTTTATCCTCTGAGCTACTACACAGATTGACATATGACTCCCTAACACTAATAACAAGCTGGGAATCAAAACAATCACCTTATGTTTATCCTCTGAGTTACTACACAGATTAACATATGACTCCCTGACCCCAATAACAAGCTGGGAATCAAAACAATCACCTTATGTTTATCCTCTGAGTTACTACACAGATTGACATATGACTCCCTGACACCAATAACAAGCTGGGAATCAAAAAATCAAAATAATCACCTTGTGTTTATCCTCTGAGCTACTACACAGATTGACATATGACTCCCTGACACCAATAACAAGCTGGGAATCAAAAAATCAAAATAATCACCTTGTGTTTATCCTCTGAGCTACTACACAGATTGACATATGACTCCCTGACCCCAATAACAAGCTGGGAATCGAAATAATCACCTTATGTTTATCCTCTGAGCTACTACACAGATTTACATATGACTCCCTGACACCAATAACAAGCTGGGAATCAAAACAATCACCTTGTGTTTATCCTCTGAGCTACTACACAGATTGACATATGACTCCCTGACACCAATAACAAGCTGGGAATCAAAATAATCACCTTGTGTTTATCCTCTGAGCTACTACACAGATTGACATATGACTCCCTAACACTAATAACAAGCTGGGAATCAAAACAATCACCTTATGTTTATCCTCTGAGTTACTACACAGATTGACATATGACTCCCTGACACCAATAACAAGCTGGGAATCAAAAAATCAAAATAATCACCTTGTGTTTATCCTCTGAGCTACTACACAGATTGACATATGACTCCCTGACCCCAATAACAAGCTGGGAATCAAAACAATCACCTTGTGTTTATCCTCTGAGCTACTACACAGATTGACATATGACTCCCTGACCCCAATAACAAGCTGGGAATCAAAACAATCACCTTGTGTTTATCCTCTGAGTTACTACACAGATTGACATATGACTCCCTGACCCCAATAACAAGCTGGGAATCGAAATAATCACCTTATGTTTATCCTCTGAGCTACTACACAGATTGACATATGACTCCCTGACCCCAATAACAAGCTGGGAATCAAAACAATCACCTTATGTTTATCCTCTGAGTTACTACACAGATTGACATATGACTCCCTGACACCAATAACAAGCTGGGAATCAAAAAATCAAAATAATCACCTTGTGTTTATCCTCTGAGCTACTACACAGATTGACATATGACTCCCTGACCCCAATAACAAGCTGGGAATCAAAACAATCACCTTATGTTTATCCTCTGAGCTACTACACAGATTTACATATGACTCCCTGACACCAATAACAAGCTGGGAATCAAAACAATCACCTTGTGTTTATCCTCTGAGCTACTACACAGATTAACATATGACTCCCTGACACCAATAACAAGCTGGGAATCAAAAGCCTCTCCGTTTCTCTCTGCATGCACAAGCTTCATGGCGGAATCCTTTAAAATAAAAGAGTAGTATAATATGGCGTCTTGGATGAAATATCGTATTTACACCCATAAATGCACTTAATTTATTTACTAGGGGGGTGGGTGGGGGTGCGCAATGTCATCTGACCGTAAACCGTGAGCAAAATGATCTAAATATTGAGCTAGAATTTGTGAGATACGCTTGCAATAATTTTTATAATATGGTAACCTTATCAATTACAAATTAGACATTTTTATGTGCATCTCAAACTGCTATAAGTACTTTATCTATGGAATGTCTATACAATTGCTAAAATATATTTTAAGGCTCACCACTCCAAGTATCTTAAGTTCTTAACTATATAAATGAACTTCATGTTCATACAACTATTTCTTTATCTAAATAGGGATAATATTGGCTACATATATTCGAACCATATTTGTAAAAAAAATGATGTGGGCAAACTCAATCAAAAAAACATTTTTAAAATCAAAATTTACCTGCAATCTTTGTTTGATATTAGAGAAAATGCTTTGATTCCATGAGTCCAGCATCAGAGTTCTGACAACACTTTCTTCAGCAGAATTCTTTTTAGCCACAGAATTTGTTGCCGTTTTGCCCTAAAATTATTCCATTTCATTATCATCTATAAAACAAAGTAGAACGATGTCTGTCTGTTTGTTTGTAGCAAAGGATCTCGCTAACCGCTGAACCGATCGGGTTCTCCTTTACAGGGTAGCCTCTCATAGAACCCGGGAAGGTTCATACTATTTTCTTTGGGGTGGGACACCCCTAACCCCCCCCAAGAAATGAAAAATCCCCCCCACAAATTTTTTTTTCTTTTTAAAACTAAAATTAAAATAGTGGGGTCGACTATCCTCCCCCCTCAAAAAAAATATCCCCCCAAATTTTTTTATTTTTATTTTCTTTAAAATCTAAAACACGAAAAACCTCTTGGGGCAAAGCCCCTAGAGGCTAGGGGCGAAGCCGCTAGTCTATAATACAAAGTAGAACGATGTCTGTCCGTCTGTCCGTCCGTCTGTCTGTCCGTCCGTCCCTTAAGATCTCGGTAACCACTGAACCGATCGGATTCTACTCTTCAGGGAATATACCTACTGGTCCTGTGGTGGTTTTAGGCTATTTTCTTGGGGGGTGGGACACCCCCACCCCCCCAAAAAAACAAAAAATCCCCCCCCATTTTTTTTTGAAGAAGATTTCCTTGGTCCTTTTACGTATTTCGCCAAAAAAAAAATTTTTATCACCTCTTGGGGCAAAGCCCTTAGAGGCTAGGGGCGAAGCCGCTAGTATAGTAAAAAGTATTAAGGTTTTTTTGTCTTTAGTTTAAGATCTCGTTAACCACTGAACCGATTGGGTTCTCCATTCGAGGGTTTGTGGTGGTGGGTCTGTGGTGGTTTTAGGCTATTTCATTTTTCAAATTTCATCTTGGGTTAGTTTTTAGGCTATTTTTCTACTTTTCTATTCCCCCTTGAATACAAAATCTTTAGGTAGATGCTAGGGCCAGTGCAGCCGCTAGTAATAAAATAGAATAAGTTACAGTACAATATTTTCAAAATAAGTCGATAAAAAAATCATTTCTTGTTATCTATAATACAAAGTAGAACGATGTCTGTCCGTCTGTCTGTCCGTCTGTCCGTCTGTCTGTCTGTCCGTCTGAAGCTTAAGATCTCAGTAACCACTGAACCGATTGGGCTCTACTCTTCAGGGAATATACCTACTGGTCCTGTGATGGTTTTAAGCTATTTTCTTGGGGGGTGGGACACCCCAACCCCCCCAAAAAAATGAAAATATCCCCCCCAAAAAAAAATTTTTTTTTTTACTTTTTCTTTTTAAATCTAAAATACGAAAAATTAAGTTGATCAAACCTCTTGGGGCAAAGCCCCTAGAGGCTAGGGGCGAAGCCGCTAGTCCTTATAATAAAGTAACAGGATGTGTGTTTGTCTGTGTGTTTGTGTTTGTATGTTTGTACCGAAGGATCTCGCTAACCGTTGAACCGATAGGTTTCTCCTTAACAGGGTAGCTTCTCATAGGTCCCGGGAAGGTTTATAACTATTTTCTTGGGGGGTGGGACACCCCCAACCCCCCAAAACAATGAAAAATTCCCCCCCAAAAAAAATTTTTTTTTAATTTTTTAACTAAAATAAAAAATAGGGGGGGGGGGGGGTAAAACCCCTCCCGAAAAAAAAAATTTCGCCCCCCCCCAAAATAATTTTTTTTTTTGTAAATTTAAAATAAGAAATTGAATTATTAAATTTGACTTTCTCTTTCTCAAGTGCCCCTAGAGGCCTCTAGGGGGCGTAGCCGCTAGTAGTAATTGAAGTACTAGCGGTTTCGCCCCTAGCCTCTAGGGGCTTTGCTCCAAGAGGTAGTTATAAAAAAATATAAAATTAGGTACTACTGGTGCTGCCAGTATTTTTATTTGAAGAATTATCTTCCACATAAACAAACAAAACAAGGGGGTTGGGGGATTTTTTTTGTTTTGAATACATAATATTTTTTTGCAGAATCGGTAGGTACTCTTATAAAATAACCTTAGGTAAATAAATCCAGTTTCTAAATAAAACTTACGTTTAAAGCTGACTCTAGCTGACCAAATGGCATAGGCAGATAATTGCATTGTGTGAAAAATTTGCGCCATTCTGCTATGTAGGCTTTTAACAAGGCTTGATCTTCCTAAATACAAAAAAAAAAGATATTGATTTAATAAACAAGGAGAAAATGTATTTAAATGGTTACTAATATTATCTCAAAAACAAACAGTTAGCTTAAACGTTCACTGCAATTATTATTTGTTTACACTACCCAGTTTTAATGTTATCCGGAAATCTTAAGGAATAAGACGTAATAATGTACATTACAATGATGATGAGAATTTTTTGAGTGGAAAAGCAAATAGACACTACTGGGTTCTATTAACTAATCAAGATCGGATAAAAGCACCTAACATTTTTAGGCCAATTAATTAAATGAATTTACTACAAATTAATAATATTTTTTTCACGTAGCTTTGCAACTTTTATAGATTACTAAAAATCGCACACCTAGCTATTAAATGCTTAGGTACGCAAGATTCTTAATGCAAAGTCATTATTATCAAACTAATTGTAAAAATGGTTTCAAACATTGGGCTGACCTGATGTGAAAGAACTCGTTCTTGTGCTTGATTTATAAAGACTAGGATATCCTCTCTCAAACCAGCAAAAATCTACAAAAATATTACAATGTACAATTTCTTCTGAGAAACCAATTTTTTTAGCCACGAGATGCCGAAGGCACGGGCTAAAAAAACTGGTTTTAATCTCATGATTGTACATTTTTAATCTTAATATTCGTGAATATGATACGATGCTAGACATAGTTTTTTTGTATGGATGAGAACCGGTATTTAAAATACACCGGATATTAATCGGTTTCGAATGAATACGAAAAATAAGCTAATTTCTTTAGGCGAGGTAATTTTTTTTTCCTTTTAGAAAGTAGGGCAATATAAAAAATAAAAATGAGTTTATGCTTAATGAGTTTTTATTAAGTCAAATCACGAAATACTGATTCAAACAAATAATAAGTAGGTATGTTTTTTTAATTTAAAATTTACAAATATCTGCATTAATAACAATATGAATATAATAATAAATATAAAAAGTCTAGATTACCAAAATCTTATTTGGACCTATAGAAAATATTGTAAGAATAATCAGACCCTTTCATTGGTTTGAAAGTGTACACATTATTGGATACCTTAGTCATATAAGATCACACATAAACAAAAATTTGCTAAAAATTCCTTTTAAAGTTGGACGAATAAATGTGTCTGACTATGTATCTAGAGTACTAAATCCATTAAAAAATATATTTCATGCATAAGTTTTCCAAAAGCCTCAACGTATAGTAGCATTGATGTAAAAGAATAGAGGGGGAGGGGTTAAATAAGTGTAAGTTTGCGGTTGGGTGAGGACTCTGTGCCGACTTTCAATTGGGTCTTATAATATCAGTTTATAGCGTCTGAAATATAAATCTATACTTATTAAGGGGGTGGCGGGTTGTGCTAAAAATCCGTAAAGGTTGTGAGTTTTAAGTTAAAAACAGTAGTAGAACGATAAAAATTTATGTTCACTTTTTAAAAAAATGTTCTATTCAATAAGAAATACACATATTTAGTGAATATTATCGTTCTACTACTATTTTTAAGCCTTAAAACTCACACCTTTACGGAATTTTAAGCGCAACCTACTCCGCCCTTTATTAGAGCAGCTTTAACAACAAAATATTACCTTAGCCGGACTTTTCTCGTCCCAATTACATAAACTGTGAACAGACCAAAACAAATCTTGCCATTCAGCTCTAAAACATTTAAGATTGTATAAAATCTATAGCATTGATGAAATAACTGCATAAATATCGACAGGAGATTTTAATACCAAATAAACGTTCTTTTACAAAATTGGTCCAGATCGAGTTTTTTTGTGTAATCAGAAAAAACCCATCCTACTGACTGTTTATTACTTAAACAAGGATGACAACATCTACAAGTACCTAGCGAAGCACAAAAGGACAAAATGAGTTAAAAAGCAGATGTTCAATTCTCATAACAACGAAAAGAGAGAAAATAAACAAAAATTCAAAGAAAAACACGTAACATTTAACAAATAAAGTTTATATCTTCATAAGCATGACCGACAGACAGACGAACAAAGCAATGTAAAGATTCAGCTTATACCAATAACGAAATTAATTCGGGAAAAAATCACTAAACCTATACGTATTTTTCAGCTGTCGTTGGGGGGGGGGGGGGGGGGGGCAATTGTAAAATTGACGACATCTCCATTTGCCCCCCAAATATTATTTTAGATTAATTTCGCTTGTTGGTTATACCTTATAACTGGTAAAGATCATATGCGCAATATGTCATAGGAATCTTCACTAAAAAATATCATCGGAGAAAATTATATTTACCCCGATAGTGTTTCGAAATAACTGACTGATGGACACTCACAGACAGTGAATATAGAGTAGCTTCGCTACTATAAATAAGAGTGAATCTAACCTGGGAACCGATTCCTGTCTGAGAAGCTTGAGTATGGTCGGCCTTAGGCTGGGCCATCTCTCCTGGAAGGTTGGTTTGTTCCCCTCCTTCTTCAACATTATTATACTGCAAGCATAGGCGTGCAGCGGAATCTACAAAATAGGGGGCAAAATTTAGCATCTAGAATTAAGGAACAAGAGTGTGTGTGTGTGTTAAAATTAGGTCTTGCTGCGCTGCATGTAGTTTGTTATGCTTGTTAGTAAAAAGTTTGGGGACACTTCATTAGTTTGTTTAGATGTAGGGGTGTAAGCCCAGAATTCGGCAGAAAACGAGGGGGGAGTGGTTGCGAAAAAAATTAAGTTTAAACCCCCTTTTTTTGAATACAGAATATTATTAAATCCTAAGTTTATTGTCCGAAAACATTTGTTTTTAAGTAATATTAACATCTTTCAAACTATGAAGTGTCCCTTTATGTTAAATGTAAAATTGAAAGGTATATTAAATGCATTGGGTTGTTATTGCATTTCCAAGATTTTTAATATTTTAAATTGTGTTATTATTATTATAGGGTATATTTCATCTATCTAATATTATTAATCTATTCTTATTTTATTAAGTATGAAAAGCAAAAGCGCTTTGACCATTTTAAATCTAGGTATTTTAATGAACATTTACATATTTACATATAATACACTAATTTCATGCAATTAATTAACTTTGGATTTTATTTTTTATAGTAATCAATAATATAATTCAAGTCAAGAAAAAGAGTATAAAATTTGGGGAATTTATACTTTTTTTCTATGATTTGAACAAATATACTACATAATGTAATACAATTAAACAGAGCTACAAAATTAAAATTGGCAAGATATTCTTTTAATTCATTACACTATTATTGCCAATTTTATTCTAAATTGTAAAAGAGAGCTAAAAGGATTTTATTATATTATTTTTTTTCCAAAAAAGGAATAATAAAGAGACATCAAGAGAGATCAGTAAAAAAGTTGGGCAGTTTTTTGTCATTTTTTGGAAGATGCATGAAAAATATTTTCAATCTTAGACATGGAATTTTAATAGGCCTAAAAAAATCCTGTCTGCTATTATTAGTTGAGATCAAAAGGGGAAATTGGAATGTGTTTAGATATATGAAGGCTTTCTTTACATTTATTTATATGAAAGAGGGACTCGCACTTGACCAGAGGTGGATTCTTTAAAAAAAAATCTGAATCGCTAAATCGGCGATGGTCACCAGATCACCAAAATTATTTTTGTAAAAAATCCCCCAAAAATAAAAATCTACAAAAAATTTAATAAAATCTTATGATTATACCTAATCCTTCTGTGATTTTAAACACTTAAATTAAAGGGGGGAGGCGGATGTGCCACTTTTTGAAACCAAAACTAAAAGTCGAAGGAACTCAACTAAAAAAAAGAGTTACAGGTCTGAGATTTTGCATGGCAGTTGCTTTATAGGGTTACAATATGGAACAGTGAAGAAACGGCGGCGAATCCGCCGAAAACCGCCGAGAAATTGCAAAAAAAAATCGGCGGGAAACGGCGGTTTTCGGCGGTTGCGCCGCCGTTTCTTCACAGTTCCATATTGTACCTCTATAAAGCAACTGCCATGCAAAATCTCAGACCCGTAACTCTTTTTTTAGTTGAGTTCCTTTGTTGACTTTTAGTTTTGGTTTCAAAAAGTGGCACATCCGCCTCCCCCCTTTTAGATAAATTTGTACAAAATAAAATTTTGTGATCTGGCAATAAGCTTTCAAGAAAAGAGTTGGATTATTTTTAAAAACCTAGGATAGCTGCATCACTGCCTCACCAAAATTGTTTTTGTGTAAAATCCTCCAAATTCACATAAAAAAATTACAAAAATTAAATAAAATCATAGAAGGGTTATTAATTTTTGTAGATTTTTTATCTGATTTTGGAGGATTTTTCACAACTCAATTTTGGCGAGGCAGCGGTCCTAATATTTTTAAAATTCACCTCTGATTTACTCTTTATTAAGTACAAACAAAAATTCTACTTATAACAAGTTTTTTTTTCTCCTTTTGGACTTTTAAAAATAATTTAGATCTTATAAACTGGTCAAGTGCCGATTTTCTCTTTTGTTAAAATTTCTTTATGGCTTCGAAAAAAAATCTTATTTGTATATCATAAAAAAGGATTGGTTTTATTTTGTATACTATTTTAAAATACCTAGGAAATCAATAAAACATAAATGAAAACTAATGCTCTGTAAATAATGACTACAATATGAATGAAAGAACTAATTTATATATACATACTATTTAAGAAATTATCATAAAAATTCAGAACACAATATTTTATCTAATTTGATTTTCAAAACTTTAATTTTCTATATAAAAAAATATTTGATCAAAATAAGCGTTAGGTAATAGAAAAGATTGAAAAAAAAAACACAAAATATCAAGTATTTTGATTAAAACATAAGCACTGAAATAACGTATTAAACTAACACAAATTCACAAGAAAAATACAAAACAAAAATAATATAATGAGTATAAAAATTTAGTTTTCTTTCACGACCGAAAGATTTTTTGGAAGCAGATAAATAATTATTTCAACAAAATATTAAAATTTTGTTGATTTTTACAATAAAAACATATTTGATAATAGGTGTATCGACTAAAAATCACAAAAGGTTGAAAAAAGTCTATCAAGTTAATAATAGTAAGCTACTAAATCAAATGAATTATATTTCTATATTTATTTGGTGCCTTGATAAATAATTCTTTTCACCATTAGCTACCTAAGGCAAACAAATAATAAATATAAAAAATATGATCCATTTTAAATAAAATGTCTCATTGAGACTTTTTATACTTATAGGTATAAAACGAAAAAACTGGTTTGGTCTTTTTATGCAAGAATATTTCCAACTATAAACAATGTTATTTTGTCAATAAGATTTAACTTCAATAGGAAAAAGGGAGAGGTAGGTTGTGCTAAAATTCCGTAAAGGTGTGAGTTTTAAGGCTTAAAAACGAATAGTAGAACGATAATATTCACTAAATATGTGTATTTCTTATTAAAAAGAACTATAGAAAATTATTTTTTTAAAGTTAACATAAATTTTTATCGTTCTACTACTGTTTTAACTTAAACTCACAACCTTTACGGATTTTTAGCACAACCTACTTCCCCCTTTGTAATATTGTCATGATTAATATTGCTCTTATTGGACATAATTCAATGGTTATAAATCTTAGCAAAGGAAAATAATTTTATTTTGAACACAATAATTTGTTTCGATTATGATCTAATTTTTGATAATTTTTAATAAAAATTTTTCTAAACAGAGATTCTATAATTCTTATTTGATAAATTTTCATTATTGATCTATTAATATAATATTATCAATATATATACATATAATATTTAAGAACGCCAAAATTCAATAAAAAGAATAATACCTACTATATGTACACTTATGAATTACTTAAGAATTATCTAAACTTCACCTTGAAATACAAAACATTCAAAACTTGTTACATTATTTTCTTCACTTTTTTATATTTAACTTTCTTATAATCTAGATATGGTAAACAATATATGTACTTTAATGTGTAAAATTTATACAGTGAATATTACTGTGTAGCTAAATGTACATAACAGTACAACATGATACAGTAAAATCTAATTGAGAATTTTGTACAAAGTAGTAAACCCTTAAGAATTACATTACAAATCAAATTTAAAGAAGAATTTTTATTCATCAAATCGAAAATTGGTTCAAATACCAAATTTTTTTTTTGACCAAGAATAAAGTTTTTTTATCTATATTGCTTAAATTCCTTTATAATGAAAACATTTAGTTAATAAGTCTTAATACTATAAAATGTACAAGAGATCTTATCTCCTTAAAAATTAATAATACTAGAACTGGGTATCATTATATATATTTCATATAAGAGCTTTGAAGATTTTAGACTCATTACTATAGCCAAAAATCATGAACAGCTAGTTTCATAGTAAAATTTTTCCTAAATTAATAATACCCTTTCACTCATGTTTCGACTACAAAGGAATCCTTAACTTCAGAATTAATCATCTAGTTGTTTGGGGGGCCAGGGTAGTAGTAGGGCGGCGGCCTTTCGTAGTCAGAAGACGGCGGGATGGCCTCTGGCGGCAGGTTTGGGTGGCTTGAGTAACGGGGTGGCTGCACTTCATCGTTTCCGCCGCCATAGTTTCGTGGGGCGATATCTCTGTACCTAAAGTTTTAATTCAATTAAAAATATTTATTTAAGTATTGAACTAACTGGTATTTCTTAAAAAAAAAAATTCCAAAGCAAAAGCAGGGCAAGTGGGAGGGGTTTAATTGAGAGCCAAATGGGCCATAGGAATCTATTTTGAAATTAAGTTTCAAAGCACCAAATTCTCTTTTATTTTAACAGAATAATAACCACCAACCATTTATTTTTAGTAGTGAAGCTGCTCTATAATTCACTTCGTCTGTCCGTAGATCCGTCACTACGTTAAGCAATGCGGGAAATGTGATTTTTTATAGGTTGCTTTTTAATTTACTGCTGATTTTGTGTGAAAAAACCCGTCCTCCGAAAAAAGCATTCGGTATACAACTCACGTAGACCGCACGTCTGTGTCGGTCATGCCACAAAATACATGTGTTTTTTTTATAATGGTTTAGTGATTTTCTATTTTTTCTATTTTTTTCCCTTTCTTCTTCTTTCTCTTTCATTATCTATCTACTTTTAAAGGCAATCAAACAGTAAATATGTATATCCTCATATTGTTTATCCATCCATAATTTATTGTTAAAAATATACAAACCTCTGCTGTGAATTTGGCGTTGGTCTGGAGTGAGTATACTCTGGTAGGAAAGATGAGGGGTTCCTAGCGTGGCCCTTCCTCTTACTCTTGGGTGGCTGCTCATGGGTATGGTCGAGTGGCTGGCTTTCAACAAGGGGACCTACAACAGGACAATTATCAACATTTGACAAACAAAATAGAATTCAATTGGTCAAAATAGAATTAAATTGGTATTAGAATTATAGCTGTTTTTATTTCCTTGTATCATGAAGAGTATGAAAAGTACTAAAAAAAAATTAGAGCAAATCATAGAATTTATCACTTCGGAAATTTTCTGTAATACGATACACGATTTTTCAGTACAGATCAGACCGGTTCCAAACTTCCAATCAAGCGAGTATTCTTAAAATATTTTTCTTCATATACCAAATCACTTTCAAAATTTTCAACGATTTGTTAACTAGATTTTGGTAGATTTTTTTGGTTTGTTTGAATTTATTGTTTAAAATTTTTATGCTTGATTAGAACTATTGAGTTTTTACTGTAAGATTTTGTTGAATTTTTCTAATCGATTCGCGCCTGGATAAAGGATAAAGGGTCGTTATTTATAAATCCACTTGTTATCGTGAGAAAAAAATAGGTTTTAATTTTTTTCTTGATTAATTTTCTTAGGGGCGGGTTCTATGCCTAATGGCCTAAAACCTGCCCTTGACCTTAATAAGGTTTCTAAAATATTGTACAACACTGTAAAATACTAGCTACCATTCATAATCTATAATACAAAGTAGAACGATGTCTGTCTGTTTGTTTGTCTGTTTGTCTGTCTGTTTGTTTGTAGCGAAGGATATCACTAACCGCTGAACCGATCGGGTTCTCCTTTACAGGGTAGCTTCTCATAGGTCCTGGGAAGGTTTATAACTATTTTCTTGGGGGGTGGGACACCCCCCCCCCCAAAAAAAAAAATGAAAAATACCCCCCCAATTTTTTTAAAAATCTAAAATACGAAAAAATTGGTTTGATCAAACCTCTTGGGGCAAAGCCCCTAGAGAGTAAGGGGCAAAGCCGCTAGTTCTTTATAAACTATTGTTAGATTGTGATTCCTACTCTACTTTTGAAATTATAAGTCTAAAAAAAGAGCTAGACAAAAAAAAATCGCAATGCAAATTAAGAAAATGGGGTTAAAGTCTAAAACTTGTGTGTTCAATTGTAAAAAAAAAGAAAAATATTGCCGAATTACTCATTTTCTAAGGAAATCTTATCTTTTAATTACACATTTGTCATTTATGTTAAACATAATAATGCAATTTTAATAGTAATACTTAGCTGTATAAATTTTTTGAACGAAATATGACGGACATAACCATTAATTAAGACAACAAATAAAAGGAAACAAATAACTATTTAGCAGCTGCACTATCTAATTCTTTGGATATCTTGCATAATTTTGGTAAATGTTTTATCTTTATCGAAATTGTATCGCTTGCACTTTCTGTGCAAAAATATTAAATTGGAAATTGCACGGAAAAAAGGAATAAGTCAATAAATACAAAGGGGGGAGGCTGATGTGCCACTTTTTTTGAAACCAAAAGTAAAACGCGCATGATCTCCGTCCATAAAAGAGTTATAGCTATAAAATTCGGCCCAGCAATTGCTTTTGTGAAGAACAGTATGGAACTATGAAGAAACGGCGGCGGAACCGCCGCTCCCGCCGAAAAATGCTATTTCCCGCCGATTTTTTTTGCCTTTTTTCGCCAAATTAGACAGTTCTCAATCGTCTAATTTTTTTTCTAAGGGCGATTTCACTTGGGATGGTAGTGGTACCCTACCCCAAATAGTTATAAACCTTCTCCGAACCTATGAGAAGCTACACTGTAAAGGAGAACCATATCGGTTAAGCGGTTAGCGAGATCCTTTGGTACAGACAGACATTTAACTTAATTATAGGATAAAAAAATTTGAAAGCCCAAAACAGTTTTAAACTTAAAAATGTTTTTTAGCCAATTTAAATGTTCCAATATCTCTGTAAAATTGTCATATCAAGCCCAAATTTGCAAACAAGAAACTAGTCCAAACTACTTTTCAAAAGGGAGAGATCATTTGTAGATGAATAATATTCTACACCCTCATTTATCAGAATATCTTTTTAAGTTCATTTTTCCTGGAGTACCTAATAAATTCATGTTTTATTTTATTGATATTTTATAAATATATTCTAAGATGTTTTTTTTTTACTTTTAAATTACTTATTCAAAGGTATAGATAATTATAAAGAGCACAAGTCAAATTAAAAGTAACAAATTTGCAATCAAATGTGCAAAAAGTAAATGTATCCAACGATAAGACTGATGACCAAGAAGTTTTTAAAGATTTTAGGCTATTTACTCAGGGAGTAAGGGAGGGGACAATGGATCGAATATTCAATTTTTAAGTAGTCTCAGACTTTGGGGACTGGCTTAAAGGGAATGTGCACGAATAAAGCAGATTCTTACTGATTTTGGGGACTTGCGCATCAATGCCCCGCTAACTAGCTGAGCTAGTTTTGAATATGCAGACAGAAAAGTTTGTTTTTTATCGCTGGTTTTAACAAATATTTTTTCCCAAGAAAATGTCTTTTCATGTATAGAAACTCTACTGTGATATTTATGTATTAAATAATCTAAGAACCGCTTGAATTTTGGGGTCAGTTATAAATATATTAGAAGGGTTCAGGTAGTTCTAAACAAGATTTTTCTAGTGATTAATTACAGAATGTTTACTACATTGTGATGTGTTGATAATTTAATTTTCAAGTAAATGATTTTTTTCTTAGAACTAATTTTGTTCTAAATTAGGTTACCATGATCCCCTTACAATTTTGGTAAAATTTTCTTGAAAAATCTGGTTTTCGTTGCTTTTCAGCGAACCCTCTTAAATTGAATTAATTGCCCATTGTCCCCTCCCTTACTCCCTGCTATTTACTTGTGAGTAAATCGCCTCTCCCGCCTCAAAAAAAAAAACATATACTATATTTTTCTTTTATGCATAACAAATTAATAGTAGGTTTTTTCTATTTCAATACTTGCTTAAAAAGATGACCAGCTTTCGGAAAAAAAAGAAAATCTATAATAGAGTAGATATTATGTATTTTTTGTTGGTATTTCTCACCTGGATAAGGTTCAGATTTTCTGTAGAGGGATACCAGAGACACGCTGAGAACAACACAGGGCAGGTACAGGAACATACACAGTCCCAGTGCTGCCCAAAACCCGTTCATTGGATCAACCACCTGATATGAATGTATTGTATTTTATTTTGAATTTTAGCATAATCTACTTACTGACTGTCTATAAAGAAGAACTAACTATTATCTTTATTCTTTAAAATGTGCTTTCCATTAAATTGCCTCAAACTCCCTTACCTTATTTTAAAAATAAATAAAAAATAAGAGGCGTATTTTTTTTGCCTATGCCTAACCCTCTCAGGTGGGCTCTAACCCCGCAGGGCAACCAAATATAACATAACCTAACCTAATGTAATAAACATACGAAAAACTACTTCCACAAACCCCCCCCCCCCCCCCCACCCCCAAATTTACAATTTTATTTCAAAATGGCAATATCCATCCAATCGTCGATCTATAGGTACACTTAAACTAAAAGGTACGGTATGCAAAAAAAATGCGTAGATTTTAAATTTCAAATTGCTCGGCTTGTGTTAATAGTACAAAAATGTTACGCATGCCGTTAGAACCGCTATAATCTCAAATTTTTGGAAATATAAGAACGGTTCCTGTGCGGCAAATAATCTAGGAGCTAGGTGGTAAAATGTCCCAAACTTTACTCGCAAGTCAAGTTTTAAGTCAGTTGGTATATTTTAACACGTAGCTTCCTAACTATACGTAGCCAAGGAATCGTTCTTATATTTTTTATATTGAAAATTAAAAAATCTGAAAATATAATGAGATTTAAAATAATAAAAAGATGAATTTTAGATAAAACTAAGGTAAAAATATAAAGTTATAAATAACGCGTTCATTGCAAAACATTAGAGAAAATTTCCATTTATTTCAATATACTTGAAATACCAAGACTTCTTAGCAGTTCTAACGGTATGCGTAACATTTTTCTACTATTAACACAAGCCGCGCAATTTGAATTTTTAAAATCTACACATTTTTTTACACACCCTTTACGTTACCTGATTGCAGATGCCAACAATAGTAGCGTTGATACTGTTAGAGATAGGGGCGCAGTACCCAACCTCATGCAGGATCTTATTATGAACTCTGTCCGAATATTCGTCCACTAGGTCCAGGATTTCACCAGAAAATTGCTCAGATAGTTCGGTGATCAATGTTGGTCCTGAACAAATATAGAAGTGTGTAACATAATCTTTTCTCTTACAATTGAGGCTTGCTTTCTTTTTCAAAGATTGACAATGAGAGGCGCAACTACAATAAATTAAACAAGCAAACAAAAGTTATAAGTAAAAGAACAATAAACTGTAAAGCAGTAAAGGAATCGGTATTCTTCTGAAAAAATCAGAATAGTTATTTCTCGCATCGTATTATAAACAGCTTAACGCGGTTATAAAATGTGTAAGTATAAGATTGAAAAATTTTATAAACAGCTTTCCGCGGATATAAAATGTACAAGTATAAGATTAAAACCAGTTTATTAGCCTCGAGATGCCGATGTACATTTTTGTATTCGTAGAAAACTTTGTATAATACGATGCTAGACATATTTTTTTCGTATGAATGAGAACTGGTTCTAATCCATCGGATTTGAATAAATACGAGAAAATCTATTATCAAAATAGGAAGAAAATTAGATATAACAGCATAAAAATAAATCACTGTACATTTACGAGAAAGAGGTTTCAAAGGGACTCTGAAACATTTTTGACTGACAAACGATCGGTGAGACATAGGTTCTGATAAAATAAATAGTTATTATATTAAGCTATCCTACTAAAATGATTAAAGGGGAAAGTATGTTGTGCTAAAATTCCGTAATGTGTGAGTTTTAGGGCTTAAAAACAGTACCTACGCATATTTCGTAAATATTATTGTTCCAATTCTATTTTTAAGCCTTATAACTCAACTTTACGGAATTTTAGCACAACCTACCTCCCCCTTTTTCTTTCTTTTCGTAATTATGACTGTTGTCAGTAAAAGTAAAAAGTTTACCTTGAGTTTGAAGATATTTGGTGGCACTGTTGGCCTGAGTGATCAAGGCTGTTATGGCTTCTCTTAACGACGAATGATTGAATTTCATATTTTTCTCAAGATCCACGACACTGGCCTTCAAATGGCGCAGGGTGACCTTCAGGTCCATGGCAACTTTATTCATTCCCTCGAGCCACAGGGCCTGATTTTCTATTTGTGTGAACAATTTGGTACTGCCCACTTCTTTCCAAACTTCTTTTAATTGCCTTAGTTTATCAATAAATCCACGTAAATCTATCTTTGTTATTTCATCCTCAAGCAGACTTGTAAACTTTGAGAAGTCCATGTCAGATATTTTAGACTCTGCTAGATCCATAAGATATCTTTCAGTTTCTGTTGATAACAATCTAATGTTTTGTAGGTCATCAAGTTTGACTTTGTTTTTCATGTTTTCAATATACTCGCCAATGCCATAGGATTCTCTCCAGTTTGTGATTTGATCAAGATTATAAACCTTTTCCAGGTCAAGAATCTTGAACATGGTCATATTTGCATGACAACGCTCAAGTAGGTCAATTGAGGAGTAGTTGTTCTTCTCAATGCCACCGTTTGTCATCATATCCCTGAGTAGTGGCTTGAAGTAGACATCATCGAGCTGCTTAAAAATATCAGATTCGCGGGGGTTGCCGGCAGTTTCACAGATGACTTTCTCCGCGGTTGTTCCCAGCAGAAAATGGGCAGTTATGCCAAGGATGACAACAAAGGAGAAAAGGAAGAAAAAGTATACTCCTGTTATGAGACAGTTAGCTCCGGTGCCCTTGTTGCAGCATTCATCCTCATAATATCCACCTGGTCGTCGACCACACATGCCGTAAAACAATCCAAACACAAAGCAAAGCAGTATCAGAGCCACGAGGCAGGCTAATCCTAACCCAATGTAGAATCTTACTTCAAATATAATATCTCCTTGTTTCATCAGTTTAGCATCCTTGTGAAGAGTGCCTATGTCGATGGATTTCAGAGCTTCTTGGATGTCACTGTTTTTATTCTCTAATTCTTCGCCACGTTTGCGCATTTCCTGTTTAACTTTGGGCTTGATGTCATCAATAGAATCTGCAATGAGCTGTTCTATGTTATCAAACTGTTCTTTCCCCCTGGTTACTTTCTCCTCAATATTATTTTGAATAAGTTGGGATATTTCTTGCAGTGTGCTGTCTAAATCAGGCATTTTAAATTCAAAGCTGACAAATTCTTCGGCCAACGCAAGGTCCTTTTCAAGATCATATTCTCTGAGAAACTCCCTACATCTTGAATTAGAATTACAATCGGCTAGAGCAAGACCTAATGCTATCTGAGACTCGCTAAGACCATCTCTAAGCTGAGCAACTCTTTCCTCGAGGATACTTGTATCTGTAAGGATATCTTTAAGGTTACCACGAATCCTTCCGAGTCCTGACACAATGTCAGTCAGATTATTAATGGCAATAGCTTGAGTTACTTTGGCAAGATTGTCTTTGAGAATAACACCGGACTCATCCAGAATTTGTCCCACAACAGCCTCCAATTCCTTGTAGTTAGTGACCAGAAGTGTGTTGATTGAAGATCCTGTGTGTTCAATATACATTCCCGTATCGTCCAGAGCATCATCAAAACGTGGTGACAACTCTTTGGTGCCTTCATAGGAGTAATAATTGGTGGCTAGCGCACAAACAACTGCAAACACCGAGGCCATGACAAAAATTGATACAAAGACTCCCAGGGTGGCTCTCTTGCACGCGTCTGACTTCTTGTCGTAGTGAGTGTCGGGGTAGGCACCGCAACGGCCGCAGCAGCGACAACAGCAGAACCAGAGACCAATACAGGGCAACAGAAAAGCCAATACAACGCCAAAGATGGATAAGGTGAGGACGCCAATATGCTGCATCATAATATCCTAAACAGAAAAATTCGTTAAAAATACCTAAATTAAAAACATTAAATGATATTAAAAAATGATTTAAAATCTATCTTTGAAAAGATTAATGAGTTGTAAAATCGTAATACAATGAAAATGTGTTTCAATTTATTAATAAATCATAAAACATCTTTATACCTAATTTGCTGACGTAAAATAATGAGTCAATTTGTTATTGTTATAAGATTTATAACATTTTGCAGTAATACAGAGCACATTTTTGGAAGGTATCATCGTTAATTCAAAATTGGTATAAAATCTATATTGCACAGCTCATTAGCTTTAAAGATGTTTTCATATCTTTAAAATTCCAAAGAATTTTAAAATCTTACCTGCCAATGATCAATAAAAAGCTGTTGGGTTGGTTTTTCTCCCTGTCTTGCGACTTTATCAATGATGGAGATATTTAGGCTCGGCGGTAAGAAATGTTCGCGTTGGATGAGATCAATAAAGAGGTTGGCAATCATGTAGACGTGCTCCATGCCCATGGGATTGAAGGTCGAGTCACTCCTGCAGAAGAAATGGTAATTGGTTAAAACTTTTTAAATTAACCTTGCAAGTATTCATTGTACTATTAGAAAATTAGATATATATATTTTAGGTGGAAAATTATAAAAGTGTTTAATACATATAGAAAAAAATGTACGAAAAGAAAGTTAAAGGTTTAAATAAAGATTAATATAAAAGTGTAACAAGAAGCTCATTTAAACAAAATATCAAAATCTTAATTTGAAGTGTTTAACGCTAGGTATTTTTTTATTCATATATGCTAAACGACAAATGCTTTAAAAAGTCTATGAGAATTTGACACTCAGGACACAATTTTAGGCAAATAATCGAGCTTTGAGTTAATTTCAAATGATTACATGTTTAAAGAAATGTTTATATGATACTTTAGCTTTCAGGGATGTTTCTAAGAGTAATAAACACATTTTTAGCGGTATCTAAAAGTAGATTTCTCCTGACTATCAATAAGAACGGTTAGAATAAAACAATCATGAAGAACGTGGGTATCTTTATAATCAATAAACATTCCTGTAGTTGGGTGTAGCAGGCAGAGACTGATATATAACTGTATGATGAAGCACACTTTCACTTGTGCTCGTAACAGGGCCATCCCCTGCGGACTGCATTTCGTCAGCAGTGGTTAAGCAAACTAGGGCCAACAACAATAGGCCAAAAACAGCTGAAACCTTCATTTTAAATTGGTACACTTAGTTATGGTATATTTTGATATAAAATGAACTGTTTCACAATGTCACTGGCAGTGAAAAAGTTAAGAGTTGTGCTTTAATTTTGGTACAACAATTGTATTTCTCTTTGGCATCGAATATATTATTTTATTCAGAAATTTTTCACAACTAATTTGAATTAAGGCTTTTTTTCACACTAGCCTGTTATATAACTCCTCCCCATTTTCATTTTTTTCCTGAAATTAAAGTACATAAAAAAATTTAATATTTCTAATCCTGAATTAAATATAGAGGGGGAGGTAGGTTGTGCTTAAATTCCGTAAAGTTGTGATCTTTTATGCTTAAAAACAGTAGGTAATAGAATGATAATATTCACTAAATATGTGTATTCCTTATTGAAATTAAAGAACTATAGTCCAAAAATATTACCTGCTAAAAAATATTTAACGAATATTATCGTTCTACTACTATGTTTAAGCCTTAAAACTCACACCTGTACGGAATTTTAGCACAACCTACCTCCCCCATAGTAATAATAAAAATAAATAGGATTTATACCTATTTAAATTACATAGTATTTTAAGCCAATATTTTTTTAAATTCATTAAAAAGCAAATTAAAAGAACTACCCATGTAAAATTTAAATTAAAATACAGATTTATGGCCCAAAAATTTATTTAGACAAACAATTAAGATTTCAACATTTTCGGAAAGTTGAAATTTATACAAAATGAATAATCATATATATTAAAAATTATTAGGTACATATTAACTATATAATAAGATTCTCTTTTGCAAAAACGAGGGTTTAAAGTAAAAAAGACGTTTCTTTTATCAAAATAACCATCATATACATATAAAAATAGTTCACAAAGAAGTAATAATGATAAAAATGTTGATAATACATGTAATTCTTACAAGAGGTGTCCTCTTTATTTCTATTTAGGAGTCAGCTAACCATTCAATTAAAAACAGAGGTGCCACATTTTACAGAAAAAAACAGATTAGATTTATTAGTATACGTTTAATTACCCAGTCAAACATGCGTCATCTCTCCAAAAAAATTAAATGACAATTTCAAATTCATAGAAATGATAGGAATCTTTTTTTCATTGAAAATGAAAAATAAATGACCAGCATTTTTTTTTCATTTTTGTAATTTTCCCCCAAATGCCAGAAAGATGAAAAGAATATTTTTTTCATTGAAAATGAAAAATGAATGACCAGCATTTATTTTTCATTTTTGTAATTTTCCGAAAAATGACCCGGCATTAAATTTTCATGTTTGACTTTTTCCAAATTATGCCAAGAATCTTCATATCATTAAGAGATGAAAAATAAATGCTGGTCATTTACTTTTCATTTTTTTGATGAAAAAAACATTCCTGTCATCTTTTTTTCATCTAAATGACTTTCATTTGATTTTCATGTCATTCTTTTTTTCTATATTACATGGTTAGAAAAAATCCCGCTAGAGGTCTCAAATTTTAATTTTAAAAGTGGGAAAAGTTAAGTAAAAATAAATTTAATTAAAATTGAGTAATTATTATGTTATTAGAAAATATAACGGAAATATTTTTGAACATGAAAGGAATTTTGAACATTCATTTAAAATAAAGAAATCTTATTTGAATTACAATTTCAATTAGTCATATAAACGACTAAATTCAGTGCCATCTACAACACATTTATTATAGTAATATCTCTGGCCATCATACTTAGGTACATGTGGCAAGTCCTCGGATGCTGCTTTACATTATATATTATTTCCGTAAAAAGATGACCTGGCATGTAAATTTCATTTCTCTACAAACATGACTGTCATTTAAAAGTCAGGTCTCCACAAAAATGATTGTCATTTAAAATTCATTTCTATAATCATCAAAATCGGTGCCATTTTAGAAGGGAGTTGATTCTGAAATATCCCTGATTTTCATTTTTCTGGCATGATGATTTAAAATGAATAGATGTAAGCGAAAAAGATGAAAATTAAATGAATTTTAATGAAAATGTTAGCTGGGTTAAGAATTAATATTTTTTTAAATTAGCAGCTCCGCTCCCTAGAAGCCTCTGAGGGCATTTTCGATGGGGAAAAATGCAGACCCCCTGTATTCAATTTTATTATATAAAAAGACCCTCCCCAAAATAGTTATGAACCATAACCAGGACCTATGAGAAGCTTTATTGTAAAGAAGAACCATATCAGTTCAGTAGTTACGATACTTTTGTACTACAAACAGACAAACCCTGTAACTTTTATGAATAGATCTATTGTATAGATGTTTATACAGACTTAACTACCTCCCTTCCTTTTTCAGAGACCTCTTTCGTCTGTTTCTTAATTATTTTCTGCTACTTCGCTGTATTAATATAAGCCAATGGTTGATTTTCAACGACCCAATAGAAAGGTTACACATGGCGTTTGTGATGGGGAGATACAGTTCTCCCTCTAGTGTTTTACTCTAATATTTTATAAATGGATAATATCTGATTTGATATGAAATATGAAAATTGTTGACACACGGCACCTCTGTCTTTAGTAATAGTTTATAAAAAGTAGCGCGGCATTGTGCGCTAGGACATTCAGGGGTAAACATATCAATAAAAATATTTATTTTACAAATTTTCTTTTCTTATTCTACGATAAAAGGCGTAAATAAGAAATAAAAGTCATTTTTTCTATCTTTATTTTACCCCTGTTATTAAAAAAGAAAACAGGGGTTAATATAAAATATTTATTATTAAAATAAATTTTTGATCCATTTTAGTTTAAAATATCCAAAAGACAGAAAAGTATTAAAATTTTGGATCTACTGCAGTTCACGGTAAAATATTGCTGGTAACGAATATTGCTAAAAATTTATGAATTTTAAAGGCTGCTAGCTGCCAAACGGCTGAACGTACAGATCATACCCGCACAACATTTTAAGCGGCTTAAGAAGGCCTACAAATAATCTTGAATAGCCAAGATCCAATGATGCACAGGGAAAGCTTCACTGAAGAAAAACCGCGTAAAATAGGTCTTTTTCGCGCATTTCTCTGCACTGCGAGATAATTATGCATTATTGATTTATGGCTATTCCAGATTATTTGTAGGCCTTCTTATGCCGCTTATTACAGTGTGCGGGCATGATCTGTACTTTCAGCCGTTTGGCAGCTAGCAGCCTTTAAAATTCATAAATTTTTAGCAATATTCGTTACCAGCAATATTTTACCGTGAACTGCAGTAGATCCAAAATTTTTATTTTGTTTTCAAAATTTTTGTAAATATATTTACCCTGCTGCCTACCTGAATTTTATTTTGAGTTTTTTACAATCAAAACAATGCCTTTTTGTTTTTATTTTGAATTTTGATGAAAATAGGAAAAAATACGAAGTATATTTTAAAAAGAAATATTTTTGTAATGATTTTTATTTAGTTTCTAATAAGAAATAGATGAAAAATCCTTCTTTTTAGTTCTGTTTTATTGAAAGATCCAGAATGTTCATTTTTAAAAGTAAGGATTTTAATATATTGATATCGTGATTTAAACAAATTAATCTTAGAATAGGTTTTTTAAACAATAAAATATTGTCTATTAATGCATATTAAGAATTTAGGTGCTAGAATTCGATTACGTTTTATATGACTTAAAGGTACACCGACAAACCTCTAAAGGGACAAACGTCCTAATGCGACAAACGTCCTAAACCTCATAATGCGACATACATCCTAATGCGACAAACCTCCTAAACGACATACCCCCTAATGCGACAAACCTCCTAAAGGGACAAACATCCTAATGCGACATTTCCTTAGTTAAACGTCCTAAAATTTTTCAAAAGTTAAAAATAAAAAAAATCTTCCAAAATTTGAGGACAAAATCCACCACTGCTGTTAAAAAAGTTAAACAATAAAATCCAATATGGCGATAAAACACACAGGGACGAAATTCAAAACCGAAATTTATTTCTTGAATAACTTTGTCCACAGGGTGAAATTTAAAAATCCGTCCGACAGTTGTCCCAAAGTCTGTGTTGGCTACCCAACGGCATGGTTTCGAACCCGATACAACCTTGCATTAAAAATATCGACCCTTACCTCACACTTAATAAATGTGATATCACTTGAAAAGTTTTTAGGGGGTTTTACTTAAAAGATGTCGCATTAGGAGGTTTGTCGTTTAGGAGGATATTCATGTTTTGGGGCATAATTTCCTTATTTATTTATTTTAGTAATTGATGTATCCCTGAATAGAAAATAAGGAGGAGGGGGGCCAGTAAAAGGTTTTAATTTTGTGCGCACAAAATTAAAACCTTTTACTGGCCCCCCTCCTCCTTAGTTTCTGTTCAGGGATACATCAATTACTAAAATAAATAAGGAAATTATGCCCCAAAACATGAATATCCCTGTCATAAGGTTTCCCCTCTGGTATACTAGATTTACTTGATTTACCTCACTCAACTTTCTGGCGTGTTGTACAGTGAAAAAACTACCCCCCCCCCCCCTTATTTTTGATTTTCTTCTAAATTAAGGGGGGGGGGTTTGAACAAAAAGTCTTTGCCTTTCCCTGCACTTTTCCTCCTTGCTATTTTCCAGACATTAAAAAACTACCCCCCCCCCCCCTTATTTTTGATTTTTGTCAAAACTAAGCGGGGGGGGGGAGGGTTTTTCGGTGCTCCAGTCTACCACATGTAAGCAAGTACCCGTTTGTCGTTTAGGAGGTTTGTCGGATTAGGATGTTTGTCGCATTAGGACGTTTGTCGTAGTAGGACTTTTGTCGGTGTACCGACTTAAATACCCCTTTAAAACACATTTTATAATTATACAGTTCACTAAGTTTCAATTGTTTAGCAGCTAGATTTGTGAAGAAGTAGAAATCATCTAATTATTATTTTATCTCAAGTTGTTTACCTATCCTTAATCGTGATAAGAAATTTTAGTAAAAACTGGCTTTAAACCGTCAAAGTAAGCATTTATCAAAATCATTGTATTATACCTAGTAAAATTGTTATTTCAGAAAATTTTATAATGTTGTCACTTCGATAGCACAAACTGACAGACAAAAAAAATGGCCACGAACTCAGTTTCCAACTCAAATAATCCAACTGGAGCACCCTCCCTACCCAGGGCCGGGCATGTCTCACAGCTTAGAAACAATTGGCGGGTTTTTGAGGTAATCCTGCACCTGTTACATAAAGTAGTAAGGATTTTTATAGTCTGAAGCTAAAGATCTCAGAAAATTCTAGTTCGAATTGTTTTTGTTATTCAGTGAAGCTTTATATATGTCATGTAGTGGTTTTAGGCTACATTCTGGACATGACCCATAGGCTAGAAGCTATGCAAATAGTTTATTTCGAACTTACTAGTAACAATAATAAATATCAAGCATATCTAATAATTAAAAGAAAATAATACATCTGTTTAAAGAGATTATATGGAATTTCTAGTTTGTTATATTTGATTTAGAGTTATCTATGAGTTTCATATTTTAATGAAGCTTTGTAGTTGACTTGGATCATAATTTTTTGGAGTATATGGACAACCCTCCCCAGGAAGAGCATTTGAAAGAAATAAAAATCAACTACAACGTTTTGGGAGAAATAAGGCCTAAAAATCCTTTAAGGTCATTATTATCTCATCTTATTCTATTTCCAATGTTTAGTTATTATTATTTTTCAGGACGAAGCATTAGCCTTACAGATTCAGAACGAAGAAATTAATCACCATTATTTGGGCAATAGGAAATTACAAAAAAAATTAAAAAAATTGCTTCAAAATATGAAGTATTTAAAAAAGTACCTAAGGTTTTTTTTTTCCCCCTTGAACAAGGATGTAGATTTCTATGCTTAAGCAACGCAGTAATATTCTTTTAATCAGCAGAATAAAGTTTCTTATTTTTTTCCTAATGTGCTCGGTATAACTTAAATACGCGGTCTATGAAATATAAAATTGCCTTGTCTTTGAGATTAACAAGTCAAATAATTTTTAACTTTTACTTTCTTTTTAATAAAATTCGTTTATGGTCAAATTGCGATATGTGAGAATCCGCTAATTGTAAATTGTAAGCGAAAAAATTTAAATTATTTTGTAATAATATCAACAGGAATCGGAATCAGCAAATTAGACATGATCTGCCACAAGCCAAACAAATACAAAGTCAGGTACGTGTTTCATTTTATCACTAGCGACTACGCCCCTAAAGTCCTTTATGGTTACTTTTGGGAAATAGGAGAGGTAATGCCACCCTTACCTTTTAATTTAAGTTTTTAAAGAAATGTAAAATAAACGTAAGGGGGGGGGGATTATCTTTTCTAGGAGTGATTTCTCTTGGAATTGTGAAGATACCGTCCTCAAAAAGATTAAAAACCTTTCCTGGACCTTATAAGAAGTCTCCCTGTTAGGGAGGTCCATATTAGTTAATCAGTTACCGAGATTCTACGCTACAGACAAAAATGCCTCACTACTTTATATCATAGGAAAGGGGGGGGGGAAAATGTGGTGACTCGTCACACGACATACCAGCAATTTTATTTTGGATGCTACTCCCTTAGTTTTAGAGATAATTGGATGAAATCTTTTGGGCTGGGTCACTAATTACCCCAACTAGTGGTATCTTTAAAAAAAAACGGCGGCGGGACCGCCGCTCCCGCCGTCCGCCGCCGTTTTCCGCCGCCACCAAAAAAAAATTTTTTATTGCATTTCTCGCCGAATTAGGCAATTTGGAATCATTTGAGACCATGTTATTTTTTTCAAAAATTTTTCCCCTTACAATCAACCCTGCGGGGGGACTCAGTCATTTTTTTTTAAAATTCTCGTTTATCAAGGTATATCTTAAATTCAGTGCTACTCCTGTGCTTTTAAAGATATGGAAACAAAATCTTTTTAGGTTGGTAAGTTTAAAATATTTGAATTAAGAAAACGGCGGCGGGACCGCCGCTCCCGCCGTCCGCCGCCGTTTTCCACCGCCACCAAAAAAATTTTTTTTATTGCATTTCTTGCCGAATTAGGCAATTTGGAATCATTTGAGACCATGTTATTTTTTTCAAAAAATTTTCCCCTTACAAGCAACCCTGTGGGGGGACTCAGTCATTTTTTTTTTAAATTCTCGTTTATCAAGGTATATCTTAAATTCAGTGCTACTCCTGTGCTTTTAAAGATATTGAAACAAAATCTTTTTAGGTAGGTCAGTAAAAAAATATTTGAAAATATTTGAATAAAAAATGGCGGCAGGACCGCCGCTCCCGCCGTCCGCCGCCGTTTTCCGCCGCCACAAAAAAAAATTTTTATTTCATTTCTCGCCGAATTAGGCAATTTGGAATAATATGAGACCAAGTTATTTTTTTTCAAAAATTTCCCCTTACAAGCAACCTTGCTCCCGCCATCCGCCGCCGCCGTTTTCCGCCATCGCCCCCAAAAAATTTGGAAAAATAACATGGTCTCATATGATTCAAAATTGCCTAATTCGGCGAGAAATGCAATAAAAAAAATTTTTTCGTGGCGGCGGAAAACGGCGGCGGACGGCGGGAGCGGCGGTGCTGCTGCCGTTTTTTTTTAAAGATACCAAAACTTGGGGTAATTAGTGACACAATCAAAAAGAGTCCCCCCGCAGGGTTGCTTGTAAGGGGAAAAATTTTTGAAAAAAATAACATGGTCTCAAATGATTCCAAATTGCCTAATTCGGCGAGAAATGCAATAAAAAATTTTTTATGGTGGCGGCGGAAAACGGCGGCGGCCGGCGGGAGCGGCGGTCCCGCCGCGGTTTTTTTTTGAAAGATACCAAAACTTGGGGTAATTAGTGACACAAACAAAAAGATTTCATCCAATTATCTCTAAAACTAAGGGAGTAGCATACTGTATTTAAGATATACCTTCATAAACGAGAATTTGAAAAAAATGACTAAGTCCCCCCGCAGGGTTGCTTGTAAGGGGAAAAATTTTTGAAAAAAATAACATGGTCTCAAATGATTCCAAATTGCCTAATTCGGCGAGAAATGCAATAAAAAAATTTTTTTTGGTGGCGGCGGAAAACGGCGGCGGACGGCGAGAGCGGCGGTCCCGCCGCCGTTTTTTTTTAAAGATACCACTAGTTGGGGTAATTAGTGACCCAGCCCAAAAGATTTCATCCAATTATCTCTAAAACTAAGGGAGAAGCATCCAAAATAAAATTGCTGGTATGTCGTGTGACGAGTCACCACATTTCCCCCCCCCCCTTTTACCAATTTCTGCAATTTAATTAAATTTTTGTCCCCAAAGTTTTAAACGTGAAAGCTAAGAGACTTTAATCTAAAAGTTAAATAGCCCAAAACCATCCCGGGATCTTTGATGTCATTGTTAAGCTTAAAAAAATAGGTTTGTTACACACTCCCAAAATAGTTATAAACCTTTCCTTTGAGAAGAATCATCCTGCAAAGTTTGAAATCGATAGGACAATTCTAACATGTCTAAAAGAGCTAACCGTGACGAACGAACGGACCGATTAAACTTCTGTCCATAAACATTATCCTGTATCAAGCAGTTTTTCAACAAATTTACTTACAATTTTGCTTCGTCTCCTATACATTTATATTCTGATTACTCAGTTCTGACACTATACAAGTGTTAATGTCCGTTTCAGTGCTTCTTCTTCTAGGGCGTTCTGTACCGATAGTACACTGCCTACTGCTCGTGCGTTTGCACTAACAGTGTCTGGCCTACATGTTTTTAAGGAGAGAGAGAACTCGGCTACTGATCTCCCCCTCCGTTGCCAAAAAAAGACGGCTGCAGGTTCCAGGTTGCCCTGTACATTACAGTTTTGTCTCCTCTGGCCTCTTGGTCGGTTAGCTATCCGGATGGATGTTCCCAGCTTGGACCTCGTGGAGGTCCGACCATACCCCAAGCCGCTTCACTTTTATTGATGTTGTCATCCTCTTCTAATGTCTATAGATTTTAACAATTGGTGGAAAAGTTTGAACACTGCTAGTTTGACCCACCCAATCATGATTTCAGCCAACGAATATAAGAACATACTTACAAAACTTTAGACTTTAAATGTCCCCTATTTTCTTAAAACAAAATACATTTAAACTTGTTTATATACTAGTTTAAATATTTTTCGCTAGATGGCTCTAATTTAAACGTATAAAACTATATAAAAGTGATGATATCATAATAAAAGCAGATTAAACTTCTGTTTTAAATCTAATTTAACAATATAAAAGAATATTAATTTTAATTCTGAAATTATAGTTTTAAAAGTTGTAATAATTCTCTGAAATAAGGAAAGTATTTTAAAATTCTTTAAATACAATTTATGACATACCTGGAGGAAACTGAGCTAATATCGTACCTGCTATTTATCTGTAAAGTAGTAAATCTACTTTTTAATAATTTAGATTATCTAGTACTCCTATTATAAAGTATCTATAATACAAAGTAGCTTGATGTCTGTCCGTCCGGCTGTTTGTCCGTCTGTCCCTTAAGATCTCGGTAACCACTTGACCGATCGGATTCTACTCTTCAGGGGAATATACCTACTGGTCCTGTGGTGGCTTCAGGACCCCCAACCCCCCCAAAAATAAAAAAAAATCCCCCTCTTTTTTTTTGAAGATCCACCACATGTACTACATTTTTTAAAATTACCTCTTAAGGCAAAGCCCATAGAGGCTAGGGGCGAAGCCGCTAGTAGGATAATACAATAGACAAGTTATTGATGTCAGAGAGAGAGGAGACATTAGGGTGTTTATTACAAAGGTCTCCAAAGTTTTATAATAACATTTTCTTATTTGAGGGCTTAACAAGTTGGGGAATTTTTATGGATTTTGATAATTTGGATAATTTAGTTTAGTGTCCAAACGTTGCTACCAATAATTTTAATCTACAGAAGTGGTAATTTAGTTTGTCATCATTGGGGATGTACATCAGTTTATCGGCCATTGTCTTATCCCTTTAGATCTGTGAGTTATACTTGTTATTGCTGCGCTACTTATGAACTTTTTATTCATGTTAGAATTGCCCTTTAAGATTTTAAACTTGGCATGGTGATTCCTGTAACAGTTAGGAATGATATATAAAGTGTAGCAACTCTATAGTCGATACCATAAATTATTTACGTCCATTTAAAACATGTTTTATTTAACCTTTTTAGTGTAATATTTTTATCCTTTTCTTCTCATTCCTATTACTACAAGAAGCATTGTTATAAGCGAGAACCATATCGGTTCGGTACAAACACACTAAGAACCTCTTACTTTGTTATAAGGATATGGACCACTAACCATTAAAAGATTAATGTTGGGCATTAGAAAGTAAGAACTTATTTGAAATGTGGGATAATTATAAATCATATTCATCTATAATACAAAGTAGAACGATGTCTGTCTCTCCGTCCGTTCGTCTGTCCCTTAAGATCACGATAACCACTGAATCGATCGGATTCTACTCTTCAGGGAATATACCTACTGGTCCTATGGTGGTTTTCGTGGGGTGTGGGATACCCCCAACACCCCCAAAAACAAAAATCCCAATTTTAAAGAGAATATGTTTGAAAATAGTGGTTGCATATCCAATTTATTCATTTAATTTTTATTTGTTTTTAAATTGCCTCTTGGGTCAAAGGCTAGGAACGAAGCTAGGAGCATAACTTGAAAACAATTTTACTTTGTTTTTTATCCTTACGGATATTTATGAAACTTCTTATCCAAAATGCTGTACAAAATAAACGACACTTCAAAAATATGCATCAATACACGTTTCCTAATTTGAAGGAAGAAGAGGAGGCCCAACGAGAACGGGAGAGATATCGTCTTGAATTAAATTCTCAAGCACTGGCCGATGAAAGAGTGGCCCTGGAACTTGCGCTCAGACAACGTGGATTTTTAGATGATGATGAATATACGAGGTATTGAAATTTAAAAAAACCACACCGCTTCTTAACATTGTTCAAGAGTATTGCTAAAATACAAAAAAGCTTACACGGGTGTATATTCTGCAAATTAGACCCTGGTAAAGGGGGGGGGTTAAAAAATATAAAAAAAACTTTTAAGAATATGTGGGAGGGGGGAAAATATGAATAAAATAAAGAGCCCTGAAAATATTTTTCCAATTTTCCCCTTCCTTGCTGGAAAAAACTAGGAGGGGAAAAAAATTTGAATTTTTACAGCGACAAATTCATTGAAACCTAGGTTTTTATTGAAAACTTCTAATTTTGATTTAAAGTTTAAAACTGGTTTTATTCCGTTGGAAAATCAACTCAACTTTTTTTCAGAAGAAAAGATAAACTGTTAGCAAAGAGCATTGAAGATATAGAGAAAAAGTACAGGTAAATATCAAACAAACAAAAATTACATTTATATAAAGTAATACCTACATAAAATCAAATAAAATGAAAATCTTTGGAATTAGTTTAAACCACCCTTGATATATTTGATTACTTATAACAGGGGGTAGGTATTTTTTTTACATGGGTGAATTATTTTGTATGGGTTGTGGATCAGATCTATAGTATAGATGTATATACAGACAACTACCTCCCTTCATTTTTCAAAGACCTCTTTTGTCTGATTCTAAATTATTTTCTGCTACTTGGCTGTGTTAATATAAGCGACACCATTGGTTGATTTTCAATGACCCGATAGAAAGGCGGTTGCGATGGGGAGATACAGTTATTTAACCCTTTCTCCCTCTAGTGTTTTACTCTAATGGTTGTTGAATAGTTATAAACCTTTTCGGGTCCTATACGAATCTTCTTTGTAAAGGAGAACCATATCGGTCTTGCGGTTAGCGAGATCTTAAGGTATTTCTAGTCAGACAAGCAAAATGTTACTTTTTAATGATACCAGCGGCTACGAACCTAGAGGCCTCTAGTGGCACATTAAAATATTTTTGAGAAAAAAAAATCTATGTTGGGTTTAAGTCTCTACGTAATTTTTTTTTATTTTTGTGATTTTTCTTGGGAGGGTGGTGGTACCCTCCCCCAAAATAGCTATAAACCTTCCTGGTGCCTATGAGAAGCTACCCTGTTAAGGCGAACACGTTTGGTTCGGCGGTTAGCGAGATCCTTCGGTACAAACAAACAGACAGACAGACATCGTTCTACTTTGTATTATAGATTGTTATTTTAGGAAGAAGAATGTTGAAGATTTTAACCCAGATACAAGTTATAATGATGAAGAATATAGGGTCCAGGTACAGCCTACTATTTTTTTGCGTATTTTTTCCTCAAAGTACCCAATCAAGCACACACTTATTACGACAAAAATAATAGGGTATATTTTTTTTTCTCATTATATTGGGTTCTGGGTATTCTCACCGGGATGAATTGAATATTTATAATATTTAAAACATGTTATTTTAACAAGCTTCAGTTATCTATACATCATAAATGTTCTTTCCATCTAATAACAACTTTTTGCCATTATTTTAATTTAGTTTTCGCCTTTATCAAAAGAATTAACATTATTGTACCTTATCAAATGCGAAACGCCTTATATTTCTTTAAAACTTTTTGGCAATGTCCTAAAATCCTGATTTGATGTTTTAATCAGATTGCTAAGCCAGCAGTGATAACAGACGAGCCACTGTATGCCAACTACCAAGAAGAAAAATACATGAAAGAGGTGTCTCTGAATAGGCCCAGCTCACGAACTAGTCAAGGATATCAACAACAGCGAGGCCATCAAGACCATAATCACCCCCACCAGCAGCAGCAGGGCGGTGGTATGGCAGGCAGACAAAGCCAAATGTCCCAACTGGGCCCAGAAACATCGCCGCGCAATCCAATGCAACAGAATAATTTTGTAAACGGCCATAATCAGGATGTATCACCGCCCCATCGTCCGGTTGAAAGGTCGCCACCTAGTGGAAGTAATTTGAACCAAGATTTTGCGCCAAAATATGGGCCTGCAGCGTCTGGTGCAATACCAAGAACATCTTACACTTCGAGTTCAGGTAAGGATGACTTTTATTTTGTAAATCATCATACAATTTATTAAATGCTGCCTTAAATTTATTTTCATAGGTTAAAGAATAAAATCACGGAAAGGAGGGGCTGTTGATTACACTAATTCCCAAAGTTTTATATTAACGTTCTCTTATACGTTGGCTCAACAACTTTGTGGACTATTGCAAAATTTTGATTGGTTGGTTCATTAAATTAAGGGGGGGGGGGGGGGGGAAATTTTGACACATTTGCGTAAACCTGGCACCTAGGCTTTATCTTTGGACTGAGAGGATAGATTATTAATGATAAAATCATTCTTATAAGATGAATTTCACGAAGATTTTTTGGATAGGCCTCCAGGTTTCGGAGCTCCAGGCCTCCAGGTGGTCTCTGTACAGTTAAAAATGACAAAAAAAAAAATTTTAAAGTTACAAATCAACTTATAAAACAAAATTAAATAGGCATCTTTTTTCTTCAAATATGTGAATAATATTAAAAAAGATGCATATTTTTTTTTATAAGTTGACATGTAACTTAAAAAAAAATAATTTTTTTTTCATTTTTACCTGTACAGAGACCACCTGGAGCTCCAGAACCTAGAGGCCTATCCAAACAATCTTAAAACTTCGTGAAATTCATCATATAAGAATGATTTTATCATTAATAACTTATCCTCTCAGTCAAAAGATAAAGCCTAGGTGCCAGGTTTACGCAAATGTGTCAAAACTCCCCCCCCCCCCTTGTTCAAACGTTTCAACCACTAATTTTAAATTACGGAATGGGTAATTTTGTGTATCATCATTAGGGATGTAGATCAAATTTTCTTATCCCTTGAGTTCCCTTAGTAAGATACGTATACTTCCTATGTTGTCAGGTATCCATAATGCAAGCACATCCAACTCTGGAAGCTCTGGTGCCCCATATCATGGAAGCCAACCATCCTCCAGCAGTGGACGTGCTGTTCCTGCAGTGCCAATGCCAACAGGTGTGGGAAGGCCTCCGCCAGGTCCAAGTGCTGGCTCCAGGCCACATAGTTCTCTGGAGGCTTCTAACAGGGTTCCACCATTGACAGAGGTAAAATTCAAACTTTTTACAGTGCAATCCGCTTAAAAAATTTATATATTTGTTTGTCTGTTGCCTAAGATCACGTTAACCGCTGGATCGATATGGTTCTCCTATATAGTGAAGCTCTTTATATGTCCACCTCCCCAAGAGAAATCGCCACTGGAAAAAAATACACTGCTATAAAGAAATTATTTTATGCATTTTCTTTGTAAAATAACATTGAAAATTGAAAGGCCGACTTACCCTCTTCAGCTAAATGCCCCTAGAGGCTTCTGGGCGTTGCCGCTATTATGTTATAATAATTAGAACAATGCCTGTTTGTCTGTCTGAAGATTATTTTAGACAATTTAAGTAGCTTCCTCTAGGTTGAATCATGCGAACGGAAAAGCTTTTCTATAATTAGGGTCGGTCCGTCCGTCCGTCACAGAGAGTTAGCTCTTTTCGTTAATTTGAACAGGTTAGAATTGTCCTATCGATTCCAAACTTTGCATGATGATTCCTATAGTAGTTAGGTACAATTAAGAAAGCGTAGCAACTCTATAAACAATACCAGAATGTCCGTACGTCCATTTTAAATATGTCGATTTTTAACTTTTTTGACAACAAATTTTTGTATGTTAAAATTATCCGATTCTTCTGATTTTTGGAATACTGATTCCTATTACAACAAGGTACAATGTTATAAGCGAAGCATCTCTATAAACAAGTCCCAAAAATGTAAGTATGTCCTTAAACAGTATCATCCATTTATGCAGTTTTGCAACAAATTTTCTTAAAATATTGTTTGTACTGATGCATTAATATTCTGCTAATTCAGTTCTGACAATCTACAAGTGTTAATGTTCGTTTGTCCTTCCATTTCAGAGCTTCGCTTTTATGGATGTTGTCATCCTTGTTAATATTTATATTTTAGGATTTGAATACTAGCTCTGATTATTTAACATCGAGAACTTCAAGTAGAACGTCTCACAGGTAAAAAAAACTTTTATGTTTAAGATTACTAGGTATTTGATTAAAGATTTTCAATACACGGAGACAAAAAATCTGTGATCGCCAACTAATTTATGGCTTGTCTACAGAGATGGTAAAAAATAGTTTTAAAAAAAAAACCAGTTTGTTTTTTTGGTTTAAACCGTTTTTTTTGTTGATGAAAACTAGGTTTTTTTTTTTTTTTTTTAATAATATCCAGGCAGATATGGCTTAGTGGTTTAACGTCCGCTTATCTGTTGGGGAGGTGCCGGGTTCGAGTCCCCAGACCGCATCAATACTAAAGATGTAAAAATTAGTACCTACTGCTGCTCTTTCAGGCGTTAGAGATTTGGAGTAAGAGTAGGGGGGAAGCCTTAGCCCTAAATCAGGTATGCATGGGTGGTCCTTGGCATGGTGCACTAGTGATCGAAAACGCTGTAAGGTCATAGGTTGATTGAAAAGTCCTTGTGGACTACCATTGGGTAGTAGCTCACTAGTGTATTAGTGGCGTTTGTTAGTTCAACGACTTGGAGTCATGCTTGGATCCTAGGTTGCATTGAAAAGTCCCTAGGATTTGATGTGGCTTCAGTCATTGCTGATACAGCGTCATGTTCATGCTTGGGTTGCATTAATTGTCGCAATAATACCGTGACCGAAAAATCACGAAACCTTAACTCTCCACCCATAAGCTTGAAGTGTAAATTACCCACAAGTCCTAATTAAAGTGCCAAGGAAATTGATGGGAAGGATGCAACTCGAATCCGCGTCACACCAAAGACGTTAAAAAAGGTACCTACCTGCTCTGTTCGGCACAGGACATCAAAGAGTTAGAGTAGGGGGAATGCCTTGGCCCCAAACAGGCGCAACTCATTACCATGCACAGTTAGGATCTCCAGACAAAGATCGTGCAATCAAAGGGTTGGTTGTCTGTAATGTACTGTACCACGGGTATGAGGTGAAGGACCAAGAGTCTGGCCTTGAGTTGACAAGTTGACTATTCAGTCCAGGTGCAACTCACCCACACGACATTAACATTAATAATATCCAAATTATAGGCCTGCCCCCCCCCCCCTCTTTTTTCACCCCTCCCCCTTTTTCTCACCCCCCAAATGGGGGGTGCCCAAATCTGCCCAAAAGGACCCGAAAAAGGGCAGCCAAAACCGCCCGCCCGATTTGACAACCCTGGCTGATACGGTAATTTAGGTTTTTGACAGTTATTTACTGTATTATTTATGTTATGAAAAGATATTACTACCTTGGTTTTTTTGGTTTTTTTAAGCTTGTTTTTTTATGCCATCTCTGCTTGTCTAGGTATATATAAAATTAAATGAATTCTCCAATTATGTTGTAAAAAATCTAGGATACATGTCATTTATAAAAAAAATGTGGATTTTTTGAATAACTCATTATTCTATTACTTGGTGAGATATAAGCTTGTGCTATGAAAGTCCCAAACATATTAAGCTATTCTATAAAATGAATTTGTAAGTAGTTTTTTGTCTGAAGATTAAGATCTCAATAACTACTGAATTGATTGAAATCTCTATTTTAGGTAAGCTTCAAATAGGCCCTTTAATAGTTTTAGGCTATTTTATTTTCAGATGTAAGTCTTGGGATGGTTTTAAGCTATTTTTCTAGTCCCTATCGACCACTTAAAATGCAGATACCTTAAATTCTAGGCTCGCAGACGCTAGTGGCTAATAAATGAAACACTATTTTTAAGATCTGATAGTTCCCTGACCAGTTACAGTGAACATGGAGCTGTAGGATATGCACCAGGTATACATATATTTAGTATCTAGTGTATCTTCTCTGAAATGGGTAGTTGCACGAAATGCATTTAAACTTGAATTTAGTGAACCCCTTTTTCTTCCTGTTCAATGGTTAATCTATAATACAAAGTAGAACGATGTCTGTCCGTCTGTCTGTCCGTCCGTCCCTTAAGATCTCGGTAACCACTGAACCGATTAGATTCTACTCTTCAGGGTATATACCTATTGGTCCTGTGGTGGTTTTAAGCTATTTTCTTGGGGGGTGGGACACCCCCAACCCCCCCAAAAACAAAAAAAATAACCCCCATTTTTTTTCATTTTAAAATAATAAAAATAAAAAAAGCTGGAAACGCGTGGATGAAGGTTAAAAACAGACTGAAGGGGACAAGAATCTCAAAAAGCCTACAAGCCAGAATCATAGAGGCCTGTATCGAGTCAACCATGCTTTTTGACTGTCAAACAAGAACCTGGCAAGTAGGGGAGATTCAAAAAATGCAAAGATGTATGGACAAAAAATACAGACACATTTGGAGCAAAAAAACGAAACCACCTTTGTTTCAAATGCAAGAAGAAGGCAAAAACATGCAAGACATTAGAAACGAGTTGAAAATAAAAACACTAAGATACAAGATAGAGAAGAGAGTCCTACAAAGAATAGGCCATGTCATGAGGATGGACGACAGCAGGATGACCAAAGCTGTCACGTTAGGATGGATGGAAGATCTGGAGAGGACAGACAAAGTTCCAGGTAAAAAACGAAAAACAGTTCTTTACTGGCAGAGAATTATACAGGAGGCAGGAATGGACTGGACCAAAATAGGACAGTTGACCAAGGACAGAAAGATTTGGAGGACAGCCGTCAAAAAGAGGATGAAATACCTGGAAAAGTGGGAGAGAAGAAAAGGCAAAAAAATACCTGAAACCAGCGGCAACAGACACCAGGCTGCTGGAACAGTAAACTCTCTCAGATGCTCCTATGAAGGCTGTGGAATAATATGTTTCAACAAATCAGGTCTGATTAATCATGAGAGAAGGAAACATGAACAATCTAGTCATAAGAACAAATTTAAGTGTATTTCCTGTGATTCTGAATTTCCTTATAAATCTAACCTGACTGTACACAGAAAATGCTGCACTGGTTTAGTAGCCAGAGATTCAAACAAAATAAAATGTAACTATTGTGATAAAGAAATTTCAAAGAGTAATTTTGCAAGACACAGGAAAAAGTGTGCTCCTGAACAAGTCAACCAACAGAACAACATAGTAGTATGTATAATTGATATACAGTTTGAAGAAGATGAGGATCCAAATTTTTTTTTTATGTATAATTATAATATGATGAAGATGAAGATCCACCACATGTACTACCTTATTTTTTTAATTACCTCTTGGGGCAAAGCCCCTAGAGGCTAGGGGCGAAGCCGCTAGTAAGATATATAAGTTGGAAAGGATTTTAATGTTAGAGGGAGATTTGAAATCGGCATCAAATTTTAAGGATTTTTTATAAAATTTGTTTTTTGTATAATTTTTATCTAAAAGCGGAAACACAATCTTAGTTAATTAATTTTGACATCTGTGACTGGTGGATTGAAAATTATCTGCGCTCTGATTGGAGTTCAACTAGCTATCAACCACTAATAGCAAAGTTACTTTTTAAAAACATTTTGTTACCTACGTTTGCTGCACTGCTTAACTTAAGGTGAACATAATTGTCCTTGTTAAAGTAACAGATCTATAGTAAAGATGTATATACAGACAATTATCTCCCTTCCTTTATCAAAGACCTCTTTCGTCTGCTTCTGAATTATTTTCTGCTACTTAAGCGACACCATTGGTTGATTTTCAAAGACCCAATAGAAAGGTTGCACAATGTGTTTCGTTGGGGAGATACAGTTATTTAACCCTTTCTCCCTCTAGTGTTTTAATCTAATGTTAAGGTTATGGTCCAACCTACGGGGCGTGTGGTGTCACATTACCTGGCCAGCAACAACCATCAGCTCACAGATACAAATACAACTCACATTCTTCCAATGATTTCGACCCCATGGACAGTTTGACTCCCCGCAGGGGTGTGGATTCTCATACTGCACGGAGCGAGGAGGGGTACTTGAGGGGTGCTGTTAGTTTGCCAGTAGATGAAATAGGTATATAGTTTTATTTATTAACTAGGGGCTACGCCCCCTTGATGCCTCTAGGGGCACTTGAGGAGGGGAGAGTCGAATTTTATAACCCAATTTATTATTTTAGATTTTAAAAGATAAAGTAAAAATAAAATAAAAAAATTGGGGGGGGGGGGTAATTTTTTTCTAGGGGCGATTACTCTTGGGAGGGTGGTGGTACCCTCCCCAAAAATAGTTATAAACCTTCCCGGGACATTTGAGAAGCTATCCTGTGAAGGAAAACCCGATCGGTTCAGCGGTTACCGAGATCCTTCGGTACAAACACATAGACAAACAGACATCCTGTTACTTTAGTATAAGGATTAAATCTTTTATACCTTAAAGTTTTTAAGTAGCAAAACAACTGCGCGGCATTTTTCGCAATTGAGCAAATTAAAAATTTAAAAATGTGCTATAAAAATTAATATAAAATATATATGGATATTATGACTAGGGGGAAAATTGTCGTCAATTTATGTTGCTAACATTGACATAACTTATTGGTCAGTTCGTTCATTCAGTAGGAGGGGAGGGAATTGGGTAAAAGGGTTGGATGGAGGGGTGGGGTTCCTTTTTTTAGGCAGCTGCAAGTTCACTTTAGAGTACATGATTATTTTGTTTAAACCTTTTCATGTTTCTGATGAATTAAACTTATTTAGGATTGCGGTCAGCGCTAACACCCGAGGAAATTCGAGCCGCGGAGGCTGCAGAAGCGCTGATTGAACAAGAACGTAAAGATGCAGAACTTGCGCTAAGATTGCAGGTTAATTTAGAAACATATACCTATTTGATTATGCTATAGTTTTATTATGATTTAATTTGAAAAGTATGCAACTCATTCTTTAGGAAAGCTTACAAGTTCTAGTTTATAAAGTAAACACATCATTCTTGTGCTATATTTAGTTTTTATACAGGAAGAATTAGAGTTGGCAGAGAGTGGACCAGAATCCATAGATCTGAAACTTGCACAAGAAGCCCAGGATAGAGAATATGCCAGGGCGTTACAGGTATACATTCAATAGATAGCTAGGATATTAGATAGATAGATAGAAAGTCTACTAGATGAATAGGTAGATTATACAGATAGAAAGATTTATTGATAGACAGATTGAGGAAGCATTCCTTGATGTACATATGCTTGTGAAAAGTAACTTCCTAAATATATGGATAGATAGAATATTGATAGATAAACAAGGATGACAAGATCCATAAAAGCGAAGCTCTGAAACGGTAGGACAAACGGACATTAACACTAATAAATGTATAAGAGTCGAAGCAAAATTGTAAGTAAATTTTTGAAAAATTGCTTGATGCAGTGTATCGATTATACAGTTGCTTATATTATTGTACTTTGTTGCCCCAGGAATCAGTATACCAAAAATCAGATCAATTAGATAATTAGATCATATAAAAATTTGCTGTTAAAAAAGTAAAAAATCAACATGTTGAAAACAGACGTACGGACCGACCGACCCTAATAACAGAAAAGCTTCGCTTTTAACAAGCAGGAAAAAAATATATAAAGATTGTGCAAAATTGAGGAAAAATAGATATTTCTTCTTATTTTGATCAAATAACTTTCAGGCCAAAGAAAAGGCTCGTCTGAAACGTGCCAAAGAAAAGGCTCGGCAGCGAAAACTCGAGCGGCAGCGGCTGCAGCAAGAAGCAGATGAGGCGGCGGCCAACCAAGATCCTGATAGTATTCAGTATGCACCTGAGGTATAACAAATTTGATACTTATAATAAAGTAACAGGATGTCTGTTTGTCTGTGTGTACTAAAGGATAGCGATAACCGCAGAACCGATTAGGTTCTCCTTTACAGGATATCTTCTCATAGGTCCTGGGAAGATTTTAACTATTTTGGTGGAAGTTATTACCACCCTCCTAAGAGAATTCGCCACTAGAAAAAAATTCCAAGGTCTCCGGGGGCGTAGCCGCTAGTAGAATATAAAGTCATCAACTAAACACAATTAAATTATCCAGCTTTTAGGCACTGTAAGTTGAAATTCTCAATAAAGGTCAACAACAAAAATTCATAGTTGTAAGTCTATTAACGTTAAAACAACAATTTTAAAGCATTATACAAAATGGACTAAAACCTGCCCAGACTAATTACCATGATCTAGACATGTACACATTAAATCTATTTTAACTCAAACGTCTTTTTTTTTACAGGAAAATGGGGAAATTGAAACTCGCCTGCACTCTCCCCGTGATGAGGGCAGGGCCCAGTCTCGCCACAGCAACAACCACCAGCGGTCAGACTCGTACCAGGATGGCGGCGGCGTAGAACCACGCCAGCAACACGATCGCGTCGAGTCGCGCCAAGAATCGAGAGCAGAGTCGCGACATGACAGAACCCATTCGCGGATTTCCCAAGTGTCGCCACGGGACGGCGGGGAAACGGGCAGCAGGCTGTCGCCGCTAAAAGAGCCGGATCCACCCGCCAGAAGGCCATATGTTCATACACAGGTATAAGAGGAAAAATATATGTTACTTCGGCGGTTTCAATTAAAGTTCCAATCATGTTGATTTGTTTGTTTTGATGAAGTGTTTTTGTGGGATTTTTGCACATAGACAAAGCAATATGCAGTGCAAATAAAATTAAAACAATACCTACCACTATGCACTGCTTGCTGAAAATTTTGAATGGATTCTTTTTTTTCACTGATTTCTTTTTGTGCAACAATATAAATCAATTTTCTTATTTACCCTATTTTTTGGAAAATCTATAAAATGAAAATTTGTTTAGGCTATTGACAGTCATATAAACGACACGTACTGCAAGACGCAAATAACTCCAACAGTATCCAACTCCAGCAGTTCTGTAGCCTCGAGTGAGACGAGTGAACCTCAATATGAAAACCTTGATAAACAGTAAGTTCTTTGCAACTTTGTAAGCCATAAAATGGTTATTTATTGCATCGTTTTATAGACATCTTTCCGTGGATATTAAAATGAAAATTACATCAAGTTTTGTTGGCCCTGAGGTGCCGAAGGCCAGGTCTAACAAAACTGGTATGAATTTTATGATTTTTATTTTAATACTCGTGGAAAATTGTCTGTAATATGATGCTATAAATTATTTTTTTAGTATGGCTGAGAACCGGTTATAATCCAGCAGACATTAATCGGTTTCATAGCAATGCTGGAATATAAAAACTGAACCTATCTCCAAACAGAAATACCGATCAAACCAATAGATGTTTTTTACATGTTAGATAGGTATACAATATACCTAAACTTTGGTGGTGATTTGAGTTTACTCTTGTACTTCAGGGGGCGAGGGGACATTAGGCTGTTTATTTCAGATGGTCCCAAAGTCTTACATTAACGTTTTCTTATTCCTTGGCTTAGCAACATTGGTGAATATTATTGAATTTTTGATTGGTTGGTTCATATAGTTGAGTGTCCAAAGGGGGGAGGCGGATGTGCCACTTTTTGAAACCAAAACCAAAAGTCAACAAAGGAACTCATCTAAAAAAAGAGTTACAGGTCTGAGATTTTGCATGGCAGTTGCTTTATAGGGGTACAATATGGAACTGTGAAGAAACGGCGGCGCAACCGCCGAAAACCGGCGTTTCCCGCCGAATTTTTTTTGCCTTTTCTCGGCGGTTTTCGGCGGTTCGCCGCCGCTTCTTTACAGTTCCATATTGTACCCCTATTAAGCAACTGCCATGCAAAATCTCAGACCTGTAACTCTTTTTTTAGTTGAGTTCCTTTGACTTTTAGTTTTGGTTTCAAAAAGTGGCACATCCGCCTCCCCCCTTTATTCTTGGACATGTCATCCACGACGAGGTAAAACTAACAAACACAATGAAAATCTGGTAATTTCAGTGAAAAACTGCTGATTTTTTAAATCTCAAATCGATTCAGTTGTTGATTACAGTTGATACTTTTCTTGATCAACTATACATATAAAATGAGTTACCAGGAGCAAAACAATCAATTCTTTTTTTTTAGGGGAAATCCGTTGAAAACAGAGCCTATACTTCATTTACCATCTTCTAAAAAAACTGATAAGTAAGTTACCTTGTAGTTGAAATTATATTACTATATCGCTTTTTGAAAGCGGAGCTGTTCTATGATTAGGGTCTGTACGTCCGTCCCTTTGTAACGGTAATTGTGTTTATTTAGGCATGTTAGAGCTGTACAATTGATTTCAAACTTTAAATGGTGATAAAGGCGGATGGACAAAACTAAAGATGAGCTCCCGCGCCTACTGTTCGTACAAAATAAAAAGAACGGCTGTAAAATACAGATAAATAAGGTTGTCTCTTTTAGTTTGTCTTTATTCACCCTCTTTAATGATCAAACTTGTTGTGGCTGCGCTGTATGTTAATATATTTGATCTTGTTTAGGATATCCCCCCGTCAGACAGCCCTGAACGAAGATATGCCTGTACCCCCGTATATGCCAATGCAAAGCTCGGCTTCCAGAAAATCTCAATCCCTGGAGAGGAAAATTAGAAAAAAGAAAGAAAAAGAGGGTTGCAAACAACAGTAAATGTGTATTATAGAAAATAAACGCGCAATATTTTTGAATTATAGGTAAAAATCCGCAAATTGTAATTAAGCTTCCCGCCCCTCCCCCCCCCCCCCCCCCTATAAAACATAGATACGTTTTTTGAATGATGCTCAAAATTTTATACCTAGGGGTAAGTGTGTTAATCAAATTGGGATGTCAATTAATTTATCGCCCATTGTCTTATCCCTAATTTTAAACATTAATGCCTATATATTTGAAGAAAAGTAAAAATAATTTAAGTTTTCTTGCTCAATATGCAAAAAGTCTTCCTTGATTTTTTAATATTTATACTTTTTTTTATTACTTTTTATACCTCTTTTTATAAACCCTAAGTATTATTGTGGAATAAGCCAAAAAATGTGATAATTTCATATTCATATCATTTGTATATAATTTCTTTTTTTATATGTTATCATTTATAGGTATTTTAGTATGAAAATCCCATCAAAGATATAGTATAGCACACCCACTACATATCTTTATGTAAAAGTAACAGGACCTGTGTCTGTGTGTGTGTGTGTGTGTACCGAAAGATCTCGCTAACCACTGAACCGATCTGGTTCGCTTTCTCATAGGTCCTGGGAAGGTTTACAATTATTTTGAGGTAGGGTGCCACCACCTTTCCAAGAAAAATCAAGCAGAATATTTGTTTTGAGTTTTAAATAATACTTAGCTCAAAATCTTTTGTAAACCTGATAGCTATGTCGTATTCAGGGATTTATTGACAATTACTTAAAGATTAAATAGCTACTACCTATTATTATAAATATCGTTCGAATAATGTTAGCCTCTAAGCTGCGAATTGTTGCTAAAATCATAGTTACCATATTCAGATTAGGTACTTTTTGATAAAAATTGCCTTTTGGAAAATCACTGCCGATTTTTAAATTATGCGTTACTTGTCAATTACATTTAAATAATGCATATCATTGAAAATTAATAGTGAATTATTGTATTTTTTTACAATATTGATCATACTGGAATGGGTTTTCTCGTATTTATTGGAATCCGGTGGATAGGAACCGGTTCTCATCCATACGAAAAAACTATGTCTAGCATCGTATTATATCTAGCTTTCTACGAATATAAAACTGGTTTTAATCTTATAATTGTACATTCTATATCCGCGGAAAACTGTGTTTAATACGATGAAAGAAATAACTATTCCCAATATTCTGTCAATGTTTGACCACATAGCAAAATTTAAAATTTCTCTCTCCCTTTCATTGACGAAGAAGGGAGAATTTACAGATTTTTCCATGTGATTACATTGAAATCTATGTGCAATGTTTCCAAAATGCGATACTAGTTATTTCTCGCATCGTATTATAAACAGCTTTCCGCGGATATAGAATGTACAATTAAAAGATAAAACAAGTTTTTATATTCCTAGAAAGCTGGATATAATACGATGCTAGACATGTTGTTGTTGTTGTAGCCATGATTCTCTGAAGTTAGGACTCAGATGCACACGGAGACTGGAAGTGAGAATCCTTTGGCCAATCTTAGATTGGTAAGCTTCGCGCACAGCTGATTGTATTCTATGTTACATTACAAGCTGACCCGCAATTCTCGTGGAAGCTACTCAATTATTACATCACCCTGGCCTAGAGTTTTGGCAGGTGTTCCATATTAAGCCACCCTAATTAATGGCACTCTCATACGAGGAGCATGGATGAGGGAAAGCATGGTTAGAGCTGCTTGATTTGCAGAATCCTAACTTCCTACAAATCTCCCCCCTTACAACCCCAGGGCATCTTAGGGAAGGTAGCGTGATCATAATCTGACAAATTGCGACAGCATTTGTCAACCAAGTGCAAAGTCTATTTAGGGACTTGAACTCGGTTTCTCCCAACCACAGCGTAGAACGCTAACCACTACACTATGGGACACCCTTACGATGCTAGACATAGTTTTTTCGTATGGATGAGAACCGGTTCTTATCAACCGGATTCGAATAAATACGAGAAATAATTTTGTCTTATTTTAAGCGAAAATGTATGATTTTAGTATAAGTAATAATTTTTTTTAAAAATCATATTTACGGGAATTATACACTATCGTTTAAAATATATAATAGTTATTTCTCGCATCGTATTATAAACGACTTTCCGCGTATATAGAATGTACAATTATCAGATTAAAACTAGTTTTTTAGCCCCGAGGTGCCGAAGGCACCGGCTAAAAAAACTGGTTTATCTTATGATTGTACATTTTTATATTCGTAGAAAGCTGGATATAATACGATGCGAGACATAGTTTTTTCGTATAAATGAGAACCGAAAAGCATTTATCATAACATATTATTCCTTTAAAAATCACAAAATGTTAAAATCAGTATTATTACAATCTAAAGATCTGCATTTTTATTGTTACATTTAAATTACACCTTAAAATTACATTTTACAAATGAACCAAATTTTAATAATGTAAAAAAAGACAAGGAGATAGGGGACATTGGACTGTAAATTACACTGGTACCCAAAGTTTTATAACCACATTATCTTTTTTGTTGGTTAAAAAAGTTTGAGAACTTTTATTTAATTTTGATTGGTTAGTTTCAAACTTGTAAACCAATAGGTAATATTTAAATTAGGGTTGGGCCGGATCTCCGGTCTGCCCGGATATCCGGTCATTTTCAAAATCCGGCCGGATACCGGATATTAAAACTATCCGGTTACATGATATCCGGCTGTTTTTTGACGCCTGATATCCGGTAATTTGCCGGATATCGAACGTTGGCCAGATATCCGGCCGGAACCGGATATCCGGGTTTAGAAATCAGCCGGATATCCGGTATCAGGCCAAAAAAGTATCCGGCCAAACCTTAATTTAAATTATAGATGGGGTAATTTAGATGTTATTCATTAGGGTATATTTCAATTTATCGTCCAGTGTCTTATCCCTTAAGATCCCTGACTAAAGATAAAGCAATATGTTATAATATTACACACTGCTTCCATTTAAAATTGTTGAATTATTTACTTTGTGCTTCTAGATAAAATAAGTTTGGGTTACTTAAAGAAAAAAGAGAAGAAATTTGGACGTTCAATTCAATTTTGGATCTACTGCAGTTGACGGTAAAATATTGCTGGTAAGCAATATTTCCAAAAATCTATGATTTTTAAAGGCTGCTAACTGCCAAACGGCTGAACGTACGGATCATACCAGCACACCAATTTAAGCGGCATAAGAAGGCCTACCAATAATCTGGAATAGCCAAATCCAATTATGCACAGGGAAAGCTTCACTGAAGAAAAAACGCGTAAAAGAGGTCTTTTTCGCGCATTTCTCTGCTCTGTGAGATGATTATGCATTATTGATTTATGGCTATTCCAGATTATTTGTAGGCCTTTTTATGCCGCTTAAAACAGTGTGCGGGCATGATCTGTCCGTTCAGCCGTTGGGCAGCTAGCAGCCTTTACAGTTCATAGATTTTTGGAAATATTGCTTACTAGCAATATATTACCGTGAACTGCAGTAGATCCCAATTTTTATTATTAAAATGTTACTAAATTCATTCACCAAATTTTACTAAAATCACTGAAGTCAAAATGTTTTCTCGGATGTCTTTCAACTTTTTTTTATCTAGAAGTGCATAGTGCGTTGTTATAAACCTTTTTGTATAGAACCCTTGTTATTGCATTTATAATTCTAATATTATTAGATATCATTGTTACAAAAATATCACAAATTTCTTGTTATTTATAATAAAAACAGTGCTTTCAAAAAAAAATATTGGTGAAATTTTGAAAAGTGAAGCTACTCAATGTATAACTTGATTATTCTGTCTATTAATAAAATTAGACCAATTAAAACACGTACCCGCCTTGCTCTATCTTTTTGTCTAGTTACTAGGTATTTATTAAAAAAAATATTTTTGGGAGAGCTTAATTTTTCCTAGTGGTAATTTATCTTGGGAGGGTGTTGGTACCCTCCACAGAAATAGTTTTAAACCTTCCCATTACCTATTAGATGCTACACTGTAAAGGTGAAACATATCGGTTCAGTGGTAAGCGAAATCCTTAGGTACACGTGGACATACATACATCCTGTTATTTAAAATATTTAGTTATAATTTTAGTTTATTTCACTTGCTTGTTTACTAGTTTAGCCTTTAATTCAATAGAATCCAATCCCGCCAGTCCATGGTCAAACTTTTGTCTTCTTTCCTCTTCCACCATAGCAGCTGGGCGACAGTTGATGATGTAAACTTGACGCGGCAACGCGCTTGAGTTTTCTCCTATGAGAAAAGAGCACGTTCGTAAATTTAATTTTGTCTATTTTTTCCCTACAGAAACATATCTTAAATTCGTGTATTTCATAAATTTCAATGATTTGTCCACAGAAACGTAAACAAATCAATTGGATAATTTTATTATGCTTTTCCAAGAGACCATGATTAAGCTCTTCTGTTTCACAATTATACAAATTTTTTTTGTAAACTTGGGGCTAAAAATTACGTGGATATTATGACAGGGGAAAAATTGTCGTCAATTTAGATTGCAAACATTGACATTATTAATTGATCAGTTAGTTCAACCTGTTGGAGGGAAGGGAGTAGATTTGGGTGGGGGGATCGACATCTTAGCCAGCTACAAGTTTCAATACATTACAGTGCAGTGTATGATAATCTGGTGTAAGATCCAAGTAATAATAAATTTATTCTGAGAGTGCATGTGCTGGTAAATAATGGGGGAAGAAAGGCATGTAGATTACTAATATACCTGTATAATGTAAAGTTCTGCCTGTGTGAATAGTGCAACCGCCTGAAAAATGGAATTTAAAAATTTATCCCATACATTCTTAATAGGGTTGGCAATCCGTCTATTTTTTGGACGGAATCGGATTTTTACAAAAATTCGCCCAAAAATTAAACGGATTAACCAGTGGATTCTGGATTCTTATTGTTTTGACGGATCCCGGAATCTAGCAATATTTTAAAAGGCCTTTTTAAAAATGTATTGGGGATTACATTTTATCGGGTACTTGAAAGAATCTAAAGCTGCGTTTTTTCCTATTTTTACAGTAGGTTTTCTCCTTTTTCTAAACCCTACAGAGCGGCCAAAAAAAATTTGTTAAAAATTAAAATATATATTCGGACCAAAAAAAAACTCAAGACGATAATTTTAGCATAACAGTTAACAATCCGAATCCGCTATTAAAATAACGGATTCTGGATTCCAAAATTGTCAAAAAAATGAACGGATTCGGATTGCCTAATTTTTAATACTCAAAAATTCACTTTGTCATTCAGTCCGTACTGCTATGTGGAAAATTGTTTTTCTCAGCTACTATTAAAGATATACAACTGAATCTTTAGTGAAGATTTCTATGACATCTATTCTGCGCATCTAATTTATACATATTATTTTGTCTGTATGTCGGTCGATCATACTTCAAAAGATGTAAACCTTATGTTTAAAGGTTTCGTGGTTTTCTTAGTTTTTTTAATGAGAACTGTACATTTGCCCTATAACTCACTTTGTTTCTTTGTCCATTCGTATAAATTTGTTAAAATACGATACGATACATGATTTTTCAGTATGGAAGCTGTTTATTATCCAGAAGCGGTTTCGAAGCCATACAGGAAAATATTACCAATGATACGCTTAGAAATTAAAAATGACAAACACACAAACTTGTTTTTGCTAGTCGTAGAAATGGTTTCACTCCCATTTTTAAAAGCGAAGCTTTTCTATAATTAGGGTCGGTCCGTACGTCCGTCACACACGGATAGCTTTTTTCGTTAATTTAGGCATGTTAGAATTATCCTATCGATTTCAAACTATGCATGGTGATTCTTTTAGTAGTTAGGTACGATTTAGAAAGCGTAGCAACTCAGTAATCATTACCAGAATGTCCGTACGTCTATTTTAGACATGTTGATTTTTTTACTCAATTTAACAACAAACTTTTATGTGATCTGATCATGCGATTGATCTGATTTTTGGTAAATTTTTTCCTGGGACAAAACAGTATAATGTTATAAGCGAAGCAACTCCATAAAGTCCTAAAAATGTAAATATACATAAACATTATCCTATATCAAGTAGTTTTTCAAAAAATTTACTTACAATTTTGCTTCGTCTCTTGTACATATATATTCTGATTAGGTATTCAGTTCTGACACTATACAAGAGTTAATGTCCGTTTGTCCTACCGTTTCAGTGCTTCGCTTTTATGGATGTTGTCATCCTTGTTTTGTGATTTTTTTTATGATTAGATCTATACCTGCATTAACAGGGGCAGGTTGTCCATCATCCGTTTCTTCTAAATCAGTCATCATTACATGTTTTCCTAAATTAGTCATCATTATGTGTTTTCCTAAATCAGTCATCATTACATGTTTTCCTAAATCAGTCATCATTACATGTTTTTCTAAATCAGTCATCATTACATGTTTTCCTAAATCAGTCATCATTACATGTTTTCCTAAATTACTCATCATTACATGTTTTCCTAAATTAGTCATCATTACATGTTTTCCTAAATTAGTCATCATTACATGTTTTCCTAAATTAGTCATCATTACATGTTTTCCTAAATTAGTCATCATTACATGTTTTCCTAAATCAGTCATCATTACATGTTTTCCTAAATTACTCATCATTACATGTTTTCCTAAATTAGTCATCATTACATGTTTTCCTAAATTAGTCATCATTACATGTTTTCCTAAATTAGTCATCATTACATGTTTTCCTAAATTAGTCATCATTACATGTTTTCCTAAATCAGTCATCATTACATGTTTTCCTAAATTACTCATCATTACATGTTTTTCTAAATCAGTCATCATTACATGTTTTCCTAAATCAGTCATCATTACATGTTTTCCTAAATTAGTCATCATTACATGTTTTCCTAAAATTAGTCATCATTACATGTTTTCCTAAATTAGTCATCATTACTTGTTTTCCTAAATCAGTCATCATTACATGTTTTCCTCTTTCGTCTGCTTCTAAATTATTTTATGCTACTTGACTGTAAATATAAGCGACACCATTGGTTGATTTTCAATGACCCAATAGAAAGGTTGTACAAGGCGGTTGTGATGGGGAGATACAGTTATTTTAACCCTTTCTCCCTCTAGTGGTTTACTCTAATCTTCAGATTTCTTTTGTTCTCAATTGTCCTATACTCTGTAAGTTAATTACATCATTAAGAAAATATTTTTATAGTAATTAATATAATTGTTGAATAATAAATATAGAAACAAGGATGACAACATCCATAAAAGCGAAGCTCTATAATGGAAGGACAAATGAATCTTAAATCTTGTAGAGTATCAGAATTGAATATTAATGCATAAGTCTATAGAAAATTGTAAGTAAATTTGTTGTAAATCTGATTAAATACATGACTCTGTATAAGGACATATTGACGTTTTTAGGACTTGATTATAGAGATGCTTTGCTTATAACATTGTACCTTGTTATGAGTTATACCAATTGGCAGTGTTCAAACTTTTAAATCAATAATGATTAATTCACACAAGGTTGAAAATGTCTTTTGTTAGAGGCAAAATTAAGGTAAAGCACTAGAGGGAAAAAGGGTTAAATAACTGTATCTCCCCATCGCAACCACCTTGTGCAACCTTTCTATTGGGTCATTGAAAATCAACCAAATGGTGTCGCTTATATTAATTAACACAGCAAAGTAGCAGAAAATAATTTAGAAGCAGACGAAATAGGTCTTTGAAAAGGAAGAGAGGTAGTTGTCTGTATATATGTGGTATTCGGCAACCGTGAGCCATGCATATGGCACCCCTGACCGGGGTTCGGTGGAGGGTCAATGGCCCTCCCCCGAGTCCTGGGGAAGGGGTCTGACGACCCCCTCCCTATGCCTAGAATTAATGATTGAATCTGTCATGTTTTATTATGGTTAACTGTATTCTTAATTCCCCCCACCCTTTCCAGGGATGGGGGATCATTATTGCCCAAACTGACTATTGTATATGTATTATAATGCTTTTATGTTATGATGATTTATTCCTATCCATGTAGTTATTGTTTGTTGTATATAGCTTTAGTATCCTTTAAACCTTCAATAAAGTGACAACTGAAATAGATGTTGATTATTATCTAGTGAATGCTAGAGAAGCGTAGCTTCTCTATAGTAAGGTGTCCACGTCTGTCACACTGCCGTAATCTAATTGAACTCCGGTGTCTGCCATTTATCCTCGGCGGATACCACAACTTTTGGTGACAGCTGTGTGAGATTACGGCAAACCACAAGTGTAGAGCAGACGCGCATCTGAGGCTAAGGTACTCCCAGCAGTGAAACTGGCAAAACTGACACAAGCAACCTGAATTACCCACCCTGGACAGCAAAGTCTAACTCTGCATCCGGCAGTTGTGGAAGCGAGACAGCGAAACCTGACGAAGAACCGCGAGAAGCGCCGACATCTAACGGAGAATTGAGCGCTCAAAGGGCTGAAACAGGCCTGGGGACCGGCTGAAACAAGCCAAATAAGTGTAAACGGCTGAAAATAGGCCAACTTGACTGCAAGAGATAGCAGGATCCGAACCAGTGGCGCTAGCAGGACGGGACATTCCCTGCCGCCATCAGCCGGATTTGGATCAGCGGCACCAGCAGGACGGGACATTCCCTGCCGCCGATAGGCTGAAACACGCCACATAGCTGCGAGCTGCGAGCCAACATACGAGTATGTGCACCAAAACAGAGAAAACTACGTCAACTCCAAGTATCCTGAGAAGCTACAACGCAGCCGCCCATCTAGAAAAACAGATATTATATCACATTTGCAGGGATTACCACCCTGGTGTGATGGCTAAACAATAGATTTATGAGCAAAGATTGGCAAACAAATTGTTGTGTTGTGATAAAACTAAAAATAGAACAGGCTTGGATTTATTGTGTATTGTGATAACAACTAAAAATAGAACAGGGTTGGTAAACAAATCTGTTATGTAATTGTGATAAGGACACAAATAGAAGCTAAATGTAATATAACAAAGCCCCTGATACACAATCTAATCACCTCAAGCCTACAGCACAACAACAATACACCCCTTATTCCAGAGGAAAGGGAGGAGCCCACTCTCCACTGAAGGAAATACAATCAAGGTGATATAATAGATAAGCCTAGGATTAAGGAGAAAAGGCACCATTACCTCATCACACAGTTATTTCAAACCCACAGCACTCCCCCCTTCCTCACAGGGGGAACGGACGGATTTACCCCCGTCCCCTCACGCGCTTCCCCCCTCCTACCCACACTAACCTAAGTCCGTCGACGGTGTGGAGCTAGTGACCGGGAACACAGAGCGCCATTTACGGACAACGCAACGGAGTGCGGAAATATCATAAAATTCAACGGACAAACGGACCAATGAGAGAGCGAGTTGAGGGATAAGTGCGCGTTTTACCCGTGTGCGCGGATTTGACGGTGCGTAAGCGCGTTGCAAGGACGGGAGATTTCACACACACACACACACACCGGAGCGGAGCTACTCCATAGCATATAACAGGGATATTTTTAGAAAAAATAAAGAATTCTAAGCTCCCTCCCCCTAGCTATAGTGTGATAGAGGAAAACCAAATCAGTTCTTGACAGCAGTTCAGACCCTCAACATCTATCTACCCCTACCAGCCTACTCTACCACCTCAGAATCCAACTAGTGATAAACACAGCTAAGCTATATTTTTGTAACTAAACTACCAACCTAGTGATAAAAACAGTGTTGGCTGTTAGGCTAGAAAGCCTCTAGTGACAAACCATTTATTCTATTTACGTTATAACTTTGCGTCCCGCCGTTGAACCGTTGCCCCGATGGAACAGCCGCAAGCGCCAGGAGGTGACCAAGCCCCAGGATGGCTCCAGGATGACCCTCAGCCGGCTCCAGCCGAGTACCGCAAGCTGATGCTGAGTAACCTGCCAGAGTTTAGAGGACCGCCCAAGCAATCCTGGAGTTCACATATCCGCAGACTCGAGATGTCATGGGCGGCTTACCGCGTGCCACCCCATGACTCCCTCAACCGCCGCAACGCCCTTCTACTGTCACTGGTAGGGCAAGCGGCGGAAATGGCGTCCCATCTGTTTGGCGAGGCAGGCCAAGCCTTGACCTACGAACAGGTCAAGGCCGAGTGTGAATTGCTATTTCGTCCTGCTTTTGAATCCCAAACGCTTAAACAAGCGTTTAGGGATTACAAGCAACACTCGACAGAACCTATACAAGCGTACATATCAACTAAGTGTGCCTTGTATAGGGACGCCTACAACCATGAGGATCTCGAGTTGTTGGTGGACGAATTAAATCGTGGAATTCGTAACGCCAATGTAAAACGCATCATGATGGGCCATGAAATTACGAGTGTACCTGAGTACACTTGTAAGGCCATGTTTACCGTCACCATGATTACCAAGCAACTGAAGGAAGGTGTGTGCTTAGTGGACTCGACCGACGGGCTGACTGGATCTGCCTGCATCCAGTTGCCCCAATATGACGAGTCGGAGCCAATGGAGATTGGCGCCTTGGCTCCGGGTCTCCACCAGATGGGGAGGGTCGCTCCAGATGACAAGGTTCCAGGTCGCTGCTTCCGCTGCCAGGGGAGAGGCCACAGAGCTCGAGACTGCCCGACGCCGATGGAAGTTAGTCTAGAGGAGAGACGCACCCAGCCACGCCGTGACCGTTCTGCCAAGTGCGAGCGTTGCCACTACGACGGCCACACGGCGGCCGAGTGCAGAGCTGACTGGGCCCAGGTAGCCAGCCGCAGGCGCACCGCCGACAAGGGTGCCCCGCCAGGGAAGCCCAGCAGAGTGGCCCACATGGAAGGGAGCGCGCCCCCAGCACCACCGCAGCAAGCAGCCGCCCCCAGAGCCGCGGACCGAGCCGACGGGATGCCGCAGTTTGGGACCGTTCCAGCTAGGATCAACGTACTGGGCGGCGCGGCTGAACCCAACCGGGTTGGCCTGGGCTTCAGTCTCAACCACCTGGGGCCGGAGCTGGTGCAACCCTACAACATCGCCGAGCCAGAAGTCCTGAGGCCCCAGCCTTTTAGCCTCAACATGATGGAGCCTGCTCGGCCGAGCCTACCCAGCAAGAGTGGAGGGGCGCTACCCAGCGTCACTGAGACGATGTACGGGGAGGCCCTGGCGGCCGCTGAACGAGAGAGACAGGAGGCGCTAGCCAGCGCATCAACATCGATGTATGGGGCGCCACCCGGCGCCGCCACCTGTGATGACTGGGGGGTGCTATCCAGCGCCTCCCACCTGGTGCCTGGGGCGACACCCGTCGCCGCCACCGAGATACCTGGATCCTGGAACGAGCCAGCCTCCAACCTGGTGCCTGGGGCGACAACCGTCGCCGCCACCGAGAGACCTGGATCCTGGAACGAGCCAGCAGTCCCAGAGGAAGGGGTGACACCCGTCACCCCCAGCCAGCCAGCGCCACCAGCCTGCAGGGAGAGCCCAACTACGTGCCATCCAGAGCCCCCTGCCAGCCGAAGGAATCCAACTACCCAGCAACCCCAGTCGAGCCAGGATAAGTTAAATTTGATAAATGTGTTGTATCCAAGCCATTGTAAAACCCCAGCCTTGCCTGTGCCCCCTGCACCAGAGGCTGGGGAGATTGAAATTTGGGAAAATAAGGACTTGCCTGTGCCACATGCACCTGAGTTCCTAGGGCAGGGGAGGGACGTGAGTAAGGGCGAGCCTGTGCCACACGCACTTCAGCCCCATGCCACTGGGCATGCCTTGGACCAGGGTAGGGACCACTTGGGGCTAGGGGAGCCGACACCCAGGCAAGTGCCAGTCGCCTGCCAGTCTGTCATTGGGGAGGGTATCGGGGTGCCCCGGCCGCACAAAGATAACGCTCAATGGAAACTTGTATCTAGCCAGGAGCAGCCCAGCCGTGTCCAGCCCCAAGAAGCAGCCGTGACCCGAGCCGAAGATCCCCAGCCGCGTGTGCGAGGTAGATGGCTGCCTGGAAGCTTCTCTCACTGGTGGATGGTCCTGTGGGGCATCCTGCTGGCAGCCGTGTGGCCTACAACCAGCTACGTCCTGGTGGGATGGGACTGCGCCAACCCCACCCACGTCACAGCCTACAATAAGGAGAAGATGTGTAACACGGAACCCTTACACCAGGAGGTGCCCCTGGGCCATGAAGTACACGTCCTGCAGCAAGTCAAGGTGAGGGAAACAACAGGATACAGTTGCCAGCTCACTGTGTCCCAGTGGACATTCAGGTGTGGGGTATGGGGTCACCTCAAGGTGACCTCGGTCCCCACCCTCATGAGGCCAACCAAGATAGATCCAGAAACGTGCCGAGACCTGGCCAGGAACCGTGTCTACACGTTGCCAGGCAAGACCCAGCCACTGACGTTCCAACTGAACCATCCCCTGTTCTTCACCCTCGACATGGTGGGCGCCCTCGTCAACAGCCCCGAGGGGGTGGGTTGTGAGGGAGAGGACGTCCACTTCGAGGGCCAGCTGTACCGCAATGAATTAGTGCTCCAGGAGCGACGGCTGCTGGTTAAGGAAGAGACCTACGTAGTGGAGGATGGACGGGTGGAGTCTCAATCTGACCACCTGACCTTGGAGTGTCCCCATTCAGAGCTGTCCTGCATCACTGGGGAAGCCACCTACGTGTGGGATCACCTGGGGAGAGATTGCCCCTTGAGGCTGATTCGCAGCCTCCAGCCCAGCCTAGTGATGGATGCGTTCCTGGTTGACCATCAGGCCCAGTTTTTCATCAACATGACCAACCCCACCTCAATAGTGAACTGCGACTTTGAGGCCCATGCCACCAACCACCCAGCATTGTTCATGGCAGCTGACCCAGCCGCGGCAGCGCTACCCAGAGTATCGGCCAGGGATGTGGATGTTCCCCTGCAGGCCCAGATACATGCAGGTTATATTGGATTTACTCTGGAGACCCGCATGAAAAGCACAGCAGCAGAAGAAGTGGCGGCCAACTGCTGGAAGCTCCAGCAACTAGACCCGGCCCACCCGGTGCGCGTCCAGGGGAGCACGTTCTCGGTGCTGAGGGGAGATGTTCTGCTCCAGCTTACCTGCCAACGCAATAAATATGTTGTCCGTGAACACAAGGAGTGTTGGGACAAAGTGCCAGTAGAGCCCACAGGGTTTGTAGACGCCGTGACACGAGTGTACAGCGGCCACGCCACCAAGATTCCCTGCTCCTCCACCTACCCCCTGACTGTGCACGCGGAGGAAGGCTGGATAGAGTTAACCCCCGCTCCTAAGAAGAGGCCACCCCCGCTGGATACGCCTAGGCAGCTGTTGACAGAACCCTTGGATGACTTCAGTTCAGGGGGTTTGTATTCGCAGGCCGAGTTGAACGACTGGCAGCAGCTGCTGGCGTTCCCAGCATATAAGAGCGCCATGCTGACCGGCCTGTCCTATGGGTCATGCGTTCAGCAAGGCAGCTGTTCGGCCACAGGCGACCATGGGATAGTGTCCTACAACATCGACCGACTGGCGGAGGAAGGAGAGGCCGCCCTGGATGTCTGGGCTGGGTTCAGACAAGCTATTCACGAGTGGGGAGATGGCGCAGCCATATTGTGTCTGCTGTTGTTGATCCTCAAACTGCTGGGGGACTTAACCATCATTTCCCTGGCAGCAGCACAGGGAGGCGTCCGAGCGGCCTTGAATGCGATATCACAAGTGTTCCTATACCATCCAACTTTGTATAGGAAGGCCCTGGCCAGAGCCAGGCTCACCCATGCCAAGTCCCGGGACTTTTCAGTAGACTGGGATGCCATACCCATCGGCCGGGAAGCAGCCGAGGAAATGGTGTCCATGCAATCCACCGATAGCGGGCATGACTGCCCAGGTAGACCAGGACCGCCCTCTGGCCGACCCCGCGGCCCCACGGGAGGGCAGGCCGCCGCCCAGACGGTCAACTTGGCAGCCAGTGCCCCAGCCGCGGCCAACAACAACCAGCATGCCCCACTGCTGACTGTCCCAGCAGCAACTGTGCCACCTGCCAACCTGACACCTGCCGGCGTTGAACAACGTGTCCAACCAAAGCCAGCCTCTGCCTTCTACCCCACGTTGGGAGCCCACCAACCCTGAGAAACACTCACCACTAGGATTCCATTGAATCATTATCGCTTGTATATATCTATTAGCCCTAAGGAAGCGGGCCGAAGGCCTCAACCACTGTCGGAAGTCTGGTAGGGAATCCTCTCCCAGCCTTCCGAGGGGAGAGTTGTGGTATTCGGCAACCGTGAGCCATGCATATGGCACCCCTGACCGGGGTTTGGTGGAGGGTCAATGGCCCTCCCCCGAGTCCTGGGGAAGGGGTCTGACGACCCCCTCCCTATGCCTAGGGATGGGGGATCATTATTGCCCAAACTGACTATTGTATATGTATTATAATGCTTTTATGTTATGATGATTTATTCCTATCCATGTAGTTATTGTTTGTTGTATATAGCTTTAGTATCCTTTAAACCTTCAATAAAGTGACAACTGAAATAGATGTTGATTATTATCTAGTGAATGCTAGAGAAGCGTAGCTTCTCTATAGTAAGGTGTCCACGTCTGTCACACTGCCGTAATCTAATTGAACTCCGGTGTCTGCCATTTATCCTCGGCGGATACCACATATACATCTATACTATAGATATGTTAAGTCAAATGTTTGAATCGTTGAAAACACATTTCTAAATAAAATATAACTACTTCACCTTGTTTGACCGGCCTGTGTGTTCTGAGTCCAGTCTTGTGGCTACCACTATATCAAATAACATTCATTAATAGATGCATAATATATAATACATGATGTTTGTCCATCCGTCTGTCTGATTAAAATCTCGGTAACCGCAGAACCAATTGGGCTCCACTCTTCAGGGAATATACCTAGAGCTATTTGTTTCTGAGCTGTTTCTTATTTTTTTTGTAAACAAAAGTATTGTTAAGAAGAGTGGGGGAACCCCAACCTCATCATTGGGCGAAGCCTCCGTGAAAATAACCCTACCCCCTCCAATTTTTTTATGAATTATGAAAGCTTTATGGGAGGGGTACTTCCCAATACCTCTTGGAACGAATCCTCTAGAGCCTAGGGGTGAAACCACTAGTTAGATTCATAATTAACTGATATAGATACATTGTTTTTTTTTATAATAGGTTAAGATTTCAATTTATGATCAATAAAAATAGAGATTTATTGAAACCTTTGACCCCTATCCGCATATAAAAGTAACAGTATGTGCGTCTGTAGCTTATGATCTACTAAAAGCTGGATTGATATGGTTCTCCTTGACATTGAAGCTTCTTATTGGTACAAGGGAAAGTTAATAACTATTTTTAAGGGAGGGTAAATTTACCCTCCCAAGAGAAATAACCTCTGTGATAAAGAAATAACTCACCTCTCACTTTTTAAAAACTAAAGTGTAGAGTAGAAGCTCGACCCCCTTTTTCAAGTATCCCTAGAGGAGGGAGGTGACATTAGGCAGTTTATTACGCTAGTCCCCAAAGTTTTATAATAACCTTTTCTAATTAGGTGGCTTAATAGCTTTGGGGACTTTAATTGAATTTGATTGGATTGTTCATTAAGTTTAGCGTCCAAAATACTGATTGGAATCTACAGAAGGAGTAATTTTGTGTATCATCATTGGGGATGTACATCAAATTTATCATCGGCCATTATTTTATCCCTTTAGACCCCTGAATGAGAACACTATATAAAAAAACTAGCGGCTTCGCCCCTAGCCTCTAGGGGCTTTGCCCCAAGAGGTTTGATCAACTTAATTTTTCGTATTTTAGATTTAAAAAGAAAAAGTAAAAAAAAAAATTTTTATTTTTTTTTTTTGGGGGGGGGTATTTTTATTTTTTTGGGGGGGTTGGGGGTGTCCCACCCCCCAAGAAAATAGCTTAAAACCATCACAGGACCAGTAGGTATATTCCCTGAAGAGTAGAGCCCAATCGGTTCAGTGGTTACTGAGATCTTAAGCTTCAGACGGACAGACAGACGGACAGACGGACAGACGGACAGACAGACGGACAGACATCGTTCTACTTTGTATTATAGATAATGTTGTAATCCACCCCTATATAAATTCAACACAATTAAAACAAATTAATATCTAACAATTGATTTGGATATTGAATATATATTGACAGTGGAAAATTTGTCGTTAATTTAGGTTGCTAACATGGACCTAATTTATTGGTAAGTTTATTCGTCCAGTAGGTGGAGTTTATCGTTATTTTAGCCAGCTGCGAGTAACACTTTATTAGAGTTCATGAAAATGTTATGCAACATCCAAGTATTAATATTAGGGTTTGGCCGGATATCCGGTCATTTTCTTCTTATTATTATTTGATTCTTTATTAGTCTTAATTATTTACATAAAAAGTTTACATCTGAATTATAAGAGTTATTATAACAATATTAAATTTTCAATATCTGGCCGGATACCGAATATTGAAACTATCCGGATAACCGGCTAAATTTAATATCCGGTAATTTGCCGGATATCGAACGTTGATGTCCGCACTAGAAATCAGCCTGATATCCCGTAACCGGTATTCGGCCCAACCCTAATTAATATATCGATTTACCTGACAAACCACATACATCCATTGTCAACGCTGGCATCTACAATTGGAAACCAGAAGGAGAGAGCTCTCTTGTCGGGAAGGTCAGGCCTGCAAATAACAAGGATGACAACATCTCAGCGAAGCTCAACAAATAGCCTAAAACCACATGTAACCAATAAACATTTACAAAGTTCTTTTAAAAATTAAAAAAAACATTTCAACAGAAATTTGATAGACCATAAGCTTCAGATAAAAAACTTACTATTTTATATAAGAGGATTAAAATGAATAATTTTTACCAGTAAGATTCATCTTGGTGCCATGGAGTCTCCACCAAGCTTCCGGCCTCCTAACAAAAGTAGCTGTCTATAGTGCCCTAGCAAAATGGGGATAGTTGTCACTGCTTTTGACCTACCTATTCTGTTGACGTCAAGGAATACCCCGTATCCCATCTCTTTTCAAGGAGGTTTCTTTCCCTCTTCCCTTTCTCTTTCTCGTCAATATAATAGGTAGGCCAAAATCGGTGACATCTATCCCCATTTACCCAGGGCACTAAACACACTAATTAAAGTCAGGTTTAATATGGATATAAAATGTACGTGGATAAATTGACAGGGTAAAATTTGTCGTCAATTAAGCTTGCTAATTTGGACTTCAATTATTCAGTTTGTTCATCCAGTTGGAGGGGAGGGGATGCGGTAAAGGGATAGATGGGGGGTATCGTTATTTTAGGCAGCTGCGCGTATTACTTTATCAGAGTACATGAAAATCTGGTACAACATCCAAGTAATTGGTTTAATATAGAGTTATTTTTGTACAGGGAAATAACATGTTCGTTTGTCCTTCCTTCTTAATTAAGGGCTTTGCATTTATGTTTTAAAGTTACTTACTAGGATTTTAAAAATTACCTTAGCTATGATCATATCAAAGTCAAATGCCATATCGTCACCCAGAAGGGCCTGGGCTATCTCAACTACCTTCCTTTGGGGAAAAAATATTTAAATGAAAATTTGGAATAAATATTAAACAGAATAAAGTTACAAACCAATATCAATCAAAATCGACAGAATTTGAATGTTTTAAAGAATTTAATCAATTGTTTTCAAGGTATTTAAAAAAAAATCTAAATCTGCCCCTCTGTATGTCCATTGGTTTTTTCTTTAGTTATATCTAAGTTAGCCAGTTTTTCAATAAAAATCACATGACCAAAAATGCCTAATAGGGACATACATACGATTTAAAAATTGATTAAAGAGATGCTTTATTTATAAAATTGTATCAGATCATTCTAGAAATCAAGGAAATGGGATAACTATATCAAAATCATGTTATAATTGGTTACAGGTCAATCGCAGGAGTCCCAAATGTCGGATTGGACAAACGCAGAAGTGTTAAAATACTAATTTAATTAAGGATTTCTATACAGGTTAGGTTAGGTTATGATATGCAATATCAAATAAGCCCCCCGCAGGGGTTAGGCATTTAAAAACCTAGAATATAGTGTAAAATAAGACAGGTTAGGTTAAGTTTCCACTCCGACGTTTGGGACTCCTTTGTTTGTTCTATGACCGTGATGGATATATTGACTTTCTTTAGGTCAATATAGAGTTGCAACATGCTACGCTTTAAAAATTGTACCTATATTTTTTTTAAATCAGCACGACAAGTTTAGAATTGATGGGACAATTCTAACATGTCTGAAGATATGATAATGATTAACAACCCTATGCGAAGAAAAGGTTCGTTTTTAAAAACTAAACTTACTTGTGTAGAACACTTTGATCTCTGCCCTTCTCCATATAAACACTTGGCCACATAACCTACAATATTAGAAGCGGTGGAAAGTTACATGAGTGACGTCATAAAAATACGTATAAAAGGATGGATAAGAGGAGAAGTGGAAAAGTAAACCCCCTGAAAAAAAGATTGATTTTGAATTATTTTTATGACGTCACACATGACATTTTCCTGCGCTTTACAAAATTTTTTATAGGGGCATAACTAAAATTTAATTTTTGTTGTCCAATCCCTCCTAGGAAATTTAATCAAAACAAAACACAAAATTTGATGTTCTCTACAGCATTACAGACCGACTGACGAACTGAATGAGTTATAAAGTAGGTGCGCCTTTGTCAGAAGAATCATCATAAAAATATCCAAACGAACATTTCAAATTATCGAGTAGCTTTGCTAATAACAATGAACAGTTACTTGGCAAATATTTTCTGACAGGCCTTCTTTCAAAGTTTCATGGTTACCCAAATCATGCCTAAAAAGGGGGAGGTAGGTTGTGCTAAAATTCCGAAAAAGTTTGAGTTTTAAGACTTAAAAACAGAAGTAGAACGATATTATTCACTACAGGGGCGTCCAAGCTTTTTTTTTTTTTGGGGGGGGGGTAATCGCCCCATTACCCCCCCCCCCCCAGGCCCCTTGGACGTCTATGATTCACTAGATATGTGTATTCCTTATTGAAAAGAACTATAGACAAAAAAAACATCTTATTAAAGTTAACACAAATTTTATCGCTCTACTACTGTTTTTAAACCTTAAAACTCACACCTTTACGGAAGTTTAGCACAACCTACCTCCCCCTTTGTAATTCAGGATTTGTTTTACATCTAGAATTGGATATAGAACATACGTAAATATTATGACAAATTATCGTTAATTTAGGTTGCTAACATGGAACTCGTTTATTGGTCAGTTCGTTCATCCAGTAGAACGGAATGATGTAGAAGAATCGTTGTTTTAGCCATCTGCAAGTTTCACTTTATTAGAGAACATGAAAATATGGTGTAATATCCAAGTAATAACATATCCATTTATCTAGAGTAATAATTTTCATAAAAGCGCGGCTCTGAAACTAACGAACATTAAAACTTGTAGAGTGACAAAGTTTTTTAAATATGTTATATGTTAATTTGTTGAATCTTATCATTTTCAATCAATTATTTCATCAACAGAAAAGTTATCAATTTATAATCTTTTAGGATGTATGTACATTGTACATCAATTTTTCGTCCATATTGACTGATAAGAAATGATTAAATGCTTTGTTTTTAAAAGCGAAGCTTTTCTATAATTAGGGTCGGTCCGTCCGTCCGTCCGAGATAGTTAGCTTTTATTCGTTAATTTAGGCATGTTAGAATTGTCCTATCGATTTCAAACTTTGCATGGTGATTTCTGTAGTAGTTAGGTACGATTCAGAAAGCGTAGAAACTCTAAAAACATTATCAGAAAGTCCGTACGTCCATTTTAAACATGTTGATTTTTTAACTTTTTTAATAACAATTTTTTATGTGATAAAATCATCCGATTGATCTGATTTTTGATTACTGATTCATATTACAATAAGGTACAATATTATGAGCGAAGCATCTCTATAATGAAGTATTAAAATGTCAGTATGTCCTTAAACAGAATTCTGTATTTAAGAAGTTTTGCAACAAATTTACGTATAATTTTGTCAAACCTTAGATTTTCATATTTTGTATATTCAGTTCTGACACTCAACAAAAGTTAATGTTCGTCTGTCATACCGTTTCAGAGCTTCGCTTTTATGGGTGTTGTCATCCTGGTTAGGATAAGTTATAAAAATGAATATCAACTTACCTATGTCTCCTGAACAACAGTAAAGAATATAATTTTGTTCAAATGATAAAAGTTTTTTTAAGCGAAGTTAAAAGCGAAGCTTTTCTATAATTACGGTTGGTCCGTCAGAGACAGATAGCTCTTTTTGTTAATTTGAATCGGTTAGAATTGTATGGTGATTCCTGTAGTAGTTAGGTACGATTTAAAAAGCGTAAAAACTCGATAACCATTACCAGAAAGTCCGTACGTCCATTTTAAACATGTTGATTTTTTTACTTTTTAACACCAAATAATTATGTGATAAATTATCCGATTGATCTGATTTTTGGATTACTGATTCCTAGGACAACAAAGTACAATGTTATAATGTTTTTACTTTTATACATTTATATTCTGATTATTCAGTTCTGAAATTCTTCAAGTATTAATGTTCGTTTGTCTTTTCGTTTCAGATCTTCGATTTTATGGATGTTGTCACTAAAATTTTACTAAAATGATAAAATAAAACAAGACCACGTAACGTTTATAGATTCGTGTACAAAAATTCGCCTCAAATAAATATCTATAAGGGGGGGGGGGGGCGGGGGTATGGTGGTGGCCAGGTAGGAAGGAACATTGGACTGTAAATTACATTGGTACCCAAAGCTTTATAATCAAGTTATTTTATCCGTTGGCTCAAAAACTTTGGGAGCTCTTCTTGAAATCTGATTGGATGGTTTCACCAAACAAATTGGGTTTAAACTTTTTACTCAATATTTTTAATCATACTAAGGGGAATTTTATATATATTATTATTGGCGATTTATATAAAGAGATAAGACAATGAAATATAAATTGATTTACATCCCCAATGATAACACACAAAAATACCCCTTCTATGGAATACTTATCTACAATAGTTGAAGCGTTTTGACACTTAACTAATTGAACTAAGCAAACAAAATTCAAATAAAGTTCCTAATGTTGTTTAGCCAATGAGTAAGAAAACACTATTGTAAAACTTTGGGGACTAGTGTAATAAACAGCCCAATGCATCCCTTTCCTCCTAACATATAAATATTCTTTTCCTAGCATCAATATTATTTGTTAACAGATCGTTACAGAACTCTCCATATTCTTGAATCTCATCCTATCAATAATAGTTTCAAATATTGGATCTACTGCAGTTCATGGTAAAATATTGCTGGTAACGAATATTGCCAAAAATCTATAAATTTTAAAGGCTGCTAGCTGCCAAACGGCTGAACATACAGATCATGCCCGCACACTGTTTTAAGCGACATAAGAAGACCTATCTGCGGGTATGATCTGTACGTTCAGCCGTTTGGCAGCTAGCATCCTTTAAAATTCATAGATTTTGGCAATATTCGCTACCAGCAATATTTTACCGTGAACTGCAGTAGATTCCAAATATTAATCATTCCTGAAATACCTCATACTCTCGATCGTGGCTCAACACGTAGCGCATCTGCTCGTCGCCGGAGAGGTGAAAGGTTCGAATCTCGGGCCGACACCGCGTCATAACTAAAGACGTTAAAAACGGTTCTTACTGTTGCTATGTCAGGTGCACGACATAAATTGTAAGAGTATGGGGGAATGCCTTGGCCCATAAACAGGCGCAACTAATTACCATGCACAGTCAGGACTTCTCAGACAAAGGGCGTGCTATTAAAGGGTTGGTGGTTAATGCATTGCATCCAATTACACGGGGATGATGTTCTGGATTCTCTAGAAGATCACTTAAATCGAAGGGGAATCCCGCCCTTACGAGGAGGTAATGGTATTAATCATTTCTTAACGAGTATTCTGTTGAATTATTGAGGATATTTGTAAAGACAAAACGGGCCTTGAATACCTAGTACTCAATATAACCTAACCTAACCTGACCAAATGTTGTTGTGTTTGTCGGGATAAAAACAAGTATAAAATCACGAAATCTTTAAAAAAATAATTGAATTTGTCTTCTTGTAGAATGACCGACAGACGAACAGACAATTTGAACTATTTTCTGGATGATCACCAAAAAAGTTAGCACACTATCTTGAATAGCAGTCTTAAAAATCACATTTCATACGGACGGACGTACATAAAAAGTAAATAATAGAGTAGCTTTGCTACTAAAAAGATTAACTTTGATTCTAATTTAGTATTAATTTTTCTCGTATTCATTCGAATCCGGTGGATAGGAACCGGTTCTAATCCATACGAAAAAAACTATGTCTAGCATCGTATTATATCCAGTTTTCTACGGATATAAAAATGTACAATCATAAGATTAAAACCAGTTTTTTCAGCCCGTGCCTTCTGCACCTCGGGGCTAAAAAAACTGGATTTATTCTTATGATTGTACATTCTATATCCGCGGAAAGCTGTTTATAATACGATGCGAGAAATAACTATTCTACTTTAATTTCACCTGATTCAAGATATTTTCAATGACAAGAAAACCATTCTCATCCAAATCCTTTCTCAGTTTTTCTATATTTTCAATCATTTTCTTGTTGTGTTGTGTTATCATTAAAACACAAAGTGGAAAACTAAACTAGTTGTGTTTTATATGTTTTTAATAATAAAAACATATGTTTTTAGTTGCGAAGCTACTCTATAATTTCGAATGTCCGTCCGTCTTTCTGTCTGTCTGTCTGTCTGTCTTTCTGTCTGTCTGTCTGTCTGTCTGTCTGTCTGTCTGTCTGTCTGTCTGTCTGTCTGTCTGTCTGTCTGTCTGTCTGTCTGTCTGTCTGTCTGTCTGTCCGTCTGTCCGTCTGTCCGTAATTAATGAATAGGGGGAAATTTTTAGAGAAGATTCCTATGACATAGGCCCATCTAATCTATACATTGTTTTGTCCATCTGTCCATTATTTGGGGTGCTAGATCGATTCCTAGATTTTTAAGTTTTCGTAATTTTCTCAATTCCTTTTCAAGATAGAGGGCTGAAATTTTCAGGGATTAATTGATTTTACATTCTACATATGTTCATCAAGTTTTATTAAGATTTCCCATTAGTTGAGGTGCTAGATCGATTCCTAGTTTTTAAATTTTTAATTTTTCGTGATTTCAAGGTTGCGTGATTTTAAAGTTTCCCTATTTTATCAAGTTTAATGTTTACTGTATAAACATTGATCTATAGTAATTTTTTTTTCCGATATCCATTCATAATTTTTGAGCTTCGCTACTGAAGGATGTTGTCATCCTTGTACTTACTCATAGTGACTGTTTCATTTGGAAATCAATATTTCATTAAATATGTATATATAGTTGAAGGTATTTCAAAAATACTTGCAGAATTCGATTTTACGTGATTTGTTTTTTTCTAACCTTTAATTATGTTTGTATGCACTGAATATTCTCGCTAACCGCTGAACCGACATGTTTCTCCTTTAAGTTAAGCTTCTTATAGGTCCAGGAAGGATATAAAAACAAGGATGAAAACATCCATAAAAGCTAAGCTCTGAAACGATAGGACAAACGAACATTAACACTTGTATAGTGTTAAAACTGAAAAATCATAATATAAATGAATAGGAGTCAAAGCATAATGGTGAGTAAATTTGTTGAAAAACTTCTTGATACAGGATAATGTTTATGGACAATGACATACTTAAATTTTTAGGACTTGATTATAGAGTTGCTTTGCTTATAATAATGTACTTTGTTGTCCTAGGAATCAGTAAACCAAAAATCAGAACAATCGGATAATTGGATCATATACAAACTAGTTGTTAGAAATGTAAAAATTCAACATGTTAAAAATGGACGTACGGACATTTTGGTAATGATTATAGAGTTGCTACGCTTGCTAAATCGTACCTAACTACTAAAGGAATCACCATGCAAAATTTGAAATTCATAAGACAATTCTAACATGCCTTAATTAACGAAAAAAGCTATCCGTTACGGACGGACGGACGTACGGACGAACCGACCCTAATTATAGAAAAACTTCGCTTTTGAAAATTTGGAGAAGGACGCAACACCGAGAAATCGCCTGGAAAAAAATACATACCCCCTCCAAAAAAAATCTTTTCCTTTTTAAAGGGGAGGGTCGACTCCTCCACCGCAAACCACCCTCCTTCTTGCCACGAATGCCCCTAGGGTAAAAAAATATTTACAAGGTCTAGAAACTATTCTTTTAAAAAGATATTTTGAATCAATAATGTTCATATAAATTTACCTAACTTACTGAGCAATAGCTTTAAAATTGCAGTTATTCGTTAATTTACTATTTTTAATATTGGTCTATATTACTTTTGTAATTGTATATTCGCTTTTAATTGACTTTTCCCTTTTTTCTTAAACTTATTTTTGTGAACTTCAAGGAACCTTTGTCTAATAACATTTCATAAATACTTTTTATAAAAGATTAAGATTCGTTCAGCATAATTGTTAATTGCTTTAAATAGTTCAATTATATCAAATAATTTTGTACTTTTAACTAATTAGATTTTCATAAGTTTGTCTTTGTTGAAAAAAAATTTAAACCACAAATGATATCAAATTCATAATAGATAATAATTTAATATTTTTTTTGTAAATATTTAGTTAAGAATATTTCCAACCTCGAAACCGATTAATATCCGCTGAATTAGAACCGGTTCTCAACTATACTTAAAAATCATGTATAGCATCTTATCACAGAAAATTTTCCACAATCATTAAAATAAAATCATAAGATCTATAATTTTATTATCGTTAGGTCTTTACTGTAGGGTTGGGCCGGATACTTTTTTGGCCGGATACCGGATATCCGGCTGATTTCAAATGCCGGATATCCGGCAAATATCCGGTTATCCGGCCAAATTACCGGATATCCGGCCGGATAACCGGCCAAATTACCAGATATTAAAGTAGTAAAAAAACAAATTTCTTCAAAAATCTTATACAAATTTACATAAAGTTAAACTTATTCAGAAAAAATGTTCTTCTAGCTTCAATAATAAGAAAATTATAGCCATTTAAGATTTCAAAAAGCAGAGATTTTTGGTGTAAAGTATAAAAAATTATAGAGCCGGATATCCGGTCGGATAGTTTCAATATCCGGCCGGATACTGAAAATGGCCGGATATCCGGCCACACCGGATATCCGGCCCAACCCTAGTCTTTAGCAATTGTTTTTTTTGACTTATTATATTTTATTTCCATAACAAATTGTTTTTCCTTTAATCTTTTAAATAATAGGAAAACCCAAATCAAATTACGTAACTTAGATTTTTCTACTGTAATTATACACTTTCTAAGAATTAATAGGCAAAAATCAAATCAAAGAGAGAAAGAAAAAAATACTCAAAAAATCAAATCTTTAATGAGATTTCTCGTATTTATTCGAATCCGGTGGATAGGAACCGGTTCTCATGAATACGAAAAAACTATGTCTAGCATCGTATTATATCCAGTTTTCTACGAATATAGAAATGTACAATCATAAGATTAAAACCAGTTTTTTTAGCCGGTGCCTTCAGCACCACGGGGCTAAAAAAACTAGTTTTAATCTTATAATTGTACATTCTATATCCGCGGAAAGCCGTTTATAATACGATACGAGAAATAACTATTATCTGTTTTGCGAAGTATATATTCTATTAAAATTGATAAAACAAGGATGACAACAATCATAAAAGCGAAGCTCTGAAACGGTAGGACAAACGAACATCATCATGCAAACTTTGAAATCGATAAGACAATTTTAACATGCCTAAATTAACGAAAAGAGCTATCCGTTACTTATGGACGGACGGACGGACGGACGGACCTACGCTAATTATAGAAAAGTTTCGCTTTTAAAAAGTGCTGCTGTAAATATTTTTTATGAAATAAAGAGTTATGCTTTTAACTTTTTAACATAACAGTATTATTATTAATTAGGGAGTGTTTTTCTCGGTACACCGACAAACGTCCTACTACGACAAACGTCCTAATGCGACAAACCTCCTAATGCGACAAACCTCCTAAACGACAAACCTCCTAAACGACAAACGTCCTAAAGGACAAACCCCCTAATGCGACATCTCTTAAGTAAAACCTCCTAATTTTTTTAAATTAAAGGTCGAATTTTGTAATGCAAGGATGTATTGGGTTCGAAACCCAACACAGACTTTGTGAAAATTGTCGGACGGATTTTTAAATTTCAGCCTGAGTACAAAGTTATTCAAGAAATAAAATTCAATTTTTAATTAGGTGCGTGTGTAATGTATTTTGGATTTCATTGTTCAACTTTTTAACAGTGGTGGATTTTGTCCTCAAATTTTTGAAGATTTTTTTTATTTTAAAATTTTTGAAAAATTTTAGGACGTTTTACTTAATAGATGTCGCATTAGGACGTTTGTCCCTTTTGGAGGTTTGTCGCATTAGGAGGTTTGTCCCTTTAGGAGGTTTGTCGGTGTACTTTTTTCACCCCGTATGGGCGAAGCCAGGGAAAAGGGAATGTGATTCTGACAAACAATTATAAGTGAAAAATTCCTCTCAACCCCCTTCCGTTATTTCTCCCCCTTCTTACCCACTTCCCTTTCAGTTACATAAAAAACAAGTTTAACTCCAACTTTACTCCAACAAAATATTTGATTTTCAGCAATTTCAAATGGAATTAATTGGCTGAATAGCAGCCCCTGGGGCTAAGCTATTGACAGACAATGTAAATCAAGTCCATAAATCAAGGATAAATGAGAGTAGAAATATCTCCTTCTGTGTCAAAACATCCGTGGTACTAGGTAAAGTTACACCTAATTAACAGACAACCAATAATTTCATTGCAGTACCTTTGTCTGTAATTCTAAACTGTCCATGGCATTAAGTTGCGCCTGTCATGTTTAGGGGCTGAGACATCTCCCCGAGAGCATGCCGACTAAAAATGATTTAATATGCTGCGGTTACGGTTTCCTATCCATTTATTCCTATAATACACATAAATATAATACACCTAGATGACCCATCTGACACAAAAATCGCCAAACTTTAAAAGAAATTGTAGAAGAACAAGGATGACAACATCCATAAAAACGAAGCACTAAAACGGTAGGACAAACGGACATTAACACTTGTATAGTGTCAGAACTAAATAATCAGAATATAAACGTATAAGAGTCGAAGCAAAATTGTAAGTAAACTTGTTGAAAAAATGCTTGTACAGAATAATGTTTATGGACATACTTACATTTTTAGACTTAATTATAGAGTTGCTTCTCATATAATATTGTACTTTGTTGTCTCAGGAAGCAGTATACCAAAAATCACAAAAAACAGTTGTTAAAAAAGTAAAAAAATCAACATGTTTAAAATGGACGTACGGACATTCTGGTAATGATTATAGAGTTGCTACACTTTCTAGATCGTACCTAATTACTTCAGGAATTACCATGCAAAGTTTAAAATTCTAACATGCCTAAATTAATGAAAAAAAGCAATCTATTATGGATGAACGGACCGACCTTAATAATAGAAAAGCTTCGCTTTTAAAAACACCTTTATTTATGTTCATTTAATTTCATTCTAATAATACCATCTCTGTTGTTCCGTCAACAGATCTATAGTATAGATGTATATACAGACAACTACCTCCCTTCCTTTTTCAAAGACCTCTTTCGTCTGCTTCTAAATTATTTTTTTTGCTACTTGGCTGTGTTAATATGGGCGACACCATTGGTTTATTTTCAACGACCCAATAGAAAGGTTGAACATTAAGGTGGTTGCGATGTGGAGATTCAGTTATTTAACCCTTTCTCCCTCTAGTGTTTTACTCTAATGTTCCGTCACTGTTTTCCCAATGGCTTATTTAGAGAGTGTGCCTCTAGACTATCTCTATTATCCCTATATAAATGTTTGAAAGTATTTCTGTTTGGTCTCAGTAAGAAATGAGCAGTTGCTGAGTGAACAGACAATGTTGTTGCATAAGATAATACTGGTTTCAACTTGCACCGTTGCAGGGGTGTTCACACATGTCAACAGATTTTATTATCAAACAGATATTTTTTTCTAGTGATAGTTATTTAGAGTTTTCAAAGTGCAATTTCTAATTTTTAGTGACACTATATGCAGGTATGAGACAATGGTCGATAAATTGATGTACATACTAAATACCCAATGATAATGAAACAAAATTACACCTTATAAAGATTACCATCAGTGGTTGAAACTTTTTGACGCTCATCTAAATGAAACAACCAATAAAAATTCAATAAAACTCCTCTAACGTTTTTGAGATAACGAACAAGAAAACGTTATTACAAAACTTTAGGGACTGGTATAATAAACAGTCTAGTGCCCCCCCCTAGATATACCACACTTTTCTGGGATCTTGCTGAGTCAAGTATCAACTGTTGGGAATATCAAAGGATGACTCCATGCAAAATTTGAGCCGGATCCGGCCAAAACCGGCCGTGAATTTTATGAAATACCGGTTTTTTCCGGTTTTTATGGGGTATCTGTAAATCGATTCAGCTGGAGCAAACCGGTTGGAGGTACAAAAAATTTTACTTCACATGAAATTTAGCCAATGCAATTGCCTACAAAAATGTACTTCATCATCAACTTGATTGGACAACTCTTTCCCCTCCTAAATGTCCATTAAAACCTCGGAAACGGCAAAAATCGCCAAAAATCACGCCTTCGGCGGCGAATAACGGCTAAACGGTCAGCCGGAGGCGAATGAAACATAAATAAAGAAATGTCCGCCTCAAAAAGTTGTTCAACATCAAAGAGATGCTTGAAGTCTCTAAAACGACTCCTTCCCCTCCTTTAAGGGGAAAAACTGAAAAAACGTGATTTTCAAAAGTATGCCCACTTCGTGGGTGTGGGGGGCACTGAACCCGTCACCCCAGGGTCACCAAATATAAAGTCTAGGCGGCCCACAATGCTGAATTTTCACCTAGTGAAAGTCTTGTGTCAATATCTCTTATGAGAAAAAAGTTATTAATTAATTAAAATTTCAAATTGTGATTTTTTGATGGATTTCTTTGATGAAATGACAGGCTGGTCAATTTTTAGGCCATTTTTTGCGGTTTTTGGGCTGTCACGTCCAAATGGTTTGATATAATCTCACGGGACCTTTTGACCGACCTAAGTCTGGTTATTTGTGAGGTCTAGGAAAAAAAATCAGACTTATGCAAAAGATTATAATTATAATCTTTACACAGAAAAATGGCACGAGGTGAGGGTTTGAGGGGGCAAAATGAGCCAACCAGCGATTTTTGACGGCGCACAGCGATGGTGTGCTTCATCCAATCCGGGATTTTTTTTTCTTAGACCTCACCAATAACCAGACTTAGGTCGGGCAAAAAGTCCCGTGAGATTATCTCAAACCGTTTGGGCGTGACGGCCAAAAAACCGCAAAAAATGGCCTAAAAATTGACCAGCCTGTCATTTCATCAAAGAAATCCATCAAAAAATCACAATTTGAAATTTTAATTAATTAATAACTTTTTTCTCATAAGAGATATTGACACAAGACTTTCACTTGGTGAAAATTCAGCATTGTGGGCCGCCTAGACTTTATATTTGGTGACCCTGGGGTGACGGGTTCAGTGCCCCCCACACCCACGAAGTGGGCATACTTTTGAAAATCACGTTTTTTCAGTTTTTCCCCTTAAAGGAGGGGAAGGAGTCGTTTTAGAGACTTCAAGCATCTCTTTGATGTTGAACAACTTTTTGAGGCGGACATTTCTTTATTTATGTTTCATTCGCCTCCGGCTGACCGTTTAGCCGTTATTCGCCGCCAAAGGCGTGATTTTTGGCGATGTTTGCCGTTTCCGAGGTTTTAATGGACATTTAGGAGGAGAAAGAGTTGTCCAATCAAGTTGATGATAAAGTACATTTTTGTAGGCAATTGCATTGGCTAAATTTCATGTGAAGTAAAATTTTTTGTACCTCCAACCGGTTTTGCTCCAGCTGAATCGATTTACAGATACCCCATAAAAACCGGAAAAAACCGGTTTTTCATAAAATTCACGGCCGGTTTTGGCCGGATCCGGCTCAAATTTTGCATGGAGTCATCCTTTGATATTCCCAACAGTTGATACTTGACTCAGCAAGATCCCAGAAAAGTGTGGTATATCTACGGCCCCCCCCCCTCTCCTTGGGTTATACATATGTGCATTAAAAGAAATACCTATTTCTTATATGTAAGCTTTTGATAATAATATTAAGATTTGAATAAATGCCTTGGCAATAAAAATGTGCAAAATACAGTATACATACATAGTTAAGACTGAAAATTGCCTTTAGGATATAATTAAGTTTAGACACAAAATCAAGAGTATATCGAACATTGATTTATTATTACTTGGATCTTACAACAGATTTTTATGTTCTATAATAAGATGAACTTTGTAGCGGGCTAAAATAACATTCTCATCTTCCATTACCCCATCCCCTCCTGTACTACTGGATAAACCGACCGACCAATAAATGCGAGGTGAAATTGCAACCCAAATTGACGACAATTTTTTCTCCTTTCTTGATATCCATGTATATTCTACATCCATTACATATAAACAATATAAATTCTTCTTATATTTTTACTAAAGCTTTTTTGTTTGTAACATAAAAGTATTAAATTTAACATTTAAAATTTTATGTTTATTCTACTTTTTATATTGAAGAATAAAAATATTCTAATTTCATGAAAATCCATTTTATTGAATAACACAAATGCGTGGTTTCACCGTATGAACACCAATATACTTAGTGCTCGGTCAAAGCAACAGAAGAACAGAATGTACATATTCAGCTGATTGTAAAAGGTTACCAAAGTGTGACAGTATACAGGTGAATGTTTTAATTCAAATAAATGGCGGCACTTTTTAAAAGCGAAGCTTTTCTATAATTAGGGTCGGTCAGTCCGTCCTAGACGGATAGCTTTTTTCGGTAATTTAAGCATGTTAGAATTGTCCCATCGATTTCAAACTTTGCATGGTGATTCCTGTAGTAGTTAGGTACGATTTAGAAAGCGTAGCAACTCTATTATCATTACCGGAATGTCCGTACGTCCATTTTAAACATGTTGATTTTTGACTTTTTTAACAACAAATTTGTATGTGATCTAATTATCCGAATGTTCTGATTTTTGGTATACTGATTCCTGGGACAACAAAGTACAATATTATAAGTAAAGCAACTCTCTAATCAAGTCCTAAAAATGTAAGTATGTCCAGAAACATTATCCTGGATCAAGCAGTTTTTCAACAAATTTACTTACAATTTTGCTTCGACTCTTATACATTTGTATTATGGTTATTCAGTTTCAGAGCTTTGCTTTTATGGATGTTGTCATCCTTGTTCTGTAACAATTTTTTTAAAAGTTAGACGATTTTTGGGTCAGATGGTTCATCTAGGTGTATTATATCTATGTCTATTATAGGAATCACTGCGGCTCATCCTTTTTTTCTCTAACTTTGTCCATGGGGCGGGGACGAATATCAGCCTAGTCATTATAAAAGAACAGAAAGCAATTTGCTAGCAGACGAAAAACTTCCCAACACTGAATCTTATTTGTCTGGGTTATATACATCTATACTTATATACTTATTGTCTTAATCGTTTTTAGTAGCGAAGCTACTCTATAATTCGAAATGTCCGTCCGTCTGTCCGTCTGTCCGTCTGAGACAAAGTGGGGGAAACGTGATTTTCTCGGCTCCTATAAAAGATAGAAAGCTGAAAATTTTAGTGAAGATTCTCATAACATATGCACATCTAATCTATATATTGTTTTGTCCATCCGTCTGTTATTTGGGGTGCTAGATCGATTCCTACATTTTCAAGTTTTTCTGATTTTCTCAACTCCTTTTTAAGATAATGGGCTGAAATTTTCAGGGATTGCTTAAATTTACATTTTACATATTTTCCTTAAGTTTTATTACGATTTTTATATTAATAGGGGTGCTAGATCGATTCCTAGATTTTTAGGTTTTCTATTCTTTTCTCAATTCCTATTCAGGATTTGCGGCTGAAATTATCATGGATTGAATATGCTCATATTCTACATATTTCCATCAAGTTTCATAAAGATTTGTTTATAAATTGTGGTGCTAGATCGATTCCTAGATTTTCATTTTTCGTGCTTGAAAGGTTGCGTGATTTTGAAGTTTTTGTAATTTTCCTATTTCATCAAATATATAGGATGACACTGGTATATTGTAAATATATTCATAATATACATTCATAATTTCTGAGCTTCGCTACTTATGGATGCTGTCATCCTTGTTTTACATAATATTTCTTTTTTTAGGATGCCTCCTGTTTTTGTAACCGGGGTAAATGCGTCATCGAAGGAAATCCTTTCTTTAGAGATCAAGAATGTGATGATTATACACAGTGTGACTGCAGGTAAGAGAGAGAGAGAGAGAGGGGAGACAATGGGCTGTTTATTACACTAGTCCCAAAAGTTTTATAGTAACATTTTATTATTCGAAGGCTTAACAACTTATGGGGACTTTGGTGAATTTTTTGGGTTGATTTATTACGTTGAGTGTTCAAACGTTTCAACCACTTATTTTAATATATAGAAATGCGGCGCCACAAGAATGCCGAAACTACAATTTAAGATTGAGTTGGGGGTCGACTTTACCTCACTCTCCCCCCCCCCCCCAACCACAAGGGCCCCTAGAGGCCTCTAGGGGCATAGACTCATTGTTGCTGGACTGCTTATTGTCATAATTGTCTTTATTTTGAAGTAACATAACTATCTAACTATCTATGATACAAAGTAGCTTTATGTCTGTCTGTCTGTCTGTCTGTCCGTCCCGTCCCGTCTCGGTAACCACTGAACAGATCGGATTCTACTCTTCAGGGTATATACCTATTGGTCCTGTGGTTGTTTAAAGATATTTTCTTGGGAAAATAAAAATTCACCCCCTTAAAAAAAAAATTTCTGGGGAAACCAATTCACAAAAAATTGCAGCACCAGAAATACTTTTTTTATTTTTTTTTTAAATTACCTCCTGGGGGCAAAGCCCTAAGAATCTTGGGGCGAAGCCGCTAGTATTGTATATGGTAGCTAACCAAATATGGATTCTAGTAAAAACTTGTAGCTTTTGTCTCATATTCCCAGGGAGGGGAGGGATATTGAACTGTAATTTATACTAGTACCCAAAGTTTTAAAAGTGCGTCCTTTCGTTCTTTCAATCATTAAAAACTTTAGGTACCTTTACTTAATTACGTGGTTAGTATATTCTAGCAGTGTTTAATCTTTTCCACCAATATTGTTAATTTATCAAGGGGGCAATTTGTTCATCATAAGTGGGTAACTATCAATTTATCGTCCATTGTCTTTTCCCTTCAGATCCCTGGTCATCTCTTTAAACAATTAGTTTCATCAAATATTTGGTCAACCAAAAGTACCGTTTCAAAGCTCAGTTGAATTTGAGCGGCCGAATGTGTACACAGTTTCCTTGGTGATTCCTCATCCTATCTCAATATTTACTACTAAAAAACTTCAAACTTCAAAAAAACTAAATTTGAATGTATAAACGATTTATACATTACACATTCAAAATTTTAATTTTTTGGAAGTTTGAAGCTTTTTTAGTGTAGTAAATATTGAGATAGGATGAGGAAACACCGATGAAACTGTGTACACATTCGGCAATTCAAATTCAACTTGCCGTTTCAAACTTATTTATATACCAATGGATATATTATTATTTGGATGTTACATCAGATTTTCATGTTCTCTAATAAAGTGACACTAGTAACGAGCTAAGATAATTGTATTCACTTTACCCAATCCCCTTACCTTCTACTGGGGGAACGAAATAAATGAGAACCATGTTAGCAACCTAAATTGTCGACCATTATTCCCCTGTCATTATATCCATGTATATATTCTATATCCATTAATTTACCATGGTTGCAGTGAAAGGACAATGAACGAAAAAATATCTTCAACCTTAGCTTAGATCATTTAATTGGGGGAAAGAAAAGGGATGTAAATTTATTTTATATGTTAGAGGAAACATAGATATTTTTTTTCTTCGAATTGTGCAAAATCGTAGTTAATGATTTCAATTTAAGAAGAACCTTATAGTTGCTGGAGTATTGAGGGAATTTTTTTTCTTTAGTTGGCTTATCTCTGTCCATTTTTATGAAAAAAATAAAATGGTTAAAAAAATCATATTTGTTTATATTTTTTCTTTGTGAAAGAAACATGTTTTCTTAGTTCTTTTGATTTTAATAAGTTGGGATTTCCATTTCTTATTTCGTAATTTAAAAAACAGTTTCTTTCCAGTATAGCTTTGAAATCGTTTAATATCCGCTGGATTAGATCAGATTTTCAGCCATACTGAAAAATCTTTTGAATCCGCTGGAAAGCTGTCTATTATACGATGTGTTAAATCATTATTTTCTGAACATATTGAAGGCAAGTTATGTCCATAAAATGCGTAGAATTAAAATATAATTATAATAGTTATTTCTCGCATCGTATTATAAACGGCTTTCTGCGGATATATAGAATGTACAATTATAAGATTAAAACCAGTTTTTTTAGCCCGTGCCTTCGGCATCTCGGGGCTAAAAAACCGGTTTTAATCTTATGATTGTACATTTTTATATTCGTAGAAAGCGGTTCATAATACGATGCTAGACATAGTTTTTTCGTATGGATGAGAACCGGTTCCTATCCACCGGATTCGAATGAATACGAGAAAAAAGATGTTTTGAAATAGTGGCATGCATAGGGTTTTGCTAACCCCTATATACAAAAATCGATGGGGCTTGTAGGGGGTGCAATCTTTAGAGGTTGAATTATTGACAGCAAGAAATGTAATTTTAAAAGCGAAGCTTTTCTTTAATATGGTTCGGTCCGTACGTAAGTCCGTATGTCCGTAACGGTTTGCTCCTTTCTAGACATGCTAAATTTTTTCAATCGATTTCAAGCTTAGCATGATGATTTCTTTAACAATTAGGTAAGATATGGAAAGCGCAGCAACTCTAACATCGTTACCAGAAAGTCCGTACTTCCATAATCCATTTAAAACATGCAGACTTTTTGAAAACATTTTTTTGTATGATATAATCATAGACGTCCAAGAGGGGGGGTAATGGGGCGATCCCCCCCCCATTTAAAATTTACCCCTACCCACCATTTAGGAGGGGGTATTTACCCCCCCCCCCCCCAATATAAAAAAACTAAATTTACCCCCCCCAACAGACTTCAGAGGGGGTAATTACCCCCCCCCCCCCTCCCAATCAAATTTTACCCCCGGGGTAAAAATTTTTGGGGGGGTAAAAAAAATTTTACTCCCCCCCAAATAAGAATTACCCCCCCCTTAAAATCTTTTACCCCCCCCCCCAAAAAAAAACCTTGGACGTCTATGGATATAATTATCCTATTTATCTGATTTTTGAAATAATGATTTTTAGGACACCAAGTTACAATATTATAAGCAAGACATCTCTATAATCAAATATTAATGTTCTGCATATTAAGTTCTAGCACTCTACAAAAGTTATTGTCCGTTTGTTCTTCCTTTTGATTTTGGAGCTTCGCTTTTATGGATGTTGTCTTTCTTGTTTTATTGTAAATAAGATACGTTGGGTTTTCCATTTCGTATTCATAATTAAAAACATATCCCCCCACGACCTCAAGAGGGCCCCTAGAAGCCTCTAGGGGCTCAGCCGCTAGTAAAAGAGTTCTAAAAATACTACTTGATTCAAATACTCGAATCAGTAATATGCTTAAAATAATATGATTTAATCTTTTTCATTTAGAAATACTCCTCTAAACTGTTTCTGCAAGAATGGCTCTTGTAAAAAGGTAACATGTCAAAAATATTTCAATTTAGCGAAGTTTCTCTACATAAATAATTAATTCTGCTTGTATGTCAGTCTGTAACCCCTATTTTACACAATATATTTTCTATAATTTGAATTTTTTCTATAATCAAGATCAGTCTGTACCGGTTATCTCTTTAAGTTTATTAAGACATGTTAAAATTGTCCAATCGATTTAAAACTTTTCATGATGATTCCACTAACAGTTAGGTTTTTTTATTGATTTTTTTATTTTTGTCGATTTCTATGGGGAGGGTGGTGGTACCCTCCCCCAAAATAGTTATAAACCTTCCTGGGAAGCTTCCCTGTTAAGGAGAACCCGATCAATTCAGCGGTTAGCGAGATCCTTCGGTACAGACAGACAAACATACACACATCCTGTTACTTTATTATAAGGATACTTATCTTAAGAATTTTAGAGAAGCAGCTTTACTAAGGCCCAAATATAATATAAAAATGTATTTAATTACAGGAAAGATGGGAATGCCATACAGAGTCAGATTGTAAGAGGATAAACAAATGTCGTGGAAAGGATTGTAGATGTTCTTCAGGTAAGAATATCACATGATACATGTGTACCATATGACTAACATATGAAACAGCTGATTTTAACTATTTTTTAGCTAACTTGTGTCAACCATATGACTAACATATGAAACAGCTGATTTTAACTATTTTTTAGCTAACTTGTGTCAAACATATGACTAACATATGAAACAGCTGATTTTAACTATTTTTTAGCTAACTTGTGTCAACCATATGATTAACATATGAAACAGCTGATTTTAACTATTTTTTAGCTAACTTGTGTCAACCATATGACTAACATATGAAACAGCTGATTTTAACTATTTTTTAGCTAACTTGTGTCAACCATATGACTAACATATGAAACAGCTGATTTTAACTATGTTTTAGCTAACTTGTGTCAACCATATGACTAACATATGAAACAGCTGATTTTAACTATTTTTTAGCTAACTTGTGTCAACCATATGACTAACATATGAAACAGCTGATTTTAACTATGTTTTAGCTAACTTGTGTCAACCATATGACTAACATATGAAACAGCTGATTTAAACTTTATTTTAGCTAACACGTGGGAACCATATGACTTCAAAAATACAGCTGATTTAAACTATGTTTTAGCTATCAGATGTGATCCATATGAAACAGCTGATTTATTTTTTTAGAACCATATTTGTGAACCATATTACTGCCGTGAAACAGCTGATTTTAACTTTTTTTAGCCGTAAGGTGTTAACCATATATCTGCCATACGTGTGAACCATACCTATGACTGCCAAGAACAACGGATTTAAACTGTTTTAGCCAACTAGTGTGAAGCATATGCCTACTATATAAAACAGCTGATTTCAACTTTATTTTAGCTAACACGTGGGAACCATATGACTTCCAAAATACAGCTGATTTCAAGTTTTTGCTAAAACGTGTGAACCATACCTATGACTGCCAAGAACAACGGATTTAATCTGTTTTAGCCAACTAGTGTGAAGCATATGCCTACTATATAAAACAGCTGATTTCAACTTTATTTTAGCTAACACGTGGGAACCATATGACTTCCAAAATACAGCTGATTTTAACTTTGTTTTAGCTATTAGGTGTTAACCATATAACTGCCATGAAACAGCTGATTTCAAGATAATGCTAAAACGTGTGAACCATATGACAGCCCAGAACAAACCGATTTAAACTATTTTAGCAAACTAGTGTGAAGCATATGCCTACTAAATGAAACAGCTGATTTCAACTCTATTTTAGCTAACACGTGTGAACCATATGACTGCTATGAAACAGCTGATTGTATTAAGAGTGGACATTCTTGTACAACCTATGATGGTTTAGAATGCAGGTAAGTTTTTAAAACCATAGAATAATTTTGTTGCAACATTTTCCAATTAACTAGATAGGATCATGGAAAGAAAACGAAGCAGCAGGTTTCGTTGTATTTTCATAGTAGTGTTTCTCCTATTCTTAGCCCCTGTGGGGGGCTCCAACCCTGTGGGACCAATTTCCTTACCATTGGGAACAATCAGTAACATTTACCTAACATAACCTTATCAAAAGCTACTGTAAAAATACAACGAAACCTGCTACCTCGTTTTCTTTTCAAGATCCATTAGATTTTAGTTCATGTTAAAGTTTAAATAATTGTCATGTTTCTTAGTTGTAATGAGCATGTCTGTGATATAACTCTACCTGAACAAGCAGCTGTCGACTTCCCCCCACAACCTCCCCCACTCACAAATGGAGACGAATTTCCCTCCCCTCTCCCGAAGAGTGGTCTCATATTTCCCCCTGCTCCACCTCCACTAAGGAATCAGGGAAGCTCCCCTCCTGCCCCTCCTCCATTGAGAAATGGAGGTGATTTCCCCCCCGCCCCACCTGCACCGCCAGTTAGAAGTGGAGAAGATTTTCCCCCTCCTCCCCCTCTCCTATTTGAAGGTGGTGTGGAATTTTTACCTGGCAGATCTAATGGTAATCTTAAGTTTTATATCATGCGACGTTTTTTTTGTGCAGTACACATTTGTTATTACAGTAAACCAACCCTTTAATTGCATGACTTTTATTTCCAGTAAGTTGCTAATTATGCTAAAACTCAAATAGTTTGCCTTTTCAATATCAATTGTATTCATATCCTTTCATACTAGACAGAAAATAAACTCAATCCATCTAATATAATAAGGAGATTCAGTTATTTTTCTTAGCTGCTCTTAACTTTCATGTACTCTCATAAAGTGATGCTCGCAGCTGACTAACATAATAATACCACCACCCACCCCCTTCTTCCCTCCTATTGGATGATTGAACTGACCAATTAATGATGTTCATATTATCAAGCTAGATCAATATATCCATTTTGTTTAGATAACAGTTGTAAATTTACTGTTGACTGCAAAACTGTCCGTGACTGCATAGATATTCAGGTAATACTGTGGTTTCTCCCAAAACACTTAGTTGAGCCCAGAACCCCCTCCCCCTTATTTTGAAGTGCTTCATATGCATCCAAGAAAACATCCATTTACCTCTAAGGCTTAAAATTTTAATCTATAGTTTTTTTTGCTTGTCCCTAAGGAAATTTCTAATCTTGTTACATGTAGTCTCATTAAAAGAGATAATTATGCTTATTTATAATACGTACAAAGCAACTTGATGTCTGTCCGTCTGAAGCTTAAAGTCTCAGTAACTGCTAAACCGATTTGGCTCTACTCTTTAGGGAATATACCTACTGGTCCTGTGATGGTTTCAAGCTATTTTCCTGAGGGGTGGGACACCCCCAACCCCCCCAAAAACTAAAAAAACAACCCCAAAAAAAAATTTATCTACATTTTTGTAAAATCTTATTAACTGCTGAACAAATTGGGCTCTTCTCTTCTGGGAATATACCTACTGGTCCTCCGATGGTTTTAGGCTATTTTCTTGGGGGGTGGGACACCCCAACCCCCAAAAAAATAAAAAATCCCCATTTCCAAATTTTTAATTTTTATTTTATTTTTGTAAACAAAAACCAGTAATTGGGTTAGGCGAAGCCCCCATGAACCCCCCCCCCAAAAAAAAAAGGTTGTCGCACATATAGGTATTAAGTAAAAATAAGTTCTCAATTATTGTGTATACGGCGAACAACCTGGGTTTAATTTGTACGAATTGAAATTTTTGTGCATACGTCGCACAACTTGGGTTTAATTTTACCAAAGAATAATTTGGCAAAGAATAACTATTTAAAAAAAAATATAACTCTAAAAAAATTCTTTTTGGAGGGTTGACTTTCCAACCTCATAGGGCGAAGCCCCTATAGGCTAGGGGCGAAGCCACTAGTTCTATAATATAAAGTAGTAAGTTTTTTTTTCTTTGTAGCTTATGATTTCAATACCTAACTAATGAACCGATTGAGTTCTCCATTTTAGGGAAGATTTACATATGTTCTAGGATGGTATACCTAGGCTTTTTAATTTTTTACATTTAAGTCTTGGGATGGTTTAAGGCTATTTTGTCTGCCCTTGACCACCCTTTTTTAAGACAAATCTCCTAGATTATAATAAACAAATTTATATGATTAGGACGCCTCTTGTGTGTGTAAGCAGGGTGAGTGTATACCAGATGGAAATCCTTTCTTCAGAGGCACTGAATGTGATAAATACACTGATTGCTCTTGCAGGTTTAGTATCACTTTGGAAACTATAACCTATAAGCTTTCTCTTAAAATATCATTAACAATACTCTTGGTTTAGAATATAAAGTAGTTTAACTTTATTTTTCGTCTTTTTAAAAGCTAAACTTTTCTATAATTAGGGTCAGTCCGTCCGTCTGTCTGTCTGTGACAGTTCGCTCTTTTCGTTAATCTAATAAACTTCGCATGATGATTCCTATGTATATAAACAATTAGGTACGCTTTGAAAGCAACAACAACAACTCTTTAATCGTTACCAGAAAGTTTGAACTTTCATTTAAAACGTGCTTATTTTTTTTCACTTTTCTTTATTTTTTTAATGTTTAATTCATTTTTTTCAAAAAGCTTTGCTTCTGTAATTAAAATATTTCTTATCATTTAGGAATAATCCTGAAAAATGCTTCTGTAGAAATGGTTTCTGTGTTGAGGTAAAAGATATTTTTATTAGTTTGGTTTCCTAATCAAAAGTTACAGGATGTCTGTCTTTTTATGTGTCTCAGTCTGTCTGCCGCTTAAGATTTCGCCAAATCGCTGATTTTATCATCCTGCTCTTTAAATCAGATTGTCTATCCCCATCCATTATATTTTGTGATTTGTTACTTATGGATGCTGTCATCCTTGTTTTTATAAAGATGTTTAATATTAAATTATCATTAGACATACATCCTAATGCTTCAACAATCTATAGATTTTTTACCCATCCAATTACCATGTCTTTTTAAAAGCGAAGCTTTTCTATAATTAGGGTTGGTCAGTACGTCCGTCCGTACGTAATGGATAGCTTTTTTCTTTAATTTAGGCAAGTTAGAATTATCCTATCGATTACAAACTATGCATGATGATTCCCACAATAGGTAGGTACGATTTATAAAGCGTAGCAACTCTTTACTCGTTACCAGAATATCCATACGTCTATTTTAAACATGTTGATTTTTAACTTTTTTAACAACAATTTTTATGATCATCATCCGATTGATCTGATTTTTGGAGTACTGATTCCTATTACAATAAGGTACATTATTATAAGCGAAGCATCTCTATAATCAAGTCCTAAAAATGTCAGTATGTCCTTAAATAGAGTTCTTTATTTAAGAAGTTTTGCAACAAATATACGTTTTATTTTGTCAAAACTTTTATATTTTCATTTTTAAAATTCAGTCCTGACACTCAATATGAGTATATTAATGTTCGTCTGTCATACCGTTTCAGAGCTTCGCTTTTATGGATGTTGTCATCCTTGTTTATCTATAACCAACTTAAGATTTGTTAAAATTAAGCAATGAACCACCGTGTATTGGACTTATCAAATAAAAATAACATGTTTAAATAAACTGTTGATCACTTTATGTTTATTTTAATAACAGATCTATAGTATAGATGTATATACAGACAACTACCTCCCTTCATCTTTTAAAGACCTCTTTTGTCTGCTTCTAAATTATTTTCTGATACTTGGCTGTGTTAATATAAGTGACACCATTGGTTGATTTTCAATGACCTAATAGGAAGGTTGCACAAGACGGTTGTGATGGGGAGATACAGTTATTTAACCCTTTCTCCCTCTAGTGTTTTACTCCAATATTTTAATTAAGGAAAACTGGGAGTGCCACGAGCCATCAGATTGTAAGAAGTTAGACAAGTGTAAAGATATTAACTGTAGATGTTCTTATTGTAAGTTATTATTAAAAAGCGAAGCTTTTTTATGATTAGGGTCTGTTCGTCCGTCCGTACGTTCACCCTTTTTGTTAATTCATGCATCTTAGGGTTGTCATATCAATTTTCAAATACTAAAAATGTAATTATGTCCTTAGAGAGAACCGAGAAAACCTAAAATGTCATGTGTGACGTCATAAAAATACGTCTAAAAAGGAAGGATGAGAGGAGAAGTGGGAAAGGAAACAACCCAAAAAGAGACGGATTTTTATGACGTCACACATGAATTTTTAGGCTTTGTCAGAGAACAATTTACTTACGCAATTTTGCAACAATTTTAGATTGTGTTTATTAAGTGTTCATGTTCGTATGTTTTAACGGCCGTGTGATTCCAGATTTCCGCTCTTTTTGGATGTTGTCATCCTTGTTATCGTTATTTTAACCAGCTGCGAGCATCACTTTATTAGAGTAAATGAAAATCTGATACAACATCCAATGAATAATATAACCATTGCTAGATGACACCTGTGAACCTTATGAGTGTGTGACTACTAGTGACTGCTTTTCTGGTGGCTTCCAATGTGTCGACAAATATGAAGGATACACTTGCAAGTAAGAGTTATTTTGGGTCAAGTATCATCTATAAAACTGTCCATCCCTCCATCCGTCTGAAGCTTAAGATCTCAGCAACCACTCAACCGATTGGATTCTACAGTGTATGGTCCTGTGGTGGTTTTAAGCTATTTTCTTTTCTTCTTTTCAACTTTTTTCATGTAAAGTAGTAAGCTTTTTTGTCTGTAGCTAAGGATCTTGCTTAACCGATATGGTTCTCCTTTTCAATGAAGCTTCTTAGAGGTCTATAGGAAAGGTTTTGGGAGAGGTTATCTCCACCCTCCTAGTAAAAGATCCTTCTCCCCCCCATTTTTATTTACTTTTTGAAACAAAAAGAATTGAGGGTGGGGGTTCGAAATCTCCAACCCATCACCTCAAGTGTAGCCGCTATTATTTTATTCGTGGACAAGACATGTATTAGGCTTAAAACAAATTAACATTAGGGGGGGGGGGGGCGCCAACTGCCCGAAAATACGTAAAGTGTGAGCAAAATGGACTAAATATTGAGCTATAATCTTGAAACTTGTTACATAAGCCTAGTCCAATAGGAACTACATTTAAATGGAAAATAATCTATTATTTTTTGGTTAGATTAGGTATAAAATTCACCCCCCCCCCTCTCCTTAAACATTTTGTAGTTATTTTCTCACGTCTTCAAGTGAAGTAACTGACAAACTGCAGAGCCAACAAAAACTTGCTTATAAAATTTGCAAAACTCAAAAATTAAAACAAAATGGCAAAAAATATACCAATTAATAGACATTGCTTGGTCAGTTTGTTCATCAAAAAGGAGGGGTGGGATTAGGTTAAGGGGGATAGATGGGGGCAGGATCCGTTATTCTGGCCAGCTGCTAGTTTCACTTAATTATAGTACATTATAATCTGGTATAAGATCCAAATAATAATAAATCCATTGTTTTATTTTAGTTGTGAAGAAAATGTTTGTGCATTAAAACCTATAGATCCAACTTCAAGAAAATAATGAATGTAAAACTGAAATCTGAAATCTGTGTAGTAGACTTAATGTATGCCTTTTATTAAGGTACTATTTGGTTGATTTAGTTCATGGATTTTTATAAATCATGACATATTTATTCAAAATTACATTGTATTTCATTGATGTTTATTATTTTTATGACAAAAATAAATTTATGCATACAGAAAGATTTTGGTTTGATACCTACATAGTCAAAATCAAATTTGAGCAAAGCTTTTCTAACCTTATGGCCAGCAATTGCGGTTGCTTTGTCAGACAATTAAGGGGATGTAATACGTATAATTTTTTAAAAACTATTATTTCTCCCATAATATTTAGTATAATTAAAAATGAAAAGGACTTGGCAGCTTACTACTTACTATTCACAGTTATGAAATCTCGACCACAAAGATTTTTTTATCCAATCTTGACAAGAGAGGTATTTTTGGAAAGAGGAATATATATAGAAAACGCCTATGTAAATTAGAAAATCTGCAGAAATCATATTTGCAAGTTATTTGCAATAATAACTTGCAAAATTAATTTCATGCTTTAAATGACAGATTTAGAAAAAAATCTTTTAATGAAAGTTGTTTATCTATAAGTTTAGAACATACTTAAGACAATAAAATTTTCCTCAGTGTTACTTTTTTCACCACTAGCGGCTGTGCCCCTAGCATCTAGGGGCTCTGTATTTCAAGAGCAAGGAAATGGCAAAAAATGGAATAAAACCATCCAAAGACATAAATCCGGTAATTAAATAGTCTAAAACCATCCTGGGACATATTTAAAGATTTCTTGAAAAGGAGAACTAAATCAGTTCAGCGGTTAGTGAGATCCTTCGTTACAGACAAAAAAAGCTTATTACTTTACATAATAGGATATATATGAAAAAAGCTGTTTCTCACATTTTATGATAGAAAAGGTATATAAACAAAAAAGATGTTTTTTTAAAGTCAACAAAATAATTGGCATAATATCTATCATCCTAAATGTAAAAATCAGATGTAGACTCCTTTTTAGAGCAAATATAGTGCAAAAAGTAACCAAGACATTTTTGCAAAGTATGAAAATCTAAAGAAAATAGTTCTTTTTGATTTTGATATACATATCAGATAAATGTACAGGGTGCGGCACATAAATCCGGACATTTTTAAAACCTCAATAGCGTCAAAACTACTTGACCAATCAGGACGTTTGACCCCACTATAAAAAGCTTAGGTAATGACCTTTTAGCACAAAAAAATCTTTGAACGAAGATGGACGTGTACAACGAGCTGGCCGCGCATATGTACAACAAGGACGTTTCCAACTGCGCTGGTGGTTTAATCTGAATTCTTGACTAGGTTTCACTAAATCTGACCTCAGCCCATCTGTAGGTTGGATTGGCATGTGAAACTTGCTTAAGATACTCTTAGATACATAAGTAAGACACTAGAAAAGACTAGAGCTCTCTATCTGAAATGGCTTGGCCGTAGTACTCCAGCAAAGTGTAACGTGTCAGAGAACGTCAAAAATCGTAAAAAATTCGTGAAAATTTCTCGGTTCTTGACTTCAGGGACCCATATTGAACTTTAAAACTTATTTTAGACAATAGGTTGCGCTGTCAACCCTAGCTGAAACTTCATGCCATTTCTAAAAATGTAAAGAACGTAGTTCTAGCTCACCTGTGGTCCAAATAAGAGCCTCCGTGTCTAAGGGTAGCTTGAAAGTTGAGCGAATTTGGATCCTGCGGTTATTCACGATCCTAAGGAAATGTGGCCTCCCAGCAGCCCGATCTTAATTCAATGGACTTTTGGGCCTGGGGCTACTTTGAAGCATACACCAATAGACGTGCCCATACCACAAAGACCTCCCTCATTGCTACTATCCAGGAGAACTACGCCAGCTTGGACAGGTACATTTTGACCAGGACCTGCCGGCGGTTGAGGAGGCGGGTAAGGGCGGTGATTAAGGTTGGCGGTCATTTTTTAAAATAATCTAATAGTCATATATACCTATTCTGCCTCTCAGTTTTTAAAATTCAATAAAATTTTTAAAATTGACGATTTTATGTTCATTTGTTTAAAAATTTGAATTTGTCCGGATTTATGTGCCGCACCCTGTATATAAAATTAGTGATCTAAAACTATAAAACAAGTTATAACTTTTTTCAACCCTATCATTGATTAAAATGCACTTTTAGGTTTACTCATTACCAAAGTAGCACATTAAACTCTTTTTATTAAGTTATTAAACAAAATCATTTTGACAAGAAAAACAAGTACAAAGAAGTGTAAAGAAAGGAAGCTAGCTTTTTGGAAAAAGATTAATTAGTTATAGAACTAGTTAGAATAAGATACGAGGGATTTTTGAGAAAATTAGATTTGAAAATTTCATGTTCATTTTTCATCCCCGAGGAGTTACCGCATAATCATGACAAGAAAAGCAAAGATTATTTATTTAAAATTTTGAACAAGTTAACTTTTATGATTTATATATGATTTATTTAAGGCTGAATTTCCGTGACCTTAGCAAAGCAACTGTTAAAAATTGCCATTAATTAACTTAACATTAATTATGAAGAACTTTATAAAAGCAAACTTGTTCAAAATTTTAATATAATCTTTGCTGTTCTTGTCATGATTATGCGGTAACTCCTAGGGGATGAAAATTGAACATGAAATTTTCAAATCTAATTTTCTCAAGAAACCCTTTTATTTTGAAAATTTTAGGATTTAATCTTGATATAAATGTCTAACACTTTTGTTTTCTTCTTATAGGGCACACATTTTTTGCTTTCCATTTACACTTCAAAAAAGATGTGCTCTATTAGAGTAAATGCTACTAGAATACTCTTATTTGTATAGCCATTTATATTCTTAAGTTTTTCAATATTTAATGGTAGTGACAAAATCAATTTACTAGTATGTACTTTATAGATTGTACACTAAAACCCGTTTATTTTTATTTTTGATCCGTTTTTTATGCTTAAAATTTCCAGGAGGCAGAAGACAACAAAAATAATAAAAACTCTCAAGCTACTTTTATTTAAGTAATCAAATACTATTTCTGCAATATTTGCGTGTTGTGACCATTTTCGGTCTTGTTTTATATATATTTAAGTAAAAAATATAAGGCAAATTGATTTTGTATTGTAATATGATATTTTCAATAATATAATTTGTTTACTTTATCAAGTTTTTATATAAAATAATTTTTTTGTAATCTTTTAGTTGTTATGTACTATTAGATGTTAAATCAACTAAAGTTGATTTTTTCTTCTTTTAAATTAAAGTTACTAAAGTAATTATAACATAAAAGGCAAAAACTTTTTAACAGTTCTGTTATGTAAGACGGTCAATCTATTTGTCTGAAAGGAACTCGTAACTGACTGCATGTTGGATAATTACACTAACAGGTTTTATAGTCCTATCATATAAAGTAGCAAGCGTTTTTTGTCTGTCCTGAAGGATCTCGCTAATCGCTGAAACGATGTTGTTCTCCTTCAAAGTGAAGCTTCTTATAGGTCCTGGGAAGGTTTTAAATTTTTTCTGAGAAGGGTGTCTTCATCCCCCTTCCCCCCAAAATATTTTTTTTACTCTTTTGAAACTCATATTTAAAATGGGATGAGGTCGACTTTTCCCTCTCCTACCCTAGAGGCTTTTAGGGGCGTAGCCGCTAGTAACTAAATATTACATTAGATTTATCCAAGAATTCAGGAGACATTGGGCTGTTAATTACATTACTTTCCAAAATTTTATAATGTTTTCTTATTTGTTGGCTCAACAACTTGGGAACTTTTTTGAATTTTGATTTGTTGGTTCATTATTAGAGTAAAACACTAGAGGGAGAAAGGGTAATATAACTGTATCTCCCCATCACAACCGCCTTGTGCAACCTTTCGAGGAATGAGAAACTGTCCCAATTTTGTATAACTTTTACGGAACAAGTTCCAATTACGTCATATTTTTCTTTCCCGAAAAAGAGAAGGGGGAAAGAAAAAAAAGGGAAGGGGGGAAGAAAAAAGAGATGGGAGAAAAGGGGGTTTTCCCCATCTCTTTTGAAGAAATTTTCTTCCCCCCCTCCCTTTTTCGGGAAAGAAAAATATGACGTAATTGGAACTTGTTCCGTAAAAGTTATACAAAATTGGGACAGTTTCTCATTCCTCAACCTTTCTATTGGGTCATTGAAAATCAACCAATGGTGTCTCTTATATTAACACAGCCAAGTAGCAGAAAATATTTTAGAAGCAGACGAAAGAGGTCTTTGAAAAAGGAAGGGAGGTAGTCATAGACGTCCAAGCTTTTTTACTTAAAAAATATGATTAGATATCTATATTTACAGAACATAATGGTTTTCTTGTATAAAGTGAGCGTTATCTTATTTCTGGCTACAAGCCATTACCACATTGTTTTTGGATCCAAGCATTCTTCAAATTTCAATATCAACGATAAGAATTTTCCCTTTAAGAATAACATTTCGCCAAGTGCATTCTTTTTCTCTCAAAAAAATTCAAATTTTAAAAATGTAGCAAAACCTCTTCCTCAAAAAGAACCAATCACTAAAACACAATTTCTGCCATATCCACAGAAATTTCCATATTTCAAACCCCAAGTTCGGCCTTTTCCACAAAAATATATGAATGAAGGTATGAAAGGTAGGGAGTAAGAAAGAGGGCAATGGGCAATTAATACAATTTAAACGTTTTCGCTGAAAGACCATGAAATCAAGATTTATCCAGAAAATTATAGGAGAAAAAAATTGTTAATACCACCCATCTCATAACAAATTAAGTTTATTGATACTTTTCTGCTATATTCACGACTAACTGAGTGCGTTAGCAGCAATGATGCGCTAGTACCCAAAGTCACTCAGAACCTGCTAAATTCTTGCACATTCCCTTTAAGCCAGTACCCAAAGTATGAGACTCCTAAAAATTCAATATTCGATCCATTGTCTCCTCCCTTACTCCCTGTATGAAAGGTATTATCGAAAAGAAAAATAGTAGATGGGGACCTTATCCACCTCCAAGTCCTGTAAAACCTCTCCAACCTGAAGACCCACTTATCCCCATCCCTCCAGGTATGCCCATACCTCCAGAAGCTTTCCATTTTTCCCGCCCGCTTCCGCCAGGAACACGCCTATGTTTTCTGCCACCGCCACGTAATTCCAAGTATCCGCCACGAACGCGTGTGGTACCCTGTAATCCAGAGCCGCAGGAATGTACCTTTACTGCGGACTGTTCTAAGCCTGGAGCAAAATGCTATATGTTAGCGGTAAGGACTTAATCTTATTCTTTACAGTAATTATATGTATATATGTTGGCCAGAAAGATTTCTTAAACAGCTGGATACACTTTTCAAGGATTTAATAGTCCATTGTGTTAATTTTCCATAATCCACCTTTTACTTGTCACAATTGTTGTTCTTCTCTTACGTAATTGCAATATAGAAATGAAATGAATCAAGGATGACAACTTTCATAAAAAAAATTACTAATTTATTGCAGCTTACGGTAAAATGTTCCTGGTAAAAATTTTCTCCAAAAATCTATGAACTTTAAAGGTTGCTATCATAAAAAGGCCTACAAATAATTGGGGCATTACCCAGTAATGCACATTTATCTTGCAGAGCACATAAATGCAGGGAGTAAGGAAGGGGACAATGAATCGAATATTCAATTTTTAGGAGTCTCTGACTTTGGGTACTGGCTTAAAGGGAATATGCAAGAATTTAGCATTTTCTGACTGAGTTTGGGTACTAGCGCATGAAATGCCACTACTCCTCTTGTTTGTTTTAAATATTGCAGACGGGGAGAAGGGAGGTGGGGGCAAGATAAATAACTACTCGTTGTGTTAGTTTTGAATGTAGCAGAAGGGGAGAAGGGAGGTGGGGGCAAGGGGCAAGGGAAATAAACAGAATAAACAGGGGCAGTCATATTCTTGCCCAGTCAATTAGCAGCTGGCCGGGTCCAATAATCTTGTGATATAAAAATCACACCATAAAATCTCAATATATTTCATCAAAAACAAGTTGTGATCTCACTTTACATGACGCTATGTTGATAATGTCGTATGGGTAAGTTGCACCTGGACTGAACAGTCAACTTGTCAACTCAAGGCCAGACTCTTGGCCCTTCACCTCATACCCGTGGTACAGTACATTACAGACAACCAACTCTCTGTGATGCACGACCTTTGTCTGAGAAGTCCTAACTGTGCATGGTAACAAGTTGCACCTGTTTTGGGCCAAGGCATTCCCTCCACTCTAACTATTTACGTCGCGCATCTGACATAGTAGCAGTGGGAACCATTTTTAACGTCTTTAGTTATGACGCGGTGTCGGACCGAGATTCGAACCTAACACCTTCCCGACGACGAGCGGATACGCTACGTGTTGAGCCACGGTCGCGGGTTTACATGATGCTATGAAAATCTATTATTTAATTAACAATCCCTTTATAATTTCCTCCAAATTTATTGGATTGATCTGGATTTCATGGCCTTTCTTTGATAACTCTTATATTGAACTAATTGCCCATTGTCACCTTCCTTACTCCCTGACATAAATGTGCGAAAAATACTTATAGGTGCCCCTAGTTGCGTATAATCACTTTTGATATAAAAGTAACATAACAGAACTTCTTTGTCACATGAACAATGCACAAGCGCGGACAATTGAACCTAGGTAAAGTGTCTGACTCTGATTATGACGTAAAAAAATTAGCCAATGAGAGGCCACTATAAATTTTACCATTGGTCAATTACAGTATATACTGGCCACTCATTGGCTATCGTATGACGTCATAATCTGAGGAGGGACTTTAATCATCTTCCTTACTAATCTAGGATGTAGGATGCCTATGCAATAGAGGGAAATGTCTGAGTGTGGGAGGTGACCCCTGGTTTGTAACTCCAGGTCCTCCAGAATGCAAAGCTTATCAGGACTGCCACTGCAGGTTGGTTGGAATCACAGCAGTGTTAAGGCTGGTTCTAGCCTATTTTTCTAGTCTTTCGATTTGATCCTCTTCTCCTACATTAAAGACCTTATAATATAAGAATTCCCATTCGAATTTCTATACTTGATTTTCCGGTGCTCGCTTATTGGGGGTTAGTCTCGTCCACCGTAAGATCTCTTGAACTGTCATATTACGCCTCTTGGCGTAACAACCAGCTAAACAAATAGTTTCAGGCCAGGGATCTAAAAGGAAAAGACAATGGCCCATAGATTCATGTACATGCCAAATGATGATTGTAATATACAGACAATTCTCTATGAATAATAAAATATAAAAACATAATATCAATTTCAATTTTGTTAGCTCGGGACTTCAGCCTCTTGGGGTTAACAAAACTGGTATTAATCTTATATTTTTTTTATTTTACTATCCGCCAAAAGCTGTTTATAATACGATACCATAAACAACTAAATACTTTTGGTTTTGATTAACTATTTAGTGTAATTTTTATCTGTTTTAGAAATGATCCTTCTAAATGTTTCTGTAGATATGGTAAATGCAAAGCGGTAAGGTCTCTATATCATTTCAATACTTTTTCTAGCCCCTAGCCTCTGGAGGATAATGGACAGTCTCTCATGGGAGGGAGGGAACATTGGACTGATAATTAAATTGGCGGTACCCAAAGTATTATAACTACATTATCTCAACTAATGACCTCTTTGATCCAAAAATCAAACATTTAACCGAATCATTATTTAGGGTATAAATTATGAATGTCGGGAAAATACTGACTGCAAGTCTTTCAAAAAGTGTAAAAATATTGACTGTGAGTGTAGTGGTAAGTTTATTTCACTAGTCCCCAAACTTTTATAATAAAGTTTTCTTATTCGTTGGCTTAACAACTTTGTGCACTTTAATTGAATTTTTATTGATTGGTTTATTAAGTTGAGAGTCCGAACCTTTCAACTCTAATTGCAATTTACAGAATAGGTAATTTTGTGTATCATCATTGGGGATGTATTTAAATTTATCTGCGATTGTCTTATCCCTTTAGATCCCGGTTAACAATGTAAACTTTATCATTAAATAAAAGTTTGATTTTTGAAAAAAAATTACAAGCTCGATAGAGAATAATAAAGTTCTAAAGTCCTTACTTGCTACAAGCGGCAACGCCCCTAGAGGCCCTTTAGTTGCACTTTAAATGTTTTTTTTTTTAAAATACGTAACAGTTCTATGTCTCTATACGTAAATTTTTTTGTGATTTCTCTTGGGAGGGTGGTAGTACCCTCCCCAAAAATAGTTATAAACCTTTACGTGACCTATGAGAAGCTACCTTGTTAAGGAGAACCTGATCGGTACATGCAGCGGTTAGCGAGATCCTTCGGTACAAACAGACAGACAGACAAACACAAATCCTGTTACTTTATTATAAGGATATATGTACACTTCCTAATACACAAAGTAGTTAAGTTTTTGTGTTTGTCCGTAAAGATCTATAACCACTGAACCAAGTAGTCAACCTATTTTAGGGAAACTACATAGGTAGGCTCTGCTAACGTGTTAGGCTTTTTTTGTTTTTAATTAAAAGTCTTGGAATGGTTTAAGGCTATTTTAATCCCCCCCACATCTCATCAATTATCAAGAGAACATCCGCTAATTGTGAACTATAGAATTGATTAACATCAGTGGCTTTCCTTGTACAAATAACAGATCTCTGGTATAGATGTATATACAGACAGCTACCTCCCTTCATTTTTCAAAGACCTCTTTCGTCTGCTTCTAAATTATTTTCTACTACTTAGCAGTGTTATTATAAGCGACTTGGTTGATTTTAAATGACCCAATAGGAAGGTTGCACAAGACGGTTGCGATGGGGAGATACAGTTATTTAACCCTTTCTCCCTCTAGTATTTTACTATAATGTACAAACAAACAAAATTTATAAATAAGCGATTTCATGTAATAATAAATGTATTGGCACAGATGTATAATCCCGACAACTACTTGGACCCAATATTAGGGACCTTTTCTGTCTGCTAGAGAATTGCTTTCTTCTCTTTTTTTTAACGACTTTGCTGTGTTACGACGCTATTGGCTGATATTCAAAGACCCAATGAAAAGTCGGCTTAGGCTCCACGGGCTAGGGACATGCAGTTATTTAACCCCTTCCCCTCTCTATTGTTTTACTCTAATCATGTAATAATACCTGGTTAAGGAAATACATGTGAACCCTCTGAAGAATCTTCAACAACTTCAATGCCAATCCTAACAAGTCCTGTAATTCCAAGCAACTCTGGAAAACGACGCTTTTATAAAAGACGTGGCTGACTGTATGGTGTAGGTAGGTCTAAAAAACTGACATTTCCCTCACATCGCGTCTAAATTGCATTTAGAGCACAAACTAACTTAACAAATGGAATTTTTATGCCAATTTAAGATTAGGTAAGTTTATGTAAGTTGAGCCCCGCATGGGTTTATTAGTTGGATCATACACCAGATTATCATGTACTCTAATAAAGTGAAACTTGTAGCTGGCTTTACCCACTTTTCCTTATTCCCTTCCCTCCAAGTGGATAAATGAACTGACCAATAGATGATGTCCATGTTAGCAACTTAAATTAACGACTATTGTTCCACAGTCCTAATATCCACCCACGTTTATTCTGTATCCAAGCAAAGTTTTTAAAGAACGTGTCCTAACTTTTGTGATTTTTTGAACCCATTCGTGACGAGCTCCCAAAGTTCAAAGTTTTGATTCACCGGGCTTCAACAAAATAGATTTTTTCAATAATTACTCAACAGAATTCAAAAAGTAAGGTGTCAAATTAAAGATCTTAATAACTTTGTTCATAATGGCAATTTTCTTATTTTTTTGTTGTGTTTTAGTACCTTAAAACCAACTTAATTGTTAAAAAAAACTTTGATTGCTTCAAAAAAAGAGGTCTACCTAAAAAATAGATTGAATATCTAAATTCTATGGATCATTTTACATCTACTACTTTCTAAAAGCACCGACTAGCTATTTTTAAAAAAATCACAAAAGTAAGGACACGTTCTTTATAAGAAACAAATTATAGTAATGTTCTTATTGATATCAGTATATTTATTTTTAGGACATTTTGTAGAGAAAGATATAGCTAACCTAAAAATGATTCATGGGAACAAAAATATCTACCAAGTTGTATTAAAAAATAAAAAATACAGATCTATAATAAAATACATTTACGGTGGAAAAAATTGCTGTACTTATTTGATTAGGCCTGCCCTTATCTCAAAAAAAACTTTTGGATCATGGAAAGAAAACTAAGTTTCGGGTTTCATCGCATTTTCACGGTAGCTTTTCTCCTATTTCTAACCTAACCTAAAATGCCCTTTCAAAAGCTACTGTGAAAATACGACAAAACCCGCAACTTCGTTTTCTTTCCATGATAAATAATTTGTATTTTTATAATTATGACCTTATATTAATTAGATATGATTTCAGGTTTTTTTGATTTGGCTAGTGTAGAAAACTAGCGGTTTTTGAGATCTTAAGAATAATTAAACTCACAATAAAACACAATATTCCCTGCAATGTTAAATAAAAACCAGCTAACAATCTCAAGCTCCAAATCTCTAATGACAAAAGGATTCTTGGGGCCCTTTAGGAGGAGGGGTGTGTGTGTGTGTGTGTGTGTGTGTGTGTGTGTGTGTGTGTGTGTGTGAATGTCTTCCCTCTTACAATACTAGTTTGAAGATAAAACAAGGATGACAACATCCATAAGTAGCGAAGCATAAACAATTAAATAAGAATTTAGATATTAGTTGACAAAGGCATGCATATTAGGAAAAAATCACGAAACCTTTTCAACATTTGTTAATTTCTTAATATTTATTTATATTTCAGTACTATGACTAACAGACTGACGGTCAAAGTAAATTACATACTGGATGCTCAGAACAACGGGAAATTTAATTTTGTTATTTTTAACTACAAAAATTTAAAAAAAAAACGGACCATAAACACCAAAGACATGAAGAAAAATGTGAAAAATATAAAAATAGCCAAAAACCTGCAAAAAGGCAGTCTGACCGCCATTGATGTGTTCTTGAAACGAAAGGAAATTTAATTTTGATATCTATAACTGAAAAACTTTGGAAATTGGGCCATAAACACCAAAGGTATGGAGAAAAATGTGAAAAATTGAAAAATAGCCTAAAACCTGCTTAAAGGCAGTCTGACCGTCATAGTTGTTTTCTTGAAACGACAGGAAATTCAATTTTGATTCTATAACTGAAAAAATTTTGGAAATCGGACCATAAACACCAAAGATATGGAGAAAAATGTGAAAAATACAAAAATAGCCTAAAACCTGCTAAAAAGCGGTCCTATCGACATTGATGTTTTATAGTTAATTGTGCTCCTTGATAATGGGAATGTTGTCAAAAAATTTCAGCCTTTTATCTTTTATAGGAGCCGAGAAAATCACGTTTCCCCCAAACTAAGACGGACATACGGACAGACGGACAGACGGACATTTCAAATTATAGAGTAGCTTCGCTACTAAAAAATCGGGTAGGGGGGTTGTTTTTCTAGTGCCAATCTTATTACCCTCACTCTCCTAAATAGTTATAAACATTAGATTAAAACACTAGAGGGAGAAAGGGTTAAATAACTGTATCTCCCCATCACAACCACCCTGTGCAACCTTCCTTGAAATCAACCAATGGTGTCGCTCATATTAACACAGCCAAGTATCAGAAAATAATTTAGAAGCAGACGAAAGAGGTCTTTGAAAAATGAAGGGAGGTATTTGTCTGTATATACATCTATACTGTAGATCTGACCTATGAGAATCTCATTCTCAACTGCATGATGCATAGATACAAATACACATACAGACATCCTGTAACTTTTATATAAAGATAACTATCATAGCAATACTTTGTACAAACCCTTCAATAAACCTGTAAAACTTTTAGATATCTTTAGATAACCAAACTTGATGAAAAGTTTTGGTAATACAATAAAACATCTGAAAAAACTGGAAAAAAACATTTAAAAATTAAGCTATTTTTAACATATATTTTTATATTGTGTTAAAAAATCCATCATGATTCATAATAGTAGCTTCATGTGTTATATGTGTGTGCGTGCATGTCTACAAGATCTAGGAAACAACTGTTGGTCATTGTTTTGTTTTAGTAATTTTTTTTACTGCGAAACTGAAAAGTTCCCAACCGCTCCCCCTCCAAAAAAAATTTCCTTTTTTAGTAAAACCAGGGATCTAAAGGGATAAGACAGTGGCCCTATGATGATTCACATGTGAAGACTAAAATATGGTAGAATTGTTCAAACACTTAATTAACCAATCAATCAAAATTTACAGAAGTCCTTATAGATGTTAAGCCAACGATTAAGAAAACGTTATAAGAAAACTTCGGGGACTAGTGTGATAACAGCCTATTGTCCCCTCTCTCTCTCACTCTCTCTCTCTCTCTCTCTCTCTCTCTCTCTCTTTCTCTCTCTCTCTCTCTCTCTCTCTCTCTCTCTTTCTGAGTTGAAACAATAATTCAATGCGGAGTTAACAGAAACAAGGATGACAACATCAATAAAAGCGAAGCTATGAAACGGTAGGACAAACGGACATTAACACTTGTATAGTGTCAGAACTGAATAATCAGAATTGATACAGGATAATGTTTACGGACATACTTACATTTTTAGGACTTGGTTATAGAGTTGCTTTGCTTATAATATTGTTCTTTGTTGTCCCAGGAATCAATATACCAAAAATCAGAACAATCGGATAATTAGATCACTTAAAAATTTGTTGTTAAAAAAGTAAAAAATCAGCATGTTTAAAATAGACGTACGGACATTCTGGTATTGATTAAAGAGTTGCTACGCTTTCTAAATCGTACCTAACAACCACAGGAATCACCATGCAAAGTTTTAAATCGATAGGACAATTCTAACATGGCTAAATTAACGAAAAAGCTATATGTCTCGGACGGACTGACGTCACGACCGTAATTATAGAAAAGATTCGCTTTTAAAAAGTTTTTAAATAAACCGAAAAATTTCTACTTCGTTTTAACACCTTATAAGTTTTTTCTTCTTAAACTACTTTACAAACTGTCGTTAGAATAATGTGCATACACAAGAAAAATCAGGGAGGTAGGGGACGTTGGGCTGTTTATTACACTAGTCCCCAAAGTTTTATGTTATCGTTTTCTTATTGGTTGGCTGAACAATTTTGGGGACTTTTATTTCAATTTGATTTGAGGGTTCATTAAGTTTAGTGTTAAAACATTTCAACCACTTATTGTAATCTACAGAAGGGGTAATTTCATATATCATCACTAGGAATACATCAATTTATCGGTCTTTGTCTTATCCCTTTAAATACTGAGAAAAAGTAGAAAACTATTTCAAAGACGTGTAGTCACTCTATATATAACTAGCGGCTACGCCCCTAGAGGCCAAGATTTTAAAAGAAATTAGTTATAAACCTTCCCGGGACCTATGAGAAGCTACCCTGTTAAGGAGAACCCGATCGGTTCAGCGGTTAGCGAGATCCTTCGGTACACACAGACACACAAACAGAAAAACATCCTGTTACTTTAGTATAAGGATTTTGTCTGTCATTTTATCATCGATCAATTTTTTAACACCCATTAATCTAGTCACCCATCTAGTTTTTATAGCATATTATAGACAGCTTTTCGCATATATTAAAATAAAAATTATAAGATTAATACCAGTTTTATTCATGGAAAATTGTTTGTAATGCGATGCTATACATGATTTCTTTCAGTATGGCTGAGAACCAGTTCTAATCCAGCACATAACAATCGGTTACGAAGTCATACTGGAATAGTTATCTACAATACGAAGTAGAATGATGTCTGTCCGTCCGTCTGAAGCTTAAGATCTCGGTAACCACTGAACCGATTGGATTCTAATCTATTCTATTGCTATACATAATTTTTTATTACGGCTGTCAACCAGGTTCTTATCCACCGGCTATTAATCGATTTCAAAGCTATTCTAGAAAACTTGAGACAGCGTAAAGTCGCACTAAAAAATTACGTCATACGATAAAATAACCAATGAGAGGCTAGTATAAATTTTACCATTGGTCAATTACAGTGTATACTTGCCTCTCATTAGTCAACTTTATGGCATGACGTCATTTTTTGGTGCCACTTTATGCTGTCTCTTTATTAATTTCCCTTTTCGTATTTGTTCTTTATTTTAGGGATACTAAGGATTCAGGAATAAGAATTACAAGATAAGTTGATGTACACTTCCAATGATGATAAACATAATTAATCCTTCGGTAGATTCAAATTATTGGTTGACAAGTATGGTCACAGTTAGTGTGATATAACCAATCAATAAATAACAAGTACCCATATATTATAACTAGCGGCTTCGCCCCTAGCCTCTAGGGGCTTTGCCCCAAGAGGTTTGATCAAACAAAATTTTGTTTTTGAAAAAAAATTTTTAAAAAAATTTAAACCTTCCCGGGACCTATGAGAAGCTACCCTGTAAAGGAGAACCCGATCGGTTCAGCGGTTAGCGAGATCCTTCGCTACAAACAGACAGACAAACAAACAGACAGACAGACATCGTTCTACTTTGTATGATAGATTATCATTAAAGATTTGTTTCCCTCACTCTGTAACTCTGTATTTTAATAAGTGTTTTTATTAGTATTTTAGATTATAAAAATTGTTTTATGATTGCTTATTACATGTTTCATCATTTTTACTTTTGGTATAAAATACACCACCACCCAACAAAAAAATGCCTCATTTTTGCTATTCTTATTTTAGAATGTCTATCAATTTATTTTTAGTAGCGAAGCTACTCTATAATTTGAAATGTGCGTCTGTCCGTATGTCTGTCTTAGTTTGGGGGAAACGTGATTTTCTCGGCTCCTATAAAAGATAAAAGGCTGAAATTTTTTGACAACATTCCCATTATCAAGGAGCACAATTAACTATAAAACATCAATAGCGATAGGACCGCTTTTTAGCAGGTTTTAGGCTATTTTTGTATTTTTCACATTTTTCTCTATACATTTGGTGTTTATGGCCCAATTTCCAAAGTTTTTCAGTTTTATATATCAAAATTAAATTTCCTTTCATTTCAAGAACACATCAATGGCGGTCAGACTGCCTTTTTGCAGGTTTTTGGCTATTTTTATATTTTTCACATTTTTCTTCATATCTTTGGTGTTTATGGTCCATTTTTTTTTTAAATTTTTGTAGTTAAAAATAGCAAAATTAAATTTCCCGTTGTTCTGAGCATCCAGTATGTAATTTACTTTGACCGTCAGTCTGTTAGTCATAGTACTGAAATATAAATAAATATCAAGAAATTAAAAACAAATGTTGAAAAGGTTTCGTGATTTTTTCCTAATATACATGCTTTTGTCAACTAATATCTAAATTCTTATTTAATTGTTTATGCTTCGCTACTTATGGATGTTGTCATCCTTGTTAGTATTAAATATACACTCTTCTAGGACATAAGGATATATTTTGAGTTTAGCACTCATTATCAATTCATTTGTCTCTTGTAGAAGTAAATCAAGCAATATTAACTTGGTCGTTTTATTATTTCTTAGATAAATATTATTTCGTTTATCTTACCAATTTACAACCTCCTTTTTTACATTAGCAAAGCAACAACTTTCATTTTTTTTTATAAAAGGGATAGTTGCATGAAGTGCATTTCAGAATAAAATGTTTTCGAACCTAATGTACAATTATACCATCAAACAAACATAATTTTTTATTTCAATAAATAACAAACAACTATATATTACTAAATTAATTGTCATACGGTTTTTGTGAAAATAAGCCTAGTATATACATTGCTTACATCACAAGAATAGGATTTTCAAGTTTTGATGTTTTTAAAACTACACGGTAGAAAGTCGAAATTCTTTTGATTATATGCCCTTTAAATGTAGTCTAAACCATTGAAGAGAAAAAAATAAGCAGTTCTCTAAATAAAGTTAAAATTTATTTCGTGCAGCTACTCTTTATGTTATTAGAATGAATTTATAATTGCAAATATGAACACTTTTCCCATTGACTGTATAAACGTCCTAGGCGAGGGGTAAGGGGTGTCTACCCCCCTCAAACTTTTAAACACCCTCACTAAACATTTTAGAAAATACATTAAATTACTCCTTTCAAACATTTAAACCCCTCATTTTACCCCGCTTGCTTAAAATAAAAAGCTTGGACGTCCCTGGCCATCTGTTTGACAAAACCATTAAAATGGTATGCTAACAACTTTATTGTTTAACTGGGCGACGTCAGCTCCGGATTTAAGCCTCGTTTACATTCATTATTTGATAACAAAGCAAAGGAAATATGTAATACATGGAAAAATTTGCTTGTATATTGTATAAGCAAGTTCAATTATATCTATAAATAGCGCAGTAATAGGAACAAAAATATTGAGCTTTGTTGCAAAATTTCACAAATACAGGATACAAAAAAAACGACATACTTTCATTTTTAGGATTTGATTTTAGAGATGGCTCGTTTATATTATTTTACTTTGTTGTCCTAGGAATCATTATTCCAAAAATCAGATGAATAGGATGATTGTTTTCAAAAAAGGTAAAAATCAGCATGTTTTATATGGTCGTACGGATTTCTGGTAACGATGATAGAGTTACTACGCTTTCTATTTCATATATAACTTCAATGGAAATCTCATGCAATGTTTGAAATCGATAGGTCAATTCTAACATGTGTAAATCAACGAAAATAGGTAACTGTTACAGACAGACGAACAGGCGGACCGACCTAAATTATAGCATAAATTCGCTTTTTAAAAGAAACTTAAATTCTACATTCATAGTGTCAGAACAGATTTTTGTCATGAAATTTGTCAAGACTCAAGCAAAAAATTATAATTCATTGTTATTTTAGACAAACTAAAAATGAAAAACTGACTACTTTATTATATTACACATAATTTTATATTTTCTTAGAGTTTATTTTAAATTCTTGCCTTTTGCGTTTTAAGTAACAAAAAGAAATATAAACCTTCACTTTGAATTGAAATTTGAATGTAAAAAAATCCGCAGTTATATTTCATTAGAGTATTAAAGTGTCTGAACCTGACCAAAGCTAAGAGCAGGGATATGTTACAACAAGAAAACTTTTTGTTTGTGTTAAAACATAAAGTCATTTAAAGCGATTCGGTTTGTAGGTCCATACGTAACAGATTGCATCGTTTATTTCTTCATTTTAGTATTGTCCTGTCGATTTTAAACTTGATACTAAGATTTCTGGAACAGCTAGGTAGAATTTTATTATCAGGGCAACTCTATAATAATGCCTGATTATGAAACTCTGCTTATGCCCTCAAACGAGACAGCGCAAAATGGCACCAAAAAATGACGTCATACAATGAAGTTGTCCAATAAGTGGCCAGTATACATTGTAATTGACCAATAGTAAAATATATACTCGCCTCTCATTGGTTATTTTATCGTATGACGTCATTTTTTGGTGCCATTTTGCGCTGTCTCCCCCCTCAAACATGTGGGATTATTAACTCATTTACTCATTCACGACAATTAGACAAAGGTTGTGCAATCAAACAGTTGAGCGTTACACTATCTATGATACAAAGTAGCTTAATGTCTGTCCATCCGTCTGTCCGTCCGTCTGTCTGTCCCTTAAGATCTCGGTAACCACATAACCGATCGGATTCTACTCTTCAGGAAATATATACCTACTGGTCCTGTGGTGTTTTTAGGCTATTTTCTTAGGTGGTGGGAAACCCCCAACCCCCCAAAAATGAAATTTCCCCCCCTCAAAAAAAATATTTGGGGGGGTGGGAGTATGGTTCAGAGCACCAGAAATTTTCATATTTTTTATTTTTTTAAAAACTACCTCATGGTGCAAAGCCCCTAGAGGCTAGGGGCAAAGCCGCTAGTTTATAATACAAAGTTGCTTGATGTCTGTCTGTCCGTCTGTCCCTTAAGATCTTGGTAACCACTGAACCGATTGGATTCTACTCTTCAGGGAATATACCTACTGTTCCTGTGGTGGTTTTAGGCTATTTTCTTAAGGGGTTGGACACTCTAACCCCCCAAAAAACAAAAAAATCTCCCACCATTTTTAAAAATTATTTAAAATAGTGGTGGAGTGGGGCCTTTTTTTCAGCTGAGTAGGTAAAAAAAGTTGTAATTATACCTCTAGGGGCAAAGCCCCTAGAAACTAGGGGCGCAGCCGCTAGTTTATAATACAAAGTAGCTTGATGTCTGTCCGCCCGTCTGTCTGTCCGTTAAGATCTCTGTAACCACTGAACCGATTGGATTCTACTCTTCAGGGAATATACTGGTCCTGTGGTGGTTTTAAGCTATTTTCTTTGTGGGTGGGACACCCCACCCCCCCCCCAAAAAAAAAAACCACCCTCAATTTTTTATGCAGTTAATTTAAAATGCAGCTAGGGGCGAACCTGCTATTTTGTCTTAAGGTTTTAAAACAGAAACTACATTGTCATATGCAATAAGACATAAGACAATTTTTTTTTCTCTGGTTGCAGTATTCCTGTGCGTCCCTAGGAAAAGCTCTCCATTATTCCAAAGATATTTGAGGCCAGACCTAGAACAGTATACACTACAGAATAGGGTTGGGCTGGATATCCGGTTTAGCCGGATATCCGGCAATTTTCAATATCTGGCCGGATACCGGATATTAAACTATCCGGATTCTGAATATCTGGCTGATTTCTAAGGTCGGATATCCGGTTATCTAGCTAGATTACGATAATTTGCCGGATATCGAACGTTGGCCGGATATCCAACCTGATACTGGATATTTAGCATTAGAAATCAGCCGGATATCTGGTATCCGGCCCAACCCTACTACATAACCTGTGTACAGTACCAGCTTATAAAAGAATGTTTCCATATTTTGCAAAAAAAACTGAAAAAAGAGATCATGGAAAGAAAACGAAGTTGAGGGTTTTGTCATATTTTCACAGTAGGTTTTAATAGGCTATTTAGGTTAGGTTAGGTAAATGTTAATTATTGCCCGCAGGGTTAGGAAACATGCCCCGTGGGGTTAGAGCCTACCGCAGGGGCTAGAAATAGGAGAATAGATACTGTAAAAAATACAATAAAACCCGCTACTTCGTTTTCTTTCCATGATCCGTAAAAAGCTACTTTAAAACGCTTAACTGCACCATAATTCAAGATGATCATTAGAGCATAGGCAACGCGGTTTTTTAATTCTCTTTGGAAGTGGCACGTTGTGAGGCATCACAGAGAGGAGATTTTTTAAATAGAAGTTCTTTCCTTCATGTTGTTTTTGATCTACCTGTTTTTTTCTTTACTTGGGGATCCATCATCATGGATTGATTAAGGGTTTTCTAAACCAGTGGCGTGCAGAGGGATTTGACAGGGGAAAAATCGAGGTGGATGTAGGAGGTTGTGAGATTTAGGGGTGGGGGGGGGGTGTTAGGTTAACAAGAGCAGGGTAATTTTGTGATCAGGGGGTTTATGAGGTGTTTGATTTCTCCAAGGGGCCGGGGGATGGTTCTACACAATTTAGCATCATTCATATTGGCAGAACGATATCCTGTTACTTCAAATTATGAAATAAATATATTATGAGTGACTTATCATTGATAAAATTACTGTTTTATAAAAACACCCAAGGTATAAAAGTAAATCTGAAGTTAGAAACCTCTACTTAATCTTATATAACAAGGTTTAACTTCTGATATGTATATTCTGCAAAGGATGTATTATACACTTCGACATTATAGCTTTGTTCTAAAATTAGGATTTGTTAAAGTAAAATTGTTGTATATTCATTAGAGTAAAACACTAGAGGGAGAAAGGGTTAAATAAATGTATCTCCCCATCGCAACCGCCTTGTGCAACCTTTCTATTGGGTCATTTAAAATCAACCAATGGTGTCGCTTATATTAACACAGCCAAGTAGAAGAAAATAATTTAGAAGCAGACGAAAGAGGTCTTTGAAAAAGGAAGGGATGTAATTGTCTGTATATTTATTTATACTATAAATCTGTTGTACATATATTTGTGAATTTAAGAAATTATTGCTTAAAATAAAAAGTACAATTTCAAAATTATCCCATAATTAAAAGCAAAGATTTTCTATAATTGGGGTCGGTCCGTGCGTCCATCCGTAAGTCCGTCCATAGCGGATAGCTCTTTTAATTAATTTAGGCAATGTAGAATTGTCCTATCGATTTCAAACTTTGCATGGTGATTTCTATAGGAGTTAGGTACGAGTTAGAAAGCGAAGCAACTCTATAATCGTTATCAGAAAGTCCGTACGTCCATTTTAGATATATTGCCTTTTAACTTTTTTAACAACATATTTTTATTTGATAAAATTATCTGATTTGTCTGATTTTTGGAAAACTGATTCCTGGGACAACAAAGCAAGTTATAGGCAAAGCATCTCTATAATCAAGTTCTAAAAATGTAAGTGTGTCTTGAAATAATATTCTGTATATTAGCAATTTTTTAACTGATGTATGTTTAATTCGACTTTTATACATTTATATTCTGATTATTCAGTTATGACACTCTAAAAGTGTTAATGTTCGTTTGTCCTACCGTTTTAGAGCTTCGCTTTTATGGATGTTGTCATCCTTGTTTTGTATAACACTTAAATGTGTGGCAATTAATTAGTTCATGCGTAGGGGGAGAAAGTCACTCAAAAATCAGACACGTGACGTCATAAAAATGAGTGAGATGAGAGGAGTAGTGGGATTGAAAACACCTAAAAAAGAGATGGATAATCCATCATTTTATGACGTCACATGGCTGATTTTTTAGTGACTTTCTCCCCCTACGTTCATAACTTCATGCATAGGATTTAGAATGAACATCAAGAGATAAAAATTTGTTAAACGTGGTGCTAAAGTCAAAAGAGCATAAATATGGTAGTAAGCCTTTTAACGAGGAAAAAATCTTCAACCTTTTCTTTTTTAAAAATAATCTTGTAATTCAAAGTGTCCAGGCATCAATACCAAATAAAATATTTTGTTTAGGATTAAGTAGATAATCTATTATACCCGCCACCGTGGCTTGAAACGTAGCGCATCCGTTTGTCGTCGGGTAGGTGATAGGTTCGGATCATGGCTTAACACCAGTAAAAATAATTCCTACTGCTGCTATATCAGTTGAGCGACACAAATATCTAGAGTATGGGGAAAGCCTTGGCCCAAAACAGACGCAACTGATTACCATGCGATTGCACAGTTAGGACTTTTAAGGCAAAGGTCGTGCAATCATAGGGTTTGTTGTCTATAGAGTGAACAGACGCTTTACTCCTAGAGGTCAAATAGTCTCTTATACCTATAATAGATTAAGTCAATTTTAAGAAATTTTTTTTGTTTGAAAATATTACCTTATAATTGAAACGTTTACATTGTTAAAAATGAAATTTTAAATTATATACAAAATAGACTTAAGTATATAGCATTTTTTTTAAAGCGAAGCTTTTCTATAATTAGGGTCGGTCCATCCGTAACGGATAGCTTTTTTCGTTAGTTTAGGCATGTTAGAATTGTCCTATCGATTTCAAATTTTGTATGGTGATTCATTTAGTAGTTAGGTACGATTTAGAAAGCATAGCAACTCTATAATTATCACCAAAATGTCCATACGTCCATACATTAAACATGTGCATTTTTTTACTTTTTTAACAACAAAGTTTTATGTGATCTAATCATCCGATTGATCTGATTTTTAGTATATTGATTTCTGGGACAACAAAGTATAATGTAATAAGCGAAGCAACTCTATAATCAAGTCCTAAAAATGTAAGTATGTCCATAAACATTATCCTGAATCAAGCAGCTTTTCAAGAAATTTACTTACAATTTTACAATTATGATTATTCACTGACATTCACACTATACAAGTGTTAATGTCAGTTTGTCCTACCGTTTCAGTGCTTCACTTTTATGGATGTTGTCATCCTTATTTTTATAGAAATTATATAAAAAAAATTTGTAAACTTTCATAGCTAATTTAAGATTCTAGTTAAAATGGTGGAACAGAGCAATTTTGTGGGCAAGGCATATGGGATTTTACTGCCCACCCAGGGAACATTATAATAAGGTTATCATACATTCCCGTAAAATTTTAACTAAAAAAGATTGACAACTTCTATAAAAGAGAAGCTCTGAAACGGTAGGACAGAAGAACATTAACTCTTGTAGAGTGTCAGAACTGAATATACGAAATATGAAAGTTTTGACAAAATTATACTTAAATTTTTTGCATAACTTCTTAAATACAGAATTCTGTATAAGGACATACTGACATTTTTATGACTTGATTATAGAGATGCTTCGCTCAAAATATTGTACCTTATTGTAATAGGAATCAGTAATCAGATTCCTGTGACGTCATAAAAATGAGGGATTCTCCATATTTTTTTTATTGGTTTTCTCATTTTTATGACGTCACAGGAATAAAAAGTGGTACAAAAGTGGGGCAGATTGGGTTTCGTCTTTATCCTTACTTTAATTTATAGCAAAAATTAGGTTGTTTTCAATGAACACATTCCTAATCTCAGTACAGAACATTTGGAATAATTCTTGACCTCTGATAAGACTTTTCCTTCTAGATAATTTATGCCAATGTTTTATAATTTCATTTTAAACAAGTCTTTTGTTAGAGGCTTTATACACAATTACACAACATCCCCCTCCCCTTTTACCTTCATGTTTGATAAAAATTAAATATTGGGAGGGGGAGGGGATATTTTTTTCTTATTGGGCCGCATGATCATAATGTTATTGTTTAATAATCCACTTGATACTAAACAAATTTTCACATTGTGTTTTGCGTTAGGTCCTGCCACTAGGCAACATATTTGATATTTCTTGTGTATTAAAATAAATAAAATAAAATAAAACTATATAAACAATATATGAATAATGTAAATATTCTGATCATATAATTGTGTTTTAAAGTGTTGACTGCTGAAATAAATATATTGATTTAAAAAAAAGAATACCCAATAGAACCTAACCTAACATAAAGTAATAAACATAAAAAGGAACCCAACCCTCTTGTATATTGAAAATAAGGGGAGGGGGGGGGGGGAGGTTTGTGTGGTCAACCAGTCACTTCTATGGGAATCCGCCAAAATATTCGCAGAAAAGGATTTAATTTTCTTTCAAAACCTAAAAAAATGGAACAGAGAGGAATTCCTCCGCAGTCCAAGAGGCTAGGGACGACGCCGCTAGTAAGTTAATAATGCAGCTAAAACAGAAATATGAGAGTTTCATATTTAAACACACAAAATGCTTCCTTTTCAAGCAAATTGTACAGTTAACAGAATTTATGTTATTGTAGTGTAACGCACAATACTTTTACACAAGTTTTTTTTGCAATTCCCCCCCCTAAAAACAATACAATTGCAAAACAATGTTAGACCATCCGTGCAGTAGCGAAGCTATTGTGTATTTAATTGTATCAGTCAGTCTTTTGGTTAGTGTGGTTTTTCAATAAATCTACTTACATTTTTGCTTCGACTATTATACATTTTATATTCTGATTATTCAGTTCTGACAATATACAAGTGTTAATGTCCGCTTGTCCTACCGTTTCAGTGCTTCGCTTTTATGGATGTTGTCATCCTTGTTTTTTTTTGCACAGAAGATGTTAATTTTACTGCCAGAGAAAATAATGTGATGCAAAATGTTAAAATTCATCTCCTTCCCTTCCAACCTTTTAATTCAGTGCACTTTAAAAAAAAAGCTTATCTATAATTAGGGTTCTCCATCGGTCCGTCCGTAACGATTGGCTCTTTTTATTTAAACAGGTTAGCAATGTCCTATCGATTTCCAATTAGGGTCGGTTCATCGGTCCGTCCGTCCGTAACGGTTGGCCTCTTTTTGTTAATAAAAACAGGTTAGCATTGTCCTATCGATTTCAAACTTTGTATGCTGATTCCTGTAACAGTTAGGTATGACTTAGAAAGCGAGCATGTCTATAAATGTTACCAGAAAGTGCGTACGTCCATTTAAAACAAGCTTATTTTTTACTTTTTTATAACAAATTTTTTATGTTAAAATTATCCTATTCATCTCATTTTGGAATACTGATTCCTATTATAATAAGGTACAATTTATAAGCGACGCATCTCTTTAAGATAGATCTAAAATGCAAGTATGTCCTTAAACAGTAAAATGCATTTAAGCAATTTTGCAACAAATTTACTTACAATTTTGTTTATACTTTCAGAACTTCGCTTTTATAGATGTTGTCATCCTTGTTCAGCTATTATGTGCTGCATTAATAAGATGAAAAGACAGGGCTAGAAGAAATAGGCTTTTTTTCTCTATCTATTAGTACAAGGTAAAGTGTATAAAAACTAGCCATGTGACGTCATAAAAATGAGTAATTATCCATATTTTTTTTAGGGGTTTTCTTTCCCACTTCTCCTGTCATCTCACTGAATTTAGAGACACTTTGTCCTGTTATGTTTTTTTTCCGATTATCATTATGAACTTCAGGAAATAAATTTTCTATTTGTAAACATATATCTAAAATAGATATTTTGTCAGTTCTTGTTATCTATAATACAAAGTAGCTTGATGTCTGTCCGTCCGTCTGTGTGTCCGTCTGTCCGTCCGTCTGTCCCTTAAGATCTCGGCAACTGCTGACCGATCGGATTCTACTCTTCAGGGTATATACCTATTGGTCCTGTGGTGGTTTTAGCTATTTACTTGGGGGGTGGGACACCCCTAACCCCCCCAAAAACAAAAAAATCCTCCCCATTTTTTTTTAAATTTTGAATTTGATACTGGGGCAGCTCCAATTTTTTTTCTCGAAAATTTTGAAATTGTTACTTGGGCATCTCCAATTTTTTTTTATTACCTCTTGGGGCAAAGCCCCTAAAGGATAGGGGCGAAGCCGCTAGTGTATTACAAACTGATTACATGAATTTACTATAGTTTCATATTGATTTCAAACTTTTCATGATGATTCCTGTAATAGTTAGGTACATATAGAAAGCGATACCAGAAATTCAGAATTTTTAAACAAGACGATTTAAATTTTTTTTACAACAATTATTTTTAAACAAAAACATTAGTTATTTAATTTTGCATCAAATTTATTTTCACTTTTGTTTAGACTTATTAGAATACTCTTTTAATAAAGTTTTGACAACTCTACAAGTGTTAATGTTCGTTTGTCCTATTGAAAAATAATAGTCATTTACTTTATGACTTTGAGAAACTGTCGGACCATTTAATGTTATTCTGTTTATATAGTTATAGAGTAGCTGGGCATCAATAAGACAGGCATAGAAAAGACACATAACATTAAAATGAAAATAATAAATGAGTAAGGTTTTTTCTGTCTGAAACTAAAAATTTCAAAAACTACTGAACCAATTGAATTCTCCATTTTAAGGTCGCTTCACATATAACTCAGAATGATTTTAGGCTTTAATTTTTTTTTATTTTAAAAACTAAGGGTTGTTTTAGGCTGTTTTTTTCAATCTCTGAATACGAAGACTCTAAATGCTAGGGGCGCAACCACTATATATTTATCATTTGTTGCATAATATATGCTAACAAATCCTAATATATAAAGTAGTAAGGTTTTTTTTTGTCTGGAGCTTAAGATCTCAGAATCTACTGAATTAACTGATCTAATTCTGTATTTCAGGGAAGATTCTTTTTGAACTGGCTGGTTTTAAGCTATTTAATTTTTTAGATTAACGACTAGGGATGGTTTTAGACTACATATTTATAATTTGTTGCATAATATATGCTAACAATATACAAAAATTTAGAAAACTGTGACAGACGCATAAATCTTAACTTAAAACTTCCACACACAGTTGCTTGGAATTTAAACCAAGTTTTATCCAAAAATAGCATACTAACATAAAAAGGAAGATATGTACAGTGTTTTTCATCCTATTAAGTAAAGTTTTTTTTTGTCTGAAGCTAAAGATTTCGGAAACTGATGGTCCGAATTGATTGCAATTTTTAGGAAAGTTTTAGAAATGTCCTTGTAAGGTTTAAGTCTATTTTTCTGACCCCCTTCGCCCTCCCCATAGAATCTACAACTTATTGAATAAAAAGTATTTACATTTGTCACTTAGAAAATATAATCAGAAATAAAAGATAAAGACAGCATGAGGAAAAACTCAAAGATTTTTGTTTAATTGAACTGCGGATTTTAAAACGCCCCAACCAATACAATGAAAAAAATGACACCTTGATTAGTAAAATAAAAAAGGGTATAAGTAAGTCTAATAAGCATTTACTTTTTACTTAATAAAACAAGGATGATAACATCCATAAAAGCGAAGCACTGAAACGGTAGGACAAACGGACATTAACCATTGTATAATGTCACAACTGAATAATCAGAATATAAATGTATAGGAGTCGAAGCGAAATTGTAAGAAAATCAGTAAAAATAATTGTGCTTTTTAGGATGTGTGATTCTATAAGGTATTTAGTCTGAAAAACACTTCAAGACGTCTGTGTGCAGAAAATATCCAGCAGAGATTTTGTTTCTGATATCAACACATTTTATGCTTAGAAATTTAAATTTACAACTCTTTTTCCTCGTTTGTTTGTGTTCAACAAACAAATATTATATTTTTTAAAGCAATGCTTTTCTATAATTAGGGTTGGCCCCAGGGGCGTCCAAGCTTTTTTTTTGGGGGGGGGTAAAAAATTTTAGGGGGGGGGGGTAATTCGTGTTTGGGGGGGGGTAAAATGGCGCGCGAAGCGCGCCGAAATTTTTTTTTACCCCCCCCAAAATTTTTACCCCGGGGGTAAAATTTGATTGGGGAGTTAATTATTGTATTTTTATGTTCTAAAGAATGAGATACTACTATATATTTGAATAGTAGTGGCGCCCTTAGCATCTAAGAACTCGTGTTTTCTAAAGGGTAAAAAGGGAGGAGAAAAATAGCCTAAAACCACTCAAAGGATTGACCTATAATAGTGTGGAACCATCATGGGATAATTACCCCCCCCCAACAGACTTTAGGGGGGGTAATTACCCCCCCTAAAGTCTGTTGGGGGGGGGTAAATACTCCCCCCAAATCTGTTGGGGGGGGGGGTAATTACCCCCCCCAAACTAATTTACCCCGGGGGTAAAATTTTTGGGGGGGGTAATTTAATTATGTAAAAAAAGCACCTACCTAATCTATTAAGTTAATAATTAGTACTATCCTATAACATAAAGTAGTCACGGTTAGACCCTCAGATGTCAAAACTTTATTTTAGTGTTTGGCCAAAATGACTTAGCAATTGTATCTGTAAGTACGTCTAATAACACCCTTTGCTATTTTTAAAATCCTAGAAAATTTTTTTTGCAAGAAAATTGCATAAATTCGCAACCTTTTTTAGAACCACTACATAACTCGAGTTTTAAAACTTTTTATATAAAATCCTTTTTACAAAAAATATCAATATTTACTTAAAATTAAACCTGAAAGAAAAAAAATCTCAGTACACGTGTTAATTTGCATGTTTTAGGTCTTTTTTTGAGGAAAGTATAACTTCCACATTTTTGACAATAATATATTTTTTTAACATTTCAAAGTAAAATATAATAAAACCTAAACGATTTTTCTTGAATTATCAGTTGAAAATTTCATCAAACATGCAATTTAAGTGATGAAAATTTAATAAAATCATTTTTTGAATGTTTAGAATTACCAATTTTCTACATTTAAAACAAAATGTTAACAAAATTTAAAAACATTCTAATATATAACTTTAAAAATCAATAACATTTTATAAAATGATGTTTTAAAAAATAAATCATTAAAAGGTATTAAAATGCATTTTAAGTTGCTTAAAATTAAAACGAGAATATCTTTTTACACTTTATTCTTCGTAATAGAGATTAATCGTCATTTGCTGAAAATGAAACATTTAATAAACTAATTGAATCTTTTTGTGACCATGTTTAAACTTTTTAATTTTTACACTAAGGTGTTTTTTAATGAAAATCTTTGTTGAATTCTCTTTTGCGACAAAAAAAGAAAGGGAATTTTTTACTATTTCTAGGTTATCTTATGTAATTTAAACTATATAATATGAAATAATTTTTAATTGTCTTTCTTTTGAGCCACAAAACACTGTAAAATGTAACATATATACAAAAATAACAATTTTTTTAATGAATATTATAATATCCTTATATGACATTGCGTCAGAGCTTATTCTTTATATCATATGTTCATGAAAAGTAGTCATTAACTTGGAGGGTTGCGCTATTTATTAGAATATTAAATAAACTTGAATGGTAAAAATATTAGCATAGCCTTTGTCAATTCAAATGCTTTAGGTATATTATTCGGAAAGTTAGTTAAAAAAGAGAGAATTTGCTGTGTATACTGTTGAAAGACTTTCAAAAATGTAAATTACAAAGCAATCCTAAAAGATCGGGTCGTAGGCGAGTCTTAGTCGGGGGTTTTCTGATAGCAAATATTGCGTTATACAATGTAAAAAAAAAACATTTTAAAGAAATTCTTTAAATAAAACCCAACGTGTATTGGCAGTACAAACATCTTAATGCTAGCAGACATATGTTTATCAACATTTGCAGAAAACTATTTCCACAAGAAAAATTATTCAGGTTTCTACTTCACAATTTTAAATATTTCTTTCTGATAAAATGTTTGACATATATCGTATAATCATTTACCAAAAAAAATATTTTGATAATTTAGATTTCAGAGAAGATTAATCCTTTCAAAAAACTAAGACGACATTTTGCATCTTCTGTCATGACATTTTAGAAAAAAATATAAAAAAACAAAATTTAGTATGAAAACTATTTTCATTGATTTTTCTGAAGGTATTATCGTATTCTGTGGCTTTCTTATTATCATTTACTTATATCGAAAGTGCCAAACATTGTACCCTAACTTATTCATTTAATAAAAAACTAACCGTGTAGTAAGTAAGGTTTATTTGACTATAGCTTCAGATTTCATTACTTTTAATACTGAGTTCTCCTTTTTAGGAAAGCTTCACATAGATCCCATGATGGTTCCACACTATTATAGGTCAATCCTTTGAGTGGTTTTAGGCTAATTTTCTCTTCCCTTTTTACCCTTTAGAAAACACGAGTTCTTAGATGCTAAGGGCGCCACTACTATTCAAATATATAGTAGTATCTCATTCTTTAGAACATAAAAATACAATAATTAACTCACTAACCAATGAACCAATATGATTATACTTTAAAGTGAAGCGTCTTATAGGTCCTGGTAAGTTTTATAACTAGTTTTGAGACACCCTGACATCCTCCCAAAAGAAATCGCCTATAGAAATTCTTTTTCATTATTTAATGAAATATTTAATTTAGTTAGGTATCTATTTTATGGAATCTTCAGTGCTTTACAATTACATCATAGATCCCCGGGATGGTTTAGGGGGGGGGGGGGGCGGGGATTACTCCCTTCCCCCCCCCAAAAAAAAATTTTCAGTAAAATTTTTTTTTTAAGAACATTCAATTTGGGGGGGGGGTAAATACCACACTATTATAGGTCAAACATTTATTTTGGGGGGGGGTAATTACCCCCCCCAAAATCGTTTGGGGGGGTAAATACCCCCCCCCAAAATCGTTGGGGGGGGTAATTACCCCCCCCCAAAATGGTTTGGGGGGGGTAAATACCCCCCCCCAAAATCGTTGGGGGTGCCTACGGCACCCCCAAGGTAGGGGTAATTTTTTTTTGGGGGGGGTATTGTTCAAAAATTTTTGGGGGTGCCTACGGCACCCCCAAAATCGTTTGGGGGTGCCAAATGGCCCATTACCCCCCCCCTTGGACGCCTATGGTTGGCCCGTCTGTCTGTAACGGATAGCTCTTATTGTCAATTTAGGTATGTTGGAATTGTCCGTTCGATTTCAAACTTTGCATGGTGATCCTGTCATAGTTAGTTACAATTTTGATAGCGTAGCAACTCTATAATCGTTACTAGAATGTTTGTACGTTCATTTAAAACATATTGCTTTTGAATATTTTTTGATAACATTTAATTATCCTTTTGAAATACTGAATCCAAGGACAACAAAGTACAATATTAAAAGCAAAGCATCAAGCCCTAAGAATGTAAGTATGTTCTTAAACAGTAACCTCAGTAGTGCAAAAAATACTCAAAATTTTGTTTAGACTTTTATATCATGCTTATTCAGTTTTGACACTCTACCACCGCTCATGTTTGCTTGTCTACCCGTTTTATAGCTTCATGTTTATGGATCTTGTCATACTTGTTACATTTTGTTTTGTAAATAAAGAGGACTATCCACGAACCAGAGCAAGTGATTCTAAGCATCTTCCATCATTGACCCATAGTATTCTTAAAAGCGAAACTACAAGGTTTATGTTTAATATTTGCTTTATCGACTAAAAAGTTAGGTTTTACCACGGTTTTATATGAAAAAAACTTTGAAAGGTTAAGCATTATTTGGTGTAATATCATCGAATGATGAGTTCAAAAAGTTGTTTAAAAGCTTTGACACATAAGTATATTATTGTGATTAAAAATGTATATTTAGAAAAAAGGTTGGTAACTTGTAAACAGTTTAATTAATGTACTTTTGCAATTTACAACATTTGATGCTTTTCTGCAGTGTTATTTTATTTTGTCCTTTGAACTCAACAAAGCATTTGATGATATTGCTTTAAAAATTGATTTACATTTCAAAGTTTTTTTCATATAAAACCATGGTGATACCTAACTTTTTAGTCGATAAAGCAAATATTAAACATAAACCTAGTATATTCACTAAAAAAATACTATGAGTCAATGATGGAAGATGCTTAGAATCACTTGCTCTGGTTCGTGGATAGTCCTCTTTTGGTTATTTATCTCACAACTTTTATAATTAATCTTTATTAGCGATGCTTTTCTTTTCATAGGGTTGGTCCGTTTGTAAGTATAGTTATTTCTCGTATCGTATTATAAACGGCTTTCCGCGGATATAGAATGTACAATTATAAGATTAAAACTAGTTTTTTTAGCCCCGTGGTGCCGAAGGCACCGGCTAAAAAAACTGGTTTTAATCTTATGATTGTACATTTCTATATTCGTAGAAAACTGGATATAATACGATGCTAGACATAGTTTTTTCGTATGGATGAGAACCGGTTCCTATCCACCGGATTCGAATGAATACGAGAAAAGTACATACAAACTTATAAATTTGGCTATTAAAGAATATCGATTTTAGAAGATGATTAAAGTCCCTCAACAGAATATGACGTCATACGATGGAATAGCCAATGAGAGGCTGGTATACACTGTAATTGACCAATATGGTAAAATTTACGCTGGCCTCTCATTGGTTATTTTATCCCATGACGTCATAATCTGTTGAGGGACTTTAATCATCTACTCGATTATATGGTCAGTTATTTAAAAAACAATTCTGCTTGATAATCTTAAAAAATGAAAAATAAAGAAATTTTCCGCCAATTTTCTTCTATTTGTATGGTATAGTAGTAAGAATTGTTATTTGAACATTAAGATCTGGTTAACCACATCTCCGATTGAGTTCTCCATTTTAGGTAAGATTTACAGGTCTCGGGATGTAATAAACCTATTTTTTTTACATTCAAGTATTAGTATGGTTTTTGGCTATTTTATTCACAAAACGTAAGTAGGTCAGCCGTTATTTTTGTATCATCTTGATCAGTGGCGTGCGAAGCACTTTGTCTAGGGGTGGGCATTTTGAAGATTTTGTAAAATTTTGCCCCCCCCTAAATCAAAGTGCCCCGGGGGGGCACTTTGCTTTAGGGGGGGGCATTTTGATTATATACTAATTTTAAATAAGGGCGTTTTAAGGGGTGGGATTATTTGATTATGGGCCTTCTAGTCCTTATCCCTTCTTCCCCATCCCTATTTCCCATTGATTCTATCCCCCATCTCTTCCCCCCTCTCTTCTCCCCCATCCCTTCTCCCCACCCTGCAATGACCGAAGGGAAGGGAGCTAGAAAGCATCTTCGAAAAAAAAGTACAGAAGATAATTTAACCTTCCACCCCCCCCCCTCACCACAAAACATTTTTATGGGTGGAAGGGGATGTTATAAAATCTCAGCAGGAAGGATGAATAACCCCATTAAAAAAATTTGGGGGGGGGGGGAGATAAAAACACTCATTTTGGAAATAATTTACCAAAAATAAACCTAATATGTAGAACTGATTTTAAATATTTCTTTATTGTATGACAACAAGGATGACAACATCTATAAGTAGCAAAGCACAAAAAATCATTAATAAGAATATAGACAAGAAGATTTAAAGAGCATTAAATAAATATATATTTTAGGTAGAAAAAGTCACAAATCCTTTTTCTTGAATGTTGTGTGATGACAGTCAAAGTAAATTACATACTAGATGCTTGGAACAACAAGAGATTTAATTTTTTTGATATTATAATCCACAAAAAAATTTATTGTGCTATAAAATCCAAAGATATAAAGAACTTTGTAAAAAAATAAAAAAAAATACTTGTCCTTTCATCTACAGATATGAAAATCTCTTAGAAATATGGAAAACTTTGGGGTATAGTCTCTTTTGTGGCAACGCCTCTTAAGGGGCATTTCGTCATATTTTCATGGTAGCTTTTAATAGTTTATTATAGGTTAAGTTAGGTTAGGTGATTTTCCCGCAGGGTTAGGCAATTGGCCCCACAGGGGCTATAAATAGGGGAAAAGCTACTGTGAAAATATGAAGAAATTAAGAGGCAATGTCACGAAAGGGACTATACCCGAAATTTGATTTTGATACCCTTAGCTACAAAAATTTTGTGAATTGGACCAAACAATGGGGGAATTGTAAAAGATACAAAATTGCCAAAAACGTCCTAAAAAGCAGTCCGACCTCCAGAAATTTAATTATACTCCATAATTGCAGTTAAGAAAATTACATTTCCCCATTAGCATTACAAACTGACAGCCATAGTTATTATAGAGAAGATAAAAAGTTATATCAACATATCCTACCCTCTCCAAATGGCAATTTAACAATATGTCAATTTTTCATGAAGTGGTGTTTTCAAGGATTTATTAGGGCAGTGTGCAAAGCGCACCGAAAAATATTTATTTCCTCTTTGAACTAAAATCAATTAACTACAACAAGTTAGGAATATAGAGTGTAGTTAGTTTTAAGGCTCTTTAATGAAAATTGCCATAAAAAAACATGTCTTTTTGTAAGGGTATGTACACAAAAAAATTATAAACTTATCCTGAACATCATATGACATCATATATAGTTATTAATTTAGACAGACATACAATGCAATGTTGAAAAAAAGGCTTAGATAAATATCAATGCTGTTTCATTTTTATTTAAATAACTTTTTGATTAAATATTTGATTTTTACAAATGTTCTTATATAATTTGATAAAAAGCAGAAACCAATTGGAAGGGCGCGAAGCGCAAATTTTTTTCTTCAAATATGCAGGGAGGAGGGAAGGTGTTTTGGGCTATTTATTACACTATTCCCCAATATTTTATATAAACATTTTCTTATTCGTTAGCTCAACATCTTTTGGGACTTAAATGGAATATCGATTGGTTGGTTAATTAAGTTGAGTTTCCATACGTTTCATCCACTAATTGTAATCTATATAAGGGGTAATTTTGTGTATCATCATTGGGGATGTACAAAATTTCTTTGGTAAAAAGTTTATATTATACAAAAAAAAAGATACTTCCTATTAAGGTTAAATGAATAGTAACTGTCTGTTTGGTGCGAAGCGCCAAAAAATTTTTTGGTTGAGTATTTCTTGATCTTTTTTTTTGGAAATTGGGAGAGTTTTGCTTTTTGTAGGGCAGGGGGCAAAAAGGGGCATTTTTGTTTACCAGGGGGGGGCAAAACGGGGCATTTTTCAACATTTAGGGGGGGGCAGGGGGGGCGGTCGCTAGGGGGGGGCAGGGGGGGGGGCGTTTTGGTCGCTAGGGGGGGGGCGATTGCCCCAAACGCCCCCTTCGGTTCGCACGCCACTGATCTTGAAGTTATTTAGAAGAATATTCAATCATAATCCATTGACCTTTCCCTCTATCTTGATACTCATCAGAATTATTTATTTTACATGCTATGATTTTTACAAAGTTTCCAACTATATTTAGCCAAAGTTAATTTACTTTTATCCCAAACTTTTCTAATTAATGTGTCTGCGCATACAAATTAGTTACAATTTTAACTTTGCTGAGTAATTTTTTTTTTTTAATTTTAAGCGAAGCTTTTCTATAATTAGGGTAGGTCCTAAGGTCCGTACATCCGAGATGGATAGCTTTTTTTTTGTTAATTTAAGCATTTTAAAACTTTACATGGTAATTCCTGTAGTAGTTAGGTACAATTTATAAAGTGTAGCAACTCTATAACCATTACCAGAATGTCCGTACGTCCATTTTAAACAAAGTTTAGAACTAGTTAGCCAAAGTTAATTTACTTTTATCCCAAACTTTTCTAATTAATGTGTCTGCGCATACAAATTTGTCACAATTTTAACTTTGCTGAGTATTTTTTTTTAACTTTTAAAAGCGAAGCTTTTCTATAATTAGGGTCGGTCCGTCCGTACGTCCGTTCGGAACAGATAGCTTATTTCGTTAATTTAAGCATGTTAGAATTGTCCTATCGATTTCAAACTTTGCATGGTGATTCTTGTGGTAGTTAGGTACGATCTAGAAAGCGTAGCAACTCTATAATCTTTACCAGAATGTCCGTACGTTCATTTTAAACTTGTTGATTTTTTTTCACTTTTTTAACAACAAATTTTTATACGATCTAATTATCCGATTGATCTGATTAGGTATACTGATTCCTGGGACAACAAAGTACAATACTATAAGCGAAGCAACTCTATAATCAAGTCCTAAAAATGTAAGTATGTCAATAAACATTATCCTGTATCAAGCAGTTATCCAACAAATTTACTTAAAATTTTTTCTTCGACTCTTATACATTTATATTCTGATTATTCAGTTCTGACTATGCAAATGTTAATATCCGTTTGCCCTACCGTTTCAGAGCTTCGCTTTTATGGATGTTGTCATCCTTGTTTTATTAGGTGCGGGGATAAATTTAGAGGCGTTTTTGCTACGCAACTTATGTATACAATTATCCTTGTTAAATTTTAGCGTTGTAATGATTTTTTCCTTATACAGTTTTAAGTCAATAGAATAGTATTAAACACCTAAATTTTCTTTTAAAAATGATGTAGTGCATCAATAAATAGAGAATATGTGGATATATTGACAGGGGAAAATTTGTCATCAATTTAGGTTGCTCATATGGACCTCATTTATTGGTCGTCAATCCAGTAGGAGTTGAGGGATGGGGTAAAGGGGGTGAATGATGTATCATTATTTTAGCCAGCTGCTAGTATCTTATGAAAATCTGGTAGTGCATCTTTGTAAATAAATGTAATTTGATTTTACTCGAAAATTTAAATAAAAAATCAAATTTTTACATATTTTGCATTGTTGCAAACTATTTCCGGAGAAATCCCTTTTCCAGCCAGTCAATCCTTATAACCTCTCCACTATCCTAAGTAGTAAGGATTTTTTTTAGAGTATAAGCTTCTTATAGTTCACTGTATGAGTTTAATTTTTATATCTAAGTTTGGTTCTAGGCTATTTTCCTCTTTTCCTTACTACTTCGAATACAGAGCTCCTAGATTCGAGTAGCACATCCGCCAGTTCTATTTTCTAAAGTAGTAAGGACTACTGAAACTATTGAGTTCTCAATTTTATAGAAGCTTCTTATAGGTCCCAGTATTGTTTTAAGCTATTTCATTTTTATATCAAATTTTGGTTTTAGGCTATTTTTATTTATTAACACAAAATAGCTGAAAAGAACCTGAGATTGTTCGATTTTTTGGAATACTGATTCCTAGGACAACAATGTACAATGTTATAAGCGAAACATCTCTATAATCAAGCCCTAAAAATGTAAATATGTCTTTATACAGCATCCTTTATCTAGGCAGTTTTTCAACAAATCTACTTAAAAGTTTAATACATTTATACTCTGATTATTCAGTTCTGACACTCTACAAGTTTTAATGTTCGTTTGTCCTACCGTTTTTAGAGCTTCGCTTTCATCAAATTCTGTCATCCTTGTTTCATTTAGTTTTGGGGGGAGGGGTAGGGGAGGTTTTTTGGGTGCTCCACTTTGATTGAATGAAAATTGATAATTTCCTTATGGAATTTATTTTTTCTGCACAAACCATGTGCAAATTTCTTAATTCTGCAAGTGGAACATATATACATATTATGAATGTCAAGCAGAAGAAGGCAGGGAAGGGAGGGGACATTAGACTGTTTATTACACTAGTCCCCAAAGTATTATAATAACGTTTTCTTGTTCGTTAGCTTAAAAACTTTGGAGACTTTATTGAATTTTGATGATTTGGTTAAGTTAAGTTGAGTGTCCAAACGTCTTAACCACTAATTTTAATCTACGGAAGGGGTAATTTTATATAACATCATTGGTGATGTACATCTATTTATTGTCCATTGTTTTATCCCTTTAGATCCCTGAGAAGTAGGTGTCATATTTAATCCTTATAATAAAGTAACATGATGTGTGTCTGTGTGTTTGTTTGTACCGAAGGATCTCGCTAACCGCTGAACCGATCGGGTTCTCCTTAACAGGGTAGCTTCTCATAGGTCCCGGGAAGGTTTTTAACTATTTTCTTGGGGAGTGGAACACACCCAATCCCCCCAAAAAATGAAAAATCCCCCCCGAAATTTTTTTTTTTTTTGAATTTTTTTAAAATAAAATTAAAAATGAAGGGGGGGCCTCCCCTCCCCTCCCCCCTCACAAAAAAAAATTTTGCCCCCCCCAAGTGGCCCTAGAGGCCTCTAGGGGCGTAGCCGCTAGTATCTTTAATAGGATTTAAACAAATTCCTACTGTTGGAATACAAGTATTTTGATGACCTCTAGGGGGCTTGGTGTCGCTTTAGGTTCTAGATCTATCCACGCAACTCAAAACATACTCCACGTCTTATATTTACAGTGTTAAGCGTTCATTAAGTCAATGCTAGACTAGGAAATTTGGTAGGATTTGACCTATTGCCCCTATTTGCAGTTTTAAGCGATAAATATAATGGGAAAAAATATCAGTTTTTAACAGGTTTTATGAGCTATTTTCCGGCTTACATAACTAAGTGGTTATGCTTTTCATAGAAGATCTAAAATATTTTATAGATTGTTTTAGTTTATTTCATAATGTGTAGTTTTACATTGTACAAATTACTGCAGCTAAAAAATTGAACAAGGCTAAAATATTTTGCTTTTATTATCCATCTCAAAATATAACAAGATTTGCTGTGTAGTTGCAGTATAGCGAAGCTACTCTTGAATTGTTATGTGTTAGTGCGTCATTGTTATCACAAATTTCTCATCACATCAGTGGCTACAAACTACCCCTAAGCCTAATTTACCCGAAGCTTTGTAAGATAATGTCCTATTTATAATTTTTTCTTGACAAATTTAACATGTTAATGATCTTATGTTGATATTATAACAACAGATCTATAGTATAGATGTATATACAGACAACAACCTCCCTTCCTTTTTCAAAGACCTGTTTAGTCTGCTTCTAAATTATTTTCTGCCACTTGGCTGTGTTAATATATGCGAAGCCATTGGTTGATTTTCAATGACCCAATAGAAAGGTTGCACAAGGTAGTTGCGGTGGGGATATACAATTATTTAACCCTTTCTCCCTCTAGTGTTTTACTCTAATATCATAACAGCACAAATATTTACAGATAATTGCCGTTTTTCTAGGTTATTTGGTTTCTGTATTCGACTAGTCAGTTGGAGGAAAACCTTTGATAGCCAATTGGTTGATTTTTTTTATAGAGTAGCGAAGCTTCTCTATAATTCACTTTGTCCGTCCGTCAGTCAGTCAGGAGAGCTTTAAATCTTGAGGTTGGTATATGAAGGATTACAAAGTTTAAGTGAGGGGAGGGGAGGGGGGTGTGATGCCCCTTTAAACCGCACCCTTTGACGTCTATAGAGCTTTTATAGCTGTCATAAGAATTAAACATAAACTCAAACATAAACATAAACATATTTATTTGGGCATAGAAATTAAAACATAGTCATAAAATCAAAAAAATAAAAGATACAAATACAATCAAAATTACTATAACAATAAACAACCTAAATCCTAATCAGTTCTGCCCGGGTAACCATGAATAGATCAATATGGATCTGTCTACTTTGCCCAAAATATATTAAACAAAGGTATCCTGGATCCCTTTAAACTTATAGAACCTAGGTAGTATCGCATAAATTAATTATTTAAGTAAGTTGTTTAGAGTAATAAGGCTTTAAAAGTTGGGCAACTTTTGGAAAAATTCATCTTTGTTTTATGACTTGCTAAACTTGTGAAATAGTTTTTATATCCTGGCAAAATTTTATCTTTGCATTTACTTTCATTTTCTGCGGAAAAATTGTGAATTTTTTAAGGCGAAGCTTTTCTATAATTAGGGTCTGTCAGTACGTCCGTCCGAAAATCCGTCTGGAACGGATAGATTTTGGTTGATTTAGGCATGTTAGAATTGTCCTATCGATTTCAAACTTTGCATGGCAATTCCAGTAGTAGTTAGGTACGATTAAGAAAGCGTAGCAACTCTAAAATCATTACCAGAATGTCTGTACGTCCACTTTAAATATGTTGATTTTTAAAACTTTTTTTACAACTAATTTTTATATAAAATAATAATCCGATTGATCTGATTTTTGGAATACTGATTCATAGGACAACAAAGTGCAATATTATAAGCGAAGCATCTCTATAATCAAGTACTAAACATGTATGTATGTACTTAAACATTATCCTGTAGTTAAGCAGTTTTTTCAATTTGTTTTGACTGTTAGATATGTAAATTCAGATTATTCAGTTCTGACACTCTACAAGTGTTAATGTTCGTTTCTCCTACCATTTCAAAGCTTCGCTTTTATGAATGTTGTCATCCTTGTTTTGTCATGAATTATGAAATATCAGTAAATCACATATTAGTTAAAGTTAGAAGGACTTATAACCTTTAATTGTATGTGTTGTGTATAGGAATTAGGCCAGCAAATGTCTGTCACTTAATCCAATTAGCTAGCCATCGTGCAAAATTAGTTCAACTGCGAGAATATTATTGAAGTTATGTCCAAGATAATTGATCCTCCCTGTCCTTGTAAGAACAGGGATATGTATTGGTTTAAACTATTTATATGCTGTCTAAATTGCTTACTAGCGGCTACGCCCCTAGAGGCCTCTCGTGGCATTTAATTTTTTATTTTATTTTAAATATCTAATTTAAGAAATAATTTGTCTATGGTCAATCAGCTGTTAAATTCATGCCTCTACGCAGCGCTACTAAGCTAGCGACACTATGCGGCGGGAATATTTCAATTTTTTTTCGATTTTATTGTGATTTCTCTTGGGAGGGTGGTGGTACCCTCCCCCAAAATAGTTATAAACCTTCCCAGGACATTCTACCCTGTTAAGGAGAACCCTATCGGTTCAGCGGTTAGCGAGATCCTTCAGTACAGACACACAGACAAACAGACAAACATCCTGTTACTTTAGTATTTATAAGGATGACATTAATATTTGTATATAACTATTCCTGAACCTATGAATTGTAACCCATTGTAAATGATCTTTAGTTACTTGTGGAAGGTGTGATCAAATACACATTTTTACTGTACATGATCTTTGTTGATCCTTCTGTTGAAGCGAAGCTTATATATACTAGGGAGTCTGTACGTCTGACCGTGCTTCTAGCGTCCATTATAAAAGAACTCGAGTTGTATCCAGCAATACAGGATACTACAATTTCATATAAAATCTCTCTAACTGAAAATGCATTTCCACATTTTATTGTAAAAGTTTTAATATTGACCAACTGGCACCTCCCTCCCATCTTTTCTATAAAGTTTATTTGCAAATATAAACCTCAAAAAATCATACTCATATCATAGTTTTTTTCTTTGATGTTTTTTTCTTTTTTTTCAGGGTGCTTTTGCACAAATTACCATGTTGAGCATTGCTAACCTCTCCTTTTAATTAATTTTGATACAAATAGAAAATAAGGGGTTAGTTTGTTTAATTAATTCAATTAAGAGCTGGATCTTTAAATCGTTTTAATGGCGCGCTGAATTGGGGCGATCCAGAGGTGAACCAGAGGCGCGCTGATGGTGCGCCACAGCTACTGATATAAAACATTGATTTTTAAAAAGGTTTTTGGCGCAGTGTTGCTAGATCGCTGGCGACACTCAATAAAATATCGATCCGCGCCAGTACAACTTTATTACTTAACCCGTGTCAGTACGGTATTTTATATAAAACAATACATAATTTATTTTTAAAATAAATATAAAAATGTTTTCACGATAGTTTTGCAATAAAATATTAAAGTAATTAAAAAAAATATTTATTTATTAAATACAGTTCAACCCGGTTTGGTTCGCCAATGGTACTCCCTGAGTACCATTGGCGCGCTAAATCACCTATGCCATTTCGTTTTAAAGATTGGTATAAATAATCTGATGGTGCGCTAAAATGAATCGCCCCAGTTCAGCGCACCTATAAACGATTTAAAGATCCAGCTCTGGTTAGGTATTGGGTAACCTTTCAGGCTTAGGGCACCGCAGGCATAAGTCCTTACAGTAAGGGCAACCAACAAGGGTTAGTTATCTTCCCCCCCCCCCTGATCACCCCTCCATTACTAATTTTATTTTTAATGATGGGGGGGGGGGGGGGGGTATCATTGAATTTTGATTTGCTGTGCTTCGCTTTTATGAATGTCGCCATCTTTATTTTTGCAGATGCACTGGGGAAAACTTTATTTGTAAAAGATTTATTGTGCATTGCGTTGGATTTTACTATTTTTTTTGACGTACTTGCAATACACAAAAAGAAAAGCAGTAGTCATTTTTTAGTAGCGAAGCTACTCTATAAATCAAAATGTCCGTCCGTTAGTCATGAAGTGGGGGAAATGTGATTTTCTCGGCACCTATAAAAGATAGAATTATAATTTTTTTTGACAACATTCCCATCATTAAGGAGCACAATTAACCATAAAACATCAATAGCGGTCAGACTGCCTTCTTGCAGGTTTTTGGCTATTTTTATATTTTTCACATTTTCCCCCATATCTTTTGTGTTTATGGTCCAATTTTCAAAATTTTTTCAGTTTTAGATATTTAGATTAAGTTTCCTGGTGTTTTAAGAAAGGAAACAATGGCGGTCATATTGCCTTTTAGCAGGTTTTTTGGCTATTTTTATATGTTTTACATATCTTTGGTATTTTTGGTCCAATTTTCAAACTTTTTTGCGATGACAGAATAAAAATATTTTTTTTGATCTATTCTTGATTTTAATAAATTCACTTTAAATCTACTTGTACGTATTCTCATCCAGGATTTTTTGTGCTTCGCTACTTATGGATTTTGTCACCTTTGTTTACTCATAAATAGATCAAACTTTCTTGTTATAAAACCCAATGGATTAGTGACAATTAGAGAAGAAATTTGCTTTAAATAATTATACATTGTCAAGTTCTTTATACTACACTAGAGGCTTCGCCCCTAGCTTTGCCCCAAGAGGTAATAAAAAAAAATTAAAAATATAAAAAAAATTAAGTACTACATACTGGTGCTGCCAGTAGTTTTATATGAACTAACTTCCCCATAAACAAAAAAATGGGGAGAGATTTTTTTTGGGTGGGGTTGGGGGTGTCCCATCCCCCAAGAAAATAGCTTAAAACTACCACAGGACCAATAGGTATTAAGAGATATAAGTTTTCCGGAATTTTAATGTAGGGAGTAGATTTGAAATCTGCATCAAATTTTAAGGATTTTTTATAAAATTCGTTTTTTGTAAAATTCTTTATCTAAAAGCGAAAATACATTTTAAGTTAATTAATTTTGACCAATAGGATAGGTGGAATTTAAACTACCTGCGTTCTAATTGGTTGAATGATGTACGACATCCAATCAGAGCGTAGATTTTTTAAATCCACCAATCACAGATGCCAAAATTAATTAACTTAATTTGTATTTCCGCTTTTAGATAAAGAATTATACAAAAAACGAATTTTATAAAAAATCTTTAAAATTTGATGCAGATTTCAAATCTACTCCCTACATTACAATTCCGGAAAACTTATATCTCTTAATAGGTATATACCCTGAAGAGTAGAATCTGATCAGTTCAGTAGTTACCGAGATCTTAAGGGACGGACGGACAGACAGACGGAAAGACATCAAGCTATTTTGTATTATAGACTAGCGGCTTCGCCCCTAGCCTCTAGGGGCTTTGCCCCAAGAGGTGATAAAAAAAATTAAGGCGAAAATCGTAAAGGACCATGGAAATCTCCTTCAAAAAAAAGGACCAAGGAAATCTTCTACAAAAACAATAACGGACAAAGGAAATCTTCAGCAAAAAAAAAAAAAAAAATGGGGGGGGGGATATTTTGGTTTTTGGGGGGGTTGGGGGTGTCCCATCCCCCAAGAAAATAACCACCACAGGAACACTAGGTAGATACCCTGAAGAGTAAAATCCGATCGGTTCAGTGGTTACCAAGATCTTAAGGGACGAACAGACAGACGGTCAGACGGACAGACATCGTTCTACTTTGTATATGTACTGGTTGCTTCGCCCCTATCCTCAGAAGTTTTGTCCCTACAAGTAGAGGGGGAACCCCCCCCCCTCTTTGTTATTATAATTCAAATACTAATGGAAGATTTTTCAATAGTTATTTTTAAACAAATATAGAATCCTACAATAACCCCTTAATAAATTACCAAAGAACAACCAGATATATATCTACTAACACTCATAAAGAATAGATTCGCCTCCCAAAAAACTATTGACTAATTGATTTATTATTACTTGGATATTACACCAGATTTCATGTTTTATAATAAAGTGAACTCTGCAGTAGGCTAAAATAACGATCTCCCCTATCCCTCTCCTTTACCCCATCCCCTCCCCTACTATTGGATAAACGACCCGACCAATCAAAACGACGGGAAATTGCAATCTAAATTGGCGACCATCTTTCTCCTGTATTATCATCCACGTATATTCTACATCCATTTATAGATTAAGTTATATTTTTAGATTTTTTTGCCAATATGAATGTACACCGATTTTTAACATTATTTTTCTATTAGAAGTTAGATGAAAGTTAGAAAGGTTTACATATTAGAGAAAAACACTCGAGGGGGAAGGGGTTAAAAAACTGTATTTCCATATTCCAATGACCTTATGCCGACTCTTAATTGAGTCTTTAAAGATTAACCAATGGTGTTGATAATATTAAAAATAATATGCTAGCAGACGAAAAAGGTCATTGGAAAAGGGGTGGGAGGTAGTTATCTGTCTATACATCTATACTATAAATCTGTTGTTTACATAAATGTATGCTGTAAAGTCATTTAGAGATTGCGGCAAAAGTCTTTTTGAATGAGTTTTTACCACGTATAAAGTCGATGAATTGAAAATAAATTTTCAATGCGAGTGTAAGCAGCAATGCAGCTTTATAATTCTGTGTCTGTTCTTCCGTCCGTTCTTCCGTCCCTGGGGGAATTGTAATTTACTCATATGCTATGCAAGATAGACGGTTAAATTTTTCTGTGAAAATTTCCATTTCTTGTGCGCATCCAGTATAAAATTCACTTGACATGTAATTTATAAATTATTCAGGGAAAATGTGATTTACTCAACTGTTATCTAAAAAAGACAGCTATTTTTTTTGTAAAGGTTTTGCCGATCATTGAGCTTTAATTATACAATTTTCTTTGATAATATGTATCTGTAATAAGGCATAATTTCCTTAATTTTTCCTGAATTTTTCTCAGTTGTTATAAATGATAGATGGCTGATTTTTGCAGTAAATATCATGCTTATAATTTTTTTCTTTATCAGCCTGTCTGTAAATTTCGTTGTTATTTTAGCTAACTGTTTTCAATTTACGAGCTCGCGACCTCATATTAGGATATTTTCATCCTTGTTATGAATAGTAAAGTAAAAGTCAGGGATCTTAAGGGACAATGGGCTATTAATTTTAAATAAATAATCTTTGCTTTTCTTGTCATGATTATGCGGTAACTCCTAGTGGATAAAAATTGAACTTGAAATTTTCAAATCTAATTTTCTCAAAAACGGCTGCATTTTAGATTTTATTGAAAGGTGAAATGAAGTTGCCTAACCTAGGGTAATGAAATGCACTATGTCCCAATTTAGGTTCTGACACAAAAGTCAAAGTACCTTCATACGCACCGTGGAGAAGCTAACCTGTTAAGGAGAACCCGATCGGTTCAGTGGTTAGCGAGATCCTTCGGTACAAACAGACAGACAACATCCTGTAACTTTATAATAAGGATTAATACACACTTTTCAGCTTATAGAATAGTTATTTCTCGCATCGTATTATAAACAGCTTTACGCGGATATAGAATGTACAATTTCGCCCGTGCCTTCGGCACCTCGGGGTTAAAAACACTGGTTTTAATCTTATGATTGTACATTTTTATATTCGTAGAAAGCTGGATATAATACAATGCTAGACATAGTTTTTTCGTATGGATGAGAACCGGTTCCTATCCACCGGATTCGAATGAATACTAGAAATTGATTTATCACTATATTTGTATTTGTTATTTACCTTTGTATCAAAAAGTGACATTTTGTTTTCTTAGCAATCTACTTGATCATATTTATGATAATAAAGCTTTGTATAGTACTAGAAGCTACCTACTAGCCTCTAGGGGCTTTGCCCCAAGAGGTTTGATCAAACTATTTTTTTGTATTTTAGATTTAAAAGAAATTTTTTTTTTGGGGGGGGGTTAGTCGACCCCACTTTTTTAATTTTAATTTTAAAAAGAAAAAAAAAATTGGGGGGAGGGTATTTTTCATTTTTTGTGGGAGGTTGGGGGTGTCCCACCCCCCAAGAAAATTGTTATAAACCTTCTCGGGACCTATGAGAAGCTACCCTGTAAAGGAGGACCCGAGCGGTTGAGCGGTTAGTGAGATCCTTCGCTACAAACAAACAGACAGACAGACAGCAGTCTACTTTGTATTATAGATTGAATTTCCTTAGCAATCTAAGTATATCATATTAACCTTATAATAAAGTAACAGGACGCTAACAGCTGAACCGATAGGGTTCACCTTTACTATGCAGCTTCTCATAGGTCCTGGGAAGGTTTATAACTATTTTAAGGGATGGAACCACAACCCCACAAGGAGAGATAACCCCTTGATAAAAATCCCCCAACACAAAAACTCTTAAAATTTTAAAATAAGGGGGAGGTAAAGATCTAACTCCCCCTATTTATTCATGTTGTATATTTTCTCAGACGAAGCCAATAAATTTTAATTTAACTACTCTCAGCATCAGTGCAGCCGCTACCTTGAAATCGTCCGCAGACGACCCCTGATAGTTTTATTTTGCTGCTTAAATGATTAAAATGATCAGCTGAAATGGATTTCCTATTCGAGCCCTAGTTTCCTAAAGTGTACAGCAGAAAACCAAATTATTGCAAACGCTATTTTCAGCTACCCCGGTCAAAGGGAAAAGCGATATAATGTATAAACGATTCATACATTATACATTCAAATTTTAATTTTTAAAATTTAGTTTTTTTTTGAAGTTTGAAGATTTTTAGCTAGTAGCAAATTTTGAGATAGGACGCGGACGCTAGGTACACTTTCGGAAACTAAATTTCAGTTCATCATTAAAATACTTTAATCTATCGTTATAAGTGGCGAAGCTACTCTTTAATTCACTTTGTCTGTCCGTCAATCAGTCCGTAACGCTTTAAAAGGAAATGTGATTATCTCAGCTGCTAGTCAAGATAAACGCCTGTTTTTTGTTGTAAAGATGAGTATTCAGTATGTACTTTACTTTGTCCGTCGGTCGTTCTGTCAGTTTTGCTTTAAAAAGTAAATATCAAAGAATACATGAGAAAGGTTTAAAGATCTTTTTCTCCATGATTTTTTTGTGCTTCGGTTTTTTTTGGGTGTTGTCATCCTTGTTTGTTATATTTGAAGGAGCAGAAAAAGACACACATAAGTATATGTGACGTTCCCCTAAAAATGTAAAATTCTATCATAAAAAAATGCTGGCAAATTAGCTGACTACTAAAAATGTAAAATACCAAAGCATTCTTAAAATATAAAATACAAAGCTCCATTAATTCTCACCTCTCCTCCAAGGACGTCAAATGGGGGGGGGGGGGTTAAAGGGTTGATTACCCCCTCAAAATTTTAAAGTTTAAACTTTACCCATCCAAAAAATCAAAAGGCTTGGACGTCCTTGCCAATATGATATAAAGATTACCCCCCCCTTAAATTTTAAATTTGAATTTTTTTGGACGCCCTTGTTCTCCTCTCTTAATTGGACATCATTAATGGCATAATTAAGTTTTATATACAGTAATTATTACATAAAATACCGTGCATATCAAATAGCCTGGTTTCAAATACTACTGTCAACATAGCTGTCAAATAAGCTGCCAGCCAGCCGCTGAGAAGCCGCCATAGAATTAATGTTGTTTGACTTTAAATACCACCTCTTGTAAAAAGTTGTGATTTTTTGTCTTCGGGTGGTTTTAGGCCATATTTTTAACCTCCCCCACCCTCCCCTGGAGGCTAGGGGTGAAGCATCTTGTGTATAATAATGGATTAAACAGTTTTGCTGTAAACCTGGCAAATATAAAACTGCAATGAAAAAATCTTTAAACTCCAACTCAAAATAACAAAAATGCCTTCAGATTGACAACGTTACATTAATACATACAACATACCTATCTACGATACAAAGTAGAATGATGTCTGTCCGTCTATCCCTTAAGATCTCGGTAACCACTGAACCGATTAGATTCTAGTCTTCAGGGAGTATATCTAATGGTACTAGTGTGGTGTTAAGCTATTTCTTGGGGGAGGCTACGGGCGAAGCCGCTAGTTGATATATATAATTTTTAGTGGGGTTTTTGAGCCAGTCTAATGCTTATTTCTGGATTAGTGCCTCCCATGAGATTAAATGAAAATATCCAGGAAATTATTTTTATTTTAAATAAATCCTCATATACACTCAAGCTTCAAAATTTGCATTAAAACAAGGATGGCAACATTCATAAGATAAAGCAGCGTAGCACAAAAAGTAATGGATTGAAACGAAGCGATTTTTAGGGCAGATGTTCATTTTTCATAACAGAGAAAAAAAAGAGTGTATATATATTTTGGGTTTATGTCTTTTTAAGCAGTGACAGACATACGGACAATAGAGTAGATGCGAATTTGTCATAGGAATCTTCACTAAAAGGTCAGCTGTTTAATTTCAATAGTAACCCAGAAAATCACATTTGCAGACGGACAGAAATATTTAACTATAGAGTATGAGAAATACTGTGTACTAACCCACTCCTTGTATATTTTTTTTGTGGGTAGGGGAAATCTTTTTCCAAGGGCCATATTAATCTATTTACTTTATATTCGACTAGCGGCTATGCCCCTAGAGGCCTATAGTGGCATTTAAATGTTTTTTTTTATTAAATATCTAATTTGAGAAATAATTTGTCTATGGTCAATCAGCTGTTAAATTCATGCTCTACGCAGCGCCACTATGCTACGTAGAGACATTCATACGCTAGCGACACTATGCGGCAGGAATATTTCAATTTTTTTTGTTGATTTTATTGTGATTTCTCTTGGGAGGGTGGTGTTACCCTCCACCAAAATAGTTATAAACCTTCCCAGGACCTATGAGAAGCTACCCTGTTAAGGAGAACCTGATTGGTTCAGCGGTTAGCGAGATCCTTTGGTACAGACATACAGACAAACATCCTGTTACTTTAGTATAAGGATATAAAGAAGGTGTATCAACTATTTTTTTTATAGCTAGCCGGTTCTTTTAGTAAGTAGTAGATGTAAAATTTTTCATAGAATTCAGATATGCAATCGTTTTTTTTTGTAGACCTCTTATTTTTTAAGTAATTTAAGTTTAAAAAAAAAAAATTAAGTCGATTTTAAGGTACTAAAATGCAACAAAAAAAGAAAGAAAATGGTCATTATAAACAAAAATAGTAAGATCTTTAATTTGACACCTTACTTTTTCAATTCTGTCAGGTAATTAATGAAAAAATCGATTTTTTTAAACCCACGAGAATAAAAACTTTGAACTTGATTTTATTATTTCACAAATAAAAAAATATGGGTTCATATATACCTTTAGAATCAGAAAAATATTACGAATCCATTGTAAGCAAAATTGAAAAAAAAACTTTACAATATAGTATATAAACTACAATAAAAGGAATTATATGAAAATATCATATTATATTGTACAGGCAACGTCTTAATTCTTCAATTAAGTATAAAAATGGGAAGGGGGTAAAGAGGGGGTAAAAAAGGGAAGACAATAGTGTTGTCTGAACAAAAAATATAATTGGCCATTCGTTTATTTTTTAATTTTTTTACTTTTTTTCAATTTTGCTTACAATGGATTCGTAATATTTTTCTGATTCTAAAGGTATATATGAACCCATGTTTTTTATGTCTGTTTGAGAAAATATTTAGGTCTAAAGTTTTTATTATACCGAGGTTAAAAAAATAGATTTTTTCAATAATTACTCAACAGAATTTTAAAAGTAAGGTGTCAAATTAAAGATCTTACTATTTTTGTTCTTACTGGCCATTTTCTTCTTTTATTTTGTTGCGTTTTAGTACCTTAAAACCGACTTAATTATTTTTTTAAAAAACTTAAATTACTTAAAAAATAAGAGGTCTACAAAAAAACCGATTGCATATCTGAATTCTATGAAAAATTTTACATCTACTACTTACTGAAAGAACCGGCTAGCTATAAAAAAAAAGTTGATACAACTTCTTTAAATATAAATAAAATAAATATAAGAAAGGAAACTAATCTTTACCAGGATTTATACTTTAAGATGAACTTTACTGAACTTTTTAGAGTAGCGAAGCTACTCTATGATTTTCTTTCCACCGTCAGCCCTTCCGCCCGTCAGTTCGTTAGGTAACGGGATTTACTCAGCTGATATTACAGCTATAACTCTAATCCATAGTAATCCGACTGCTTTGAAGCAGCTTTTATTTGTTTTTTTCCCTAATTTTTCGAATATTTTTTATCATTCATCTAGTCTAATGTCTTTATTTTTCTTCCTTACTTTTTTTATGACCGCTGAAAATTAGCCTAATTCACTTTGTCAGTCAATCCATTTTATCGCTAGTTATGGATGTTGTCATCCTTGTTAATATTAACCTTTATACAGTACAAGGCCATTTAATTCGTCACTCATGATGTATTAAAAGTAAAAAATGATCACTATAGTTATCTTTTAGGTTTGTATGCGTGGAATTCTTAATTTTATCAAATATACTCGTTGACTCTATTCATCGGGGTTCAGGAGTTGAAACAATTTATTAAGAGGGGGGGGGGGGGGATAAATTTTCCCAAGTTTTAAGATTTTTTGGATAGAGCTGAAGGCATCCAGGTGGTCTCTTTATAGGCAAAAATCAAAATAAATTTTTTGTTGTTGAAAAGTTAGAGGTCATTTTATATAACAAAATATGCATGTTTTTAAATGTTATTTACATATTTGAAGAAAAAAGATGCATATTTTGTAAATAAGTTGACCTCTATCTCTTAAAAAAACAGTGTTTTTATTTTTACCTGTCCAGAGAAAAACTGGAGGCCCACAGCTCTTGCACCTGAAGGCCTGCAGCTCCTCAACATGGAGGTTTATACAAAAAATCTTAAAACTTGGGAGAATTCATCATATATGAATGATTTGTTCTTTTACAACCTATCATCTCAGTCCAAAGATAAAGCCTATACTCACTGTTTATGCAAATGTGTCAAAACTTCCCCCCCCTCTTGGTCCTCATACAACCTATTATGCGTTTTCGTATAAAATCTGTATCCCCTGAATGCTAGGAGCCGGCCAAAAAAACTTTGTAATTTTACGTAGGGGCGTGTTGGGTGGAAAGGGGGCTGATAGTGTCTAATTTTCTTTACTATAGACTTACTCCCCCCCCCCTTCCTATGGCAAATCTATGTGCACGTGCCTTGACTTGCATAGTTTTGAATTGCAGATATTTATAAGCCTTAGCATGACCCAAATGTAAAATTATATAAATCCTTTATTATAAAGTAGTAATCTTTTTTTTGTCTGTAACGAAGGATATCGCTAACCACTGAACTGATATGGTTCCCCTTTACAGTTAAGATTCTTATAGGTTTAGAGAAGGTTTAGAAAAGATATTTTTTTAGGGGCGGGGGGAGGGTTACACCACCTTTCCTTTTACCTCTAGAACTTTTTACCCCCACCCCCTCCCTAAATTTTTTTGCCTTTTCTTTTTTACACTTAAATTGAATATTGTGGGAGAGGGGTCAACTTCCCCCTTCCTTTAAGTCCCACTAAAATTTCTAGGGCGTAGCTGGAAAAACTATTTTTTTACTTCAATATATATATGTATGTACATTGTACATTATTGTTTTTGTTGTATTTTGATAAAAAGATGAATTGACATGTACATAGAATGAGATAAGAATTGTTGCACAAACAAAAATAATTTTTTGCATTATATCCTTCTTTTCGCAAGCGTAGCTTTCTAAAATTATGATTGTTCTTTACCTTTCACTAGCGGCTACACCCTATACAGGCCTCTAGGGGCACTTGAGGGATGAGGGGTGAGAGGAGTTAGTCGATCCTCCAGTTTTTAAAAGAAAAATGAAAAGAATTTTTTTGTGGAGTGAGGGGATTTTTAATGAAAAGGAGAACCTTCGATTACCGAGATCTTAATATTTTTTTGACTTAAACAAAGCATTTTATCTTACTAAAATACTAAAATATCCTCTAGTAGTACATTATCATATGAAATACAGGTGTTAAAGTCAATTTCAGGTTCCATGTATAATCCTGCAGGTCCTAATCCTCCAGGTCTCCAGAAATCTTTAAAAGGCTCCTGTGACCTCAATTTTTGACTTAGAGACTTCAAATTTTAAACTTAAGCTTTCCTTACATGTCTACATAACGTATTAAAATTTTCCGTTTTCTTGCCGACCGCCGACTGCGGCTGCTGGCAGATGCCAAGTACAGCTGCGGCCGCTGAAATTTATGTTTTGATATTTCTAATATAAAATTTACATAAAGATAAACATTTTCTGTAAAAACATTGTTCTTCTAGCTTCAAAAATGAGAAAATTACAGCCGTTTGAAATTTGTCAGTAAAACAGGACCTAAAAACAAAGGTTGTTAAATAAAGGGGTGAAGGAAGCGAAAATTGACTTTTACTCACTTAAGGTCGGAAATTCATTATCAAACAGACTTGCACAAAATTTTTTAGCCCTCTACCTCTAATAGGAACCAAAATAATAGGGGGGGGGGGGCGTTGAACGCCCCCCCCCCCCCGACTGATTAAGGTGCGGCTAGGTGCCCGACTGTAAAGGGTTAAGCTTCAATCACAAAGATAGACAGACATCCTGTTTCTTTTATATAAGTATTACCGCCTCAAGAGTGGTTGCCTTTATAGGCCCGTCAGTGACATTATTCTCTTACTTTTCAGTATGGCTCCGAATCCGATTCATCTGCTGGATTAAAACCGGTTCTGTGCCATACAGAAAATAAAATATTTATTCTTATTTAGTAGAATTTTCCACAAAAATACAACCAAAATTACAGGTATATTCCCTATTTTGTTAGTAAAATCCACAGAGGGACGGTTGGGTTTAAAATTTCCATGTTACTTTTTTATTAGTCACTATCAACCAGAGGTTTAAGTCGAAAACCCAGGACCTATGTAAAGCTTCATTAAAATGAAGAACTCAATCAGTTCAGTGTTATTGCAATATTAAGCTATAGACAAACCAACTTGCATTATATATAACTAGCGGCTTCGCCCCTAGCCTCTAGGTGCTTTGCCCAAAGAGGTATTAAAAAAAATAAAAAAATTAAGTACTGCTGGTGCTGCCAGTAGTTTTATGTGAACTAACTTCCTCATAATATCATAAAATCCCCCCCCCCCCCCTCTATGTTTTTGTTAGGGGGGGGGGGTGTCCCACCCCCCAAGAAAATAGCCTAAAACCACCACAGAACCAGTAGGTATATTCCTTGAAGAGTAGAATCCGATCGGTTCAGTGGTTACCGAGATCTTAATGGACAGAAAAACGGACGGACAGACAGACATCAAGCTACTATGTATTATAAAATAGGATTATTAGGTTTTTAGGCTTGAGAGAATATTTGTCATTACAGATTCCTGACCTAATTCAAAGCCTCATAGATTTAAAAAAAAGCTACGCTACTATACATATGTGTATGGTAACTTGTTATATATACAATACATCCTAGTGAGATAAATGATTCATTTATATTTTTAAGACTTTGAGACGCCAGAGAGGGGACATTGGGCTGTTTAATACGCTAGTCCCCAAGGTCTTATAAGAATCTTTTCTTATTCGTTGGCTAATCATTTATGGGGAATTTTATTAAATTTTGATTGTTTGGTTCATTTAATTGAGTGTCCAAACGTTTCAACCACCAAATGAACAGAAGGGGTAATTTTGTGTATCCAAACGGATGGTCACAAAACCCAACTAATTTACATAACAGGCCTCGTTTCTAGAGGCCTCTTGGTTTATTTAATGGATGAGAGGGGCGGGCAGGGAGGGGTAAATTTCGACCAAAATGACTTCTTAAAGGCATGTTCTTTAAAATCAGCATCTAATTATTTTAGCTTCGTTTTTGTCAGTAGAGTCATAAACAAGGACATAATAATTGAAAAAAGCGAATTAGATTTCCAATAAAATGATGTATTTGTAGTTTTACAGAAACACAAAGTTAAGCTGTCCTTGGTAATAGAAATATCAGTGAAACAAGGATGAAACAACATCCATAAAAGCGAAGCTCTGAAACGGTAGGACAAACGAACATCAATACTTGTAGTGTGTCAGAGCTGAATAATACAAATATAAATGTAACAGTCGAAACAATATTGTAAGAACTTATAACAGTTTACTTTGTTGTCCTAGGAATCAGTATTTCAAAAATCAGATTAATCCAATTATTACAAAAAAATTTGTTGTTAAAAAAGTTAAAGAAAACACTTTAAAATCGTCGTACGAACATTCTGGTAAAAATTATAGAGTTGCTACGATCTCTAAATCGTTTCTAACTACTACATGAACTACCATGTAAAGTTTGAAATCGATTGGACAATTCTAACATGCTTAAATTAAAGAAAAACGCTATCTGTTCCGGACCGACACTAAATATAAAAAGCTTCGCTTTTAAAATTTGAACAGTTTTAAGAAGAAACAAGGATGACAAAGTGGAAAAGAGACGAGCTCGTAACCTAAAAAAATTAACAACTTACTAATTCGATTTCAAGAATGGCTTCGAAACTGATTAATTTCTGTGTGATTAGAACCGGTTCTCAGCCAAACTAAAAAATCATGTATAGCATCGTATCACAGACAATTTTCCGTGAATATTAAAAATAAAATTAATACTAGTTTTGTTTGTTCGGGCCTTCGGCCCCTCGGTTAAAAAAAAGTGGTTTTGAGTATTATTTATTACGTATTATGATTCAAAAAAGATGTAGTAATATTGGATATAGTATACGTGGATATATTGACAGGGGAAAATTTGTCGTCAATTTAGGTTTATTTAATAGTCAGTTCGTTTATCCAAAAGGAGATGAGTGGATGGTGGGTTTTATCCAGCTGTGAATGTAACTTTTTTAGAGTACTTGAAAATATGGTGCAACATCCAAGTAACTAATTAACAATTGTCGTTATGACGAACAATTCATAATTATTGAAAATCCTCTCATTTAAAAAGATAAGAAAGTAGAAAATATAAAAATTAATATTTTGCTATCTTTACTCAGTTCAATGTTAAATCCTTGGATGTGAAATAATGAAGATTTTTTAAAACGAAGTTTTTCTACACGTTCAGGTCCGCCCATACGTTCGTCTATGTGTCTGTGACGGATAGCTTTGATCGTTGATTTATGCTTTGTAACGTAAGAATTTTTCTTATGTACAATTTAGCAAGTGTAGCTCTATAATCTTTAACAGATAGGTCGTATGTTTAAATAAATCATGTTAATTTTTCACCTTTTTTTACATAAATTTTTAATTTTTTTGCTTGATTTTTGGAACAATGATTCTTAGGACAATTAGGATTTTACATCTTAAAATGAAAGAATGTTCTCATTAAGCATACTTTATAAAAGTAACTAGCGACTGTGCCTCTAGCATCTAGGTGTTCTTTGTTCAAATTTGTATTGAATGGGGTATTCCTATCCAGTTTTTTTTTGTTTAGGAATGAATATTTTTTGCCCGAGAGAATCAATGATGGAGCGATAGCTCATCATTTATTCACGAGAATTAAGTCATGATCGAAATTTTAAGCTACGGAGAAAAAAATCCTTACCACTTTATATAATAGATTTGCGACATATTCAAAGAATTTTGATATAAGTTGAGGCTGTGGTTTTTCGTGCTGTTAACTTTTAGCCATGTTAGGTTAGGTTACAATGGCTCGAGGGTAGCCAACAGGGTTAGTGTCCCCAGAAGAGGTTAGGCATAAGGAATTCTGTGCTCGCTGTGCACTTTGGGGAAAATCACCGTAATTTAATTCAGCTAGTTTGCCTCTGAACTGTTTTAATTATCCTTTGATTATGAAGAGTTGAAAATGTTGGGAAAAAGTGTGGCATGTTTATTTCTTCTATTCTTTATTCCTCAGAGGTATAGTGTTTTTAGCTTTTTTTTTATAGAAGCGAGCTTCTCTTTAACTCACTTTAAGTCTGTCCGTTCGTCTGCAACGCTATGGGAAAAATGTGATTTTCTCAACTGCTATTTAAGATAGAGGACGGAAATTTTAGTTGATTATCAACTGTACCAATAGGTTTCCCACTATATATGTAATTGTCCTTTTGTGGTATTCGCCACCCCTAAGCCCCTAATTGTATAGTAACTTTGCTCCCAACTTGCGGGCGGTCCGAGAGATCTCCCCTAAGTAGGAGGTTGGGCCATTTGAAACCCCCCCTGTATTAAAGTATTCATAGTTTGACAACCCTATTGTGTTTAATCTGATTATCTTGCTTTTACCCACCCCTTTCAGGAATGGGGGATAAATATTGCCTATTATGTTTATTGTATGTATATCTTTAACCTCTGATTTTCGTATTAATTATTCCAATCTATGCATTGACCATTTTGTTGTATTATAAATTAGTATCTTGTAAGCTCTGAATAAAGTAACATCCAAAACTATATTCTGTTTGTTATTTGGTGATACATACAGAAGCACAGCTTCTCTATAACTACACTTGTCCACGTCTGTTCACACCGCCGTAATACCCGGACTCGGGAAGCGGCTGACAAACTCCAGCCGCTACCACACTTTATCGCTTAGAGATGTTTTTTTTCAAAAAGGCGGAAGTGGGGGGGGAAGGTTAAAAGTGGGTTTAAAAGTACATTTATTTAGGTACTTTAATAAATACTAGCGGCTTCGCCCCTAGCCTCTTGGGGCTTTGCCCCAAAAGGTATAATTACATCTTCTACCCAGCAAAAAAAAGTAATGTATCGCAATTTTTTGCGCATAAATGGCGAATTTGCAAAATTCGTAAAAATTCGGGCATTTTGTTTTTGGGGTATCCCACGCCCCAAGAAAATAGCCTAAAACCACCACAGTACCACTAGGTATATACCCTGAAGAGTAGAATCTAATCGGTTCAGTGATTACCGAGATCTAAAGGGACAGACGGACGGACAGACGGACAGACACACGGACAGACATCATTCTACTTTGTATTATAGATATTTAATTCAACATGATAACTCCTCATCTAATTTATTTATTTAGTATTTTGTGTATGAACGTGAAGGTGTCTCCAGGCTCCAAATTACAGGATGTACCTCCAGGAAGATATGACAGAACCAAAGAATTTATTGACAGGAAAACTTTTTACTATTTAAGTCAAGTTTGAATATTCCTTTAGAAATATATATTACTTTGATGGGATGGGTGGGGGGGGGGGGGTTAATTTTTTCTAGAGGTGGTTACTCATGGGAGGGTGGTGGTAGCCTTCCCCAAAACCTTTAAAGCCATTATTTTTTGAACATTGCTTTTCGAAAGATGAATTGCCACTTCCATTAAGACTCACCCCCCCCCCCCAAAAAAAGAGACATAAAGCTTGGACTTCCTTGTCTAGTTTGGAATAAAAAGTATTTTGTTGTTGTAGAACCTTGTATGTTGAATATATGTCCAAAGACTTCAGAGGCCACTGGCTTGGTATAAGACGAGATTTCAGGAAAACAAACACTTTTTTAGTTTTAATTTTTGTAAATGATTTACATATCTTAATAAATGTATAAGTATAGATGTATAACCCAGACAACTACCTGGCCCAAGTGGTGGGGACCTTTCTCGATCGTATGCTAGCAAATTGCTTCCTGCCCAATTGAAAGTCGGCATAGGGTCCCCATCCCCCCGTGTGCATGTAACGTGCCCCCTCTATTCTTTTCTTTAATCATATTCGCTAAAAAACAGATATAGCATTTTTTAATAATCCGCTAATAAAAACGAAATAAAACCAATTTCCAATTCCATTATTTAAAACATAAAAGGAATTAAAAAGGAATGCAGTGTATTAATAAATTGACATTTAATTAAAATTAAACAAATCCACAAAAAAAACGATTAAGTAAACTTAAGATGGATGGTTTTAACCTATTTTTCTAACTGCACTGGTGATGAATATAAGTGTTTTTTTTTTATTTTCAGTGCTGGACATTATGAGGAATTTGGTTTATAAAAATTAATTAATTGCAAATCTTTTTTTTTCGCAAAATTATTCAAAAACAGACTGCTTAGTTTTTATTTATCCGTTTAAAAATTAAAAATACTGAATTTTATTGGTTAAGCAATTGTGTTAATGAATTACACGAATAGTAAGCCTAACGTATTGCAGACAACCAATCCTTTGATTGCACGTCCTTTGCATGGTAATGAGTTGCGCCTTACATACCTCTTCTACTCTTAATATTAATGTCAAGCGCTCGGCATAGAGGCAAAAGATACCAATTTTAACGTTTTTAGTTATGACGGGCTGTTGAGACAAGATTAGAACCTATAATCACTCGCAAACTAACGGATGCGCTACGTGTACTGCCACAGTAGAGGTTGCAAGACTTTGAAAAAAGAGAAATGTATCTGATATTATGCTGTACATATAAGGAGCAGCTGAACCCCCCCCCCAAAAAAAAAAAAAAAATTATGACATACAATATAAAGAAGATGATTAAAGTCCCTCCACAGATTATGACGTCATACGATAGAATAGCTAATGAGAGGCCAGTATACACTGTAATTGACCAATGGTAAAATTTATGCTGGCCTCTCATTGGTTATTCTATCGTATGACGTCATAATCTGTGGAGGGACTTTAATCATCTTCAATACAAATGACCAATAATAGGCCTGTATACGTTTTAATTGACCAATGGTAAAATATATACTGTTCATTTGTATTGACGTCAATTTTTATAAGTATAAGCTGCCTCTGCATAAAAAAAGCTTAATCCAATCTATCCCCAATTTTTATGTGTTAAATTCTGTCTTCGTTAGCTTATCTATAATACAAAGTAGAGCGATGTCTGTCTGTTTGTTTGTGTGTTTGATTGTAGAGAAGGATCTCGCTAACCGCTGAACCGATCGGTCTCTCCTTTAAAGGGTAGCTTCTCATAGTTCCCGGGAAGGTTTATAACTATTTTCTTGGGGGGTGGGACACCCCCAACCCTCCCAAAAATGTAAAATACCCCCCTCCCAAAAAGTTTTCTTTTTAAAACTAAAAATAAAATAGTAGGGTCGACTAACCCCCCCCCCCCCAAAAAAAAAAAAATAGAGCTAAAGGGCTAAAATTTTTTGTGTAAGTCCCCTGTGTTATGATGAATTTCCGACCTAAAGTAAGTCAAGGTCAATTTTCGCTTCCTTCACCCTTTTATTTAACAACCTTTGTTTTTAGGTCCTTTTTTACTTAAAAATTTCAAACGGCTGTAATTTTTTTATTTTTGAAGCTAGAATAAATTTTTTTTTGCAGAAAATGTTAATCTTTATTTAAATTTTATATTTCAAATATCAAAATATAAATATCAGCGGCCGCAGCTGTACTTGGCAGCTGCCAGCCGCCGCAGTCGGCGGTCGGCGGGAAAACGGCGGCGGATCTTTATGAAATTTTAATACGTTATGTAGACATGTAAGAAAAGCTTAAGTTTAAAATTTGAAGTCTCTAAGTCAAAAATTGCGGCCACAGGAGCCATTTTAAGATTTATGGAGACCTGGAGGATCAGGACCTGCAGGATCATACCTGGAACCTGAAATTGTCCTGAACACCTGTATTTAATATGAGGATGTACTACTAGAGGATATTTTAGTATTTTGGTAAGATAAAATGCTTTTTTTAAGTCAAAAAAATATTTTTGCTCTTTACCTGGATGACCTTGCCAGGTTTGCTGGCATCCTGTGCCCGCCAGGATGGATATATTCAAAAAATTCCAACTCTCGGTTATGTGTCATACCCAAACTTAAAAAGTCACGCAGTTTGGGCTCTCTAAGTCAAAAATTGCGGCCACAGGAGCCATTTTAAGATTTCTGGAGATCTGGAGGATCAGGACCTGCAGGATCATACCTGGAACCTGAAATTGTCCTGAACACCTGTATTTAATATGAGGATGTACTACTAGAGGAAATTTAAGTATTTTGGTAAGATAAAATGCTTTTTTTAAGTCAAAAAAATATTTTTGCTATTTACCTGGATGACCTTGCCAGGTTTGCTGGCATCCTGTGCCCGCCAGGATGGATATATTCAAAAAATTCCAACTCTCGGTTATGTGTCATACCAAAACTTAAAAAGTAACGCAGTTTGGGCTCTTTATCTTTCACACACAGAAAATGAGATAGAAAAAACCGGATGGGGACGCCCCCCCCCCCCCCCGACCAATAAGGGTTAAATCTAAAATACGAAAATTGGGTTGATCAAACCTCTTGGGGCAAAGCCCCTAGAGGCTAGGGGCGAAGCCGCTAGTGCCTAATAAAGTAACCAGATGTCTAAGTGTTTATACCGAAGGATTTCGGTAACCACTGAACCAATCGGGTTCTCCTGAACAGGGTAGCTTCTCATAGGTCCCGGGAAGGTTTATAACTATTTTGGGGGAAGGTAACCACCCCTTTTCCCCCAAATTTTTTCTTTTCTTTTGAAAACAATCTATATTAAAAAAAAAGATGTTTTGTGATTCAACTCCCTCCTCCTCAAGTGCCCCTAGAGGCCTCTAGGAGCGTAACCGCTAGTGCTGAATAAACCATAATTAATGATCACACAGACAATGATTCTGCCTGTTCCAGAACAAAATACTTACGTGGACAAACACCTTAGAATTGAGGTAATAATAGATATAAAATATACGTGGATATTATGACAGGAGATAAATTATCTTCAATTTAGGTTGATAACATTGACATCACTTATTAGTAAGTTCGTTTATCAAGTAGGATGGTAGGAGATGGGATAATGGGGATGGATGGGGAGGGGGTCTTTTCTTTAGCCAGCTACAAGTTTCTCTTTATTAGAGTACATGATAATCTGGAGTAGGATCCATGTAATAATAAATCCATTAGGGTAAATTATAATTGGAAAATGTGATTCAACTGGAGGAGTAATGGGTGGGAGAGGAATTCTGCGAATAGTAAAATGAAATATTTTAAGACTAGCGGCTACGCCCCTTGAGGCCTCTAGGGGCACTTGAAGAGAGAGTCGAATTTGATAACCTAGTTTCTTATTTTAGATTTTTTTTTAAAAGTAAAAAAAAAATTTGGGGGGGGCAAATTTTTTTTTTTTTGGGGGGGGTCTTCATTTTTTTGGGGGGAATGGGGGTGTCCCACCCCCTAAAAAAATAGTTATAAACCTTCCCGGGACCTATGAGAAGCTACCCTGTTAAGGAGAACCCGATCGGTTCAGCGGTTAGCGAGATCCTTCGGTACAAACAAACACACAAACACGCAAACACACAAACAGACACACAAACATCCTGTTACTTTTGTATAAGGATTAATTTCAGTTTTGGTATTGATTTATAGTTTTTATTTATTATTCGTGGAATATTTTCACTGGTTTTAATCCAGCGGATATTAATAGATTAGAGGGAGAAAGGGTTAAATTAATGTATCTCCCCATCGCAACCACCTTGTGCAACCCTTCTATTAGGTCATTGATCATTTCTGCTACTTGGCTTATAACAACTCAGCCAAGTAGCAGAAAATGATTTAGAAGCAGACGAAAGAGGTCTTTAAAAGGGTAGGACTGACGGACAGACTTTGTGAATTATAGAGTTGCTTCGCTACTAGAAATGGAGGAGGATAAAATTAGAAGGGGAGTGGAAAATAAAATAAGTCTAATGATCGAATGTGAATCATCATCTGCACAATTACAGAAAGACTTAATGTAGGACACCTGCCTTACTCGGCGAGGCTGAGGTAATAAAGAGTAGGTCCCTTGAGACAGCGGGTCAAGTATATGTACTTGAGCGTGGACCTTGAGCTGGCCCTGGTGCATACAAAAGTGTCTCTATACTACACTAAGAAACTATGGCTACACACACACACACACACACACGACAGTCCGACAAACATATACGAATACTTATGAAGAAGCTTTGCTACTAAAAAATATTGATATTTACAGGCAATTGATTGTGGCGAAGATACAATTTGCTTGAGGTAAGAAATATTATTTCTCGTACTCATTCAAATCCGGTGGATAAGAACCGGTTCTCATCCATAGGAAAAAACTATGTCTAGCATCGTATTATATTCTGCTTTCTACGAAAATACGAATGTATAATCATAAGATTAAAACCAGTTTTTTTATCCCGTGCCTTCGGCACCTCGGGGCTAAAAAAAAGTTTTAGTCTTATAATTGTACATTCTATATCCGCGGAAAGCTGTTTATAATAGAATGCGAGAAATAACTATTAAAACTTAAAAAAAATAATGAGACAACTTTAGTTTGCACTAAAAAAAGGACGTCATACAATAAAGCTGACCAATGAGAGGCCAGTATACACTGTAATTGACCAATATGGTAACATTTATACTGGCCTCTCATTGGTTATTTTATCGTAAGACGTCATTTTTTTGGTGCCACTTTGCGATGTCTTTAATTCATTTATTAATCTTATTTTAAGAATCGCAGCTTCTCTACATATTGGGCTATGTTCTGTTCGTCTGACCTAAAAAAATTACTTCAATTCTGATCCCTATTTATATATAAGTAACAGGATTTCGCTGATCCGATATGTCTCTCCTATGTCTCTCCTTTACAGTATAGGTTCTTGGAGGTCATGGAATTTTTGGGTTATGGAAACCCCACTCTCCCATGAGAAATTACCCTTCGAAAAAAATGAATCCACCAATTTTTTTTCCTTTTTAAAAACAAAATTGAAAGAGGGGGGTGGGGAGGGGTCAATTCGACTAAAGGCCACAAGGGGCGTTGTCGCTACTAATGTATATGGCTCTAGTTATTAACTTAAATTTTTCCAACCCTTTGTCAAAATTAATATTATTCTTATAATAAGTCTAAACAATTGTGCTGTTATTATCATAATTTTCATCATTTCACTTAAATCTTTAACATTGGGTCTATGTTTATAGGAACCGTTTTAGTGAATTTGTTGAAAATGAAAATAACTTTTGGTATCTTATATCCACTGGCGTAGGTGTTACTCTAGGAAATCACAATTTTAATTTTTCAAAATCGTATTCAAAAGCTTTATGTATGACTCGTTAATTCAATTTGGTTGTGAAATATATTATCCTTACTCTGGTAAAACTAAATGTAATAATTAGAGTTGGGCCGGATATCCGACCATTTTCGATATCCGGCCGGTTACCGGATATTGAAACTATCCAGATAACGGATATCCGGCTGATTTTTATTGCCGGATATCCGGTTATCCGGCCGGATATCCGATAATTTGCCGGATATCGAGCATTTGCCAGATATCCGGCCGGATACCGAATATTGAAACTATCCGGATATCTGGTATCCGGCCCAACCCTAGTTATAATTAATGTGCGTCTGTCTCTCAGTCATGCACTATAACTCAATTTCTGCGTTTGTCCCTTTCATGAGAATTTTTGTGCTTTGCTGCTATTGAATGTTGTCATCTTTTATAGTAGCAAGGCTACTCTAAAATTCACGTTGTCTGTCCGTCAATCCGTCAGCAAGCCCGTCAGTAATTCCGCAACGCCCTAAGGGAGATGTGGTTTTCTCGGCTTTTATTTAAGACAAACAGCTAAAGTTTTTAGTGAAGAATCCTATGACATAGTCTGTCTTTAAAAGATGTAAACGTTATTTTTGAAGGTTTCGTGATTTTTTCCTCTAAATTTTGCATGTTCTCTCTTTTTTACATTGTTATGAGAACAAACACCTGCTCAATCTGTCCATTTCATGATTATATTTGTGCTTTGTTGTCAATCCTTGTTTTTGAAAGCGAAGCTTTTCTATAATTAGCAACTCTTTGATCATTACCAGAATGTCCGTACGTTTATTTTAAAAATGTTGATTTGTTTACTTTTTTAACAACAAATTTTTGTATGATCTAATAATCCGATTGATCTGATTTTTGGTTTACTGATTCCTGGTACAACAAAGTTAAATATTACAACCAAAGCAACTCTATAATTAAGTCCTAAAAATGTAAGTATGTCCTTAAACATTATCATGCAGTTTTTCAACAAATTTAATTACAATTTTGCTTCGACTCTTATACCTTTACATTCTGATTAATTCAGTTTTGACACTATATAAGTGTTAATGTCCGTTTGTCTTACCGTTTCAGAGCTTCGCTTTTATGGATGTTGTCATCCTTGTTTTTTTTTTTATAATTTTAGAAGTCGTCATAGCGAGTATGTCGAAAATGATAACAATTATTGGTTCCTAGTTTCGTCTGCTAATCTTCAATACATATGTAAGGCATTCACAATATTTAGATTAATATCGGCTACGCCCCTAGCATCTAGGGGCTCTATATTGGAAGGAATATGGAAGGGCAGACCTACATCCTAAAAGCATACCCAGACTTTTAAAAAATAAAATAGCTTCACCGTAAAGGATTACCATATCGGTTCAGCGGTTAACAAGATCCTTTTGTACAGACAAATAAAGCTTACTACTTTATATAAAAGGATACAGTGTGCCTCTCTTAAATTACATACTAGATGTGCATACCAATGAAAAAATATTGAAAAAATTTGAAAATCGGACCAAAAATACCAAAGATATGGGGAAATATATAAAACATATAAAAATAGCGAAAAACCTGCTAAAAGGCAGTCTGACAGCCATTGTTTCTTTTCTTAAAGCGCCATGAAATTAAATTTAGATATCGATAACTGACAAAAATTTGAAAATCGGACCATAAACACCCAAAATTATCAGAAAAATGTGGAAAATATAAAAATAGCCTCAAACCTGCAAAAGGCAGTCTGACTGTCAATGCTGTTTTCTTTAAACAACAGAAAACTTAATTTTTATATCTTTAACTGAAAATTTTTAAAAAATCTCTTTTGATCATTCTTCAAAAGACAAAAATACTTTTTCGTGATTTTTATGATTTGTCGCATCTTTTTATGACAAATGAACATCTGCTAATATAACTGCAATATTCTGATTGTCCCTCCATTTTTTGCTTTACTATTTGGGAAAAAATAAATGTTGTCAAGACTGAAATATCATAGACTAGTGGTTACACCTCTAAAGGCCTTTAGAATGTTTTCTTTTCAAATGTGTAAGTAAAAATAAGGTGGGGTTTTTTAATGCAACTATCTCGTAATCAGTGAGCAAATGGCACTTAGAATCCGAATTTTGATCTGGAATTTTGCATGAGTAATCCTTGGTAGGTCTATTTTCCCTAAATTGAACAAAAAGTTGGAAAAGTAACGGCTAACGGTTCTAGCCGCTAGTTGCTGGTACTAGAAATCTAAAAATGTTTTTTTTGTATCATTTCACATGATTTAAAGCAAAAATATGTTTCAAAAAGTTGATTCCTACATAATTTATGGCAGATTTGCCTTAAAAATAGCCAAAAAACGGCTAAACGGCTTAGCCGTTAGCCGTACCTATTTCAACTTTTTGTTCGATTTAGGGAAAATAGACCTACCAAGGATTACTCATGCAAAATTTCAGATCTAAAATCGAATTGTAAGTGCCATTTGCTCACTGATTACGAGATGGTTGCATTAAACCCCTCCCCCCTTTGCTAAAAAATTAAAATTGTAAATCGTCCCTAGCCTACAAATCCAGCCCTGCACCTCAGTACAACAATGATTATAAATGGAAGATATACTGCACTAGCATGGAGGTAACTTTTCTTCCTCAGTAAAGCTGCTCTCTGTTCGGTTCTCTCTGTTGTATAACCATAGTTCCTCAGTAATGCTGCTCTCTATTTGGTTCTCTCTGCTGTATAAGTATAGGTAGAAGAGGAAGCATTGTAGCAGGTTATTTACATAAGCGGGTTGTCTTAGTCTTTGTATTTTCGAATCTAAAATGAAACCAACAGAAAACAATTATATTTCCAAACAATATATTCTAATTTTAAGTACAAACATCAGTGATCTAAGGGACAAGACAATAACCGATAAAATTAACATCCACAATGATGATACACAAAATTACCCCTTTGGTAGATTTTTATCTGTGGTTCAAACATTTGGACAATCAAAATTTGTTAAAAGTCCCCAAAGTTTTTAAGCCTAAAAATAGTAAAACATCATTATTAAACTTTGGGGACTATTGTCCATTGTTCCCTCTCCCCTTTCCCTGACAAACATACACAAAATATAGAAACACAGGCCTCTTTGAAGTAGAAAATTAAGTTTTGTATTTGAATGTATGAATACATGTTATTCAGGCGTATTCACAGAAATTTTAAGGGGGGGGGGGGAATGGGTTACATGCTAAATTACTGTGAGGATGTGTATATTTGGCAATTTATGCAAGTTTTTAAACCCCAAACATTTCAAAGGTGGTGTGCACAGGGTTTTGTCAGAGGGTTGTAAACTTGTAAGTGGTGAAGGTATGGAAAAAGGAATTGCATTTCAAAAGGGTGCAACCCCCCCCCTCTTCCTCAACTCATGGCTACGCCCCTAACCTGAAATAATGTTTAGAACACTGATGCCTGCTATATATGTGATATAACCCAAACTGCAGTGAATTCTGAATGGATTTGTCTGTATGCAAATCCAAATAATCTGTATGTTGGTGGCAGCTCTCTTTCCACACAGGTAAGGAATAGTTATTTCTCGCATCGTATTATAAACAGCTTTCTGCGGATATAAAATGTACAATTATAAGAAATCTTGTGATTGTATATTTTTATATTCGTAGAAAACTGGATATAATAAAATGCTAAACATAATTTTTTTTGTATGGCTCAGAACCAGTTTTAATCCACCGGATATTAATCGGTTTCAAATGAATCCGAGAAATAACTTAAAAGGATCTCTGTGTGTCTGTCTGTCTGTTCTGGAGGATCTGAATGACCACTGAACAGATTTGGTTTTCTTCATAATGTATTTACGCAATCTAGTAACAAATTTGTGGGCAATTTTGTTTAGACTTACAAATCAAAGCTCTGCTTATTAAGTTATGACACTCGACAAGAGGCATTGTTTGTTTGTCCTTCCTTCTGATTTTACAGCTTCGCATCAATTTTATGTATGTTGTCATCCTTGTTATATTTAGGAGCACAACTGGCGCATAGTGACCTACTCAGCTGCGGATAACGGCTACGCTGTCAACCATTTTGACCTGTGTAATGACATGCAAGCAGCTGTCTATCTCAACTATAGCTACTGTGTCGGCGTGGAGGTAAGGGGCGCAGCTTTACAAAGTGTTTCAACAAATCAGCCATGTGACTTCATGGAAATTAGGGATTATACATATCTTTTTTAGAGTTTCTCTTCTCCTCTCATCCCTCATTTTTATGACGTCACATGACTTATTTAACTGGGAAGTTTTTTAAAAAATGTTTTAACCCTCCAATCGCTCTTAGAAAAAAGATCTCCCCACAATGCAGGTTTAATTACTTCTACAATGAACGATAAATTGATGCACACCCCAAAGATGATAACAAAATTACCCCTTTTTAATATAAATCATGAGTCAAATGTTTAACAATAATTATTTAGACCCAACCAACAACAATTCAAGAAAAGTACCCAAAGTTTTAAGTAAAACGTGAATAAAACTTTGGGTACCAGTATGATTTACTGTCCCATGTCCCCTTCCTTAATGTATAAAACCTTTTTACGTTAATATGGAACAAGGATGACAACATCCACAAAAGCGAAGCTCTGAAACGCTAGAAAAAACGAACATTAATACTTGTAGAGTGTCAGAACTGAATAAACAGAATATAAATGTTTAATTTCGAAACTAATTTTTAAGTAAATTTGTTGAAAAACTAATTAAATACAGGATAATGTTAAAGGACATACTAGCATTTTTAGGACTTAATTATAGTGATGCTTCGCTTATGACAATGTAAGTTGTTGTCCTAGGAATCAGTATTTCAAAAGCCAGATCAATCGGATAATTATATCACATAAAAATTAGTTGTTAAAAAAAAGTTAAAAATCAACATGTTTAAAATGGACGTACGGACATTCTGGTAACAATTATAGAGTTGCTACGCTTTCTAAATCGTACTTTACTACAACAGGAATCATCATGCAAAGTTTAAAATCGATAGGACAATTCTAACATGCCTAAATAAACAAAAAGAGCTAACCACATTACGAACTAACGGACGGACCGACCCTAATCATAGAAAAGCTTCGCTTTTAAAATACAAGTATACCTTCCCAGTGCCAAAATTTTTTCAGCAAAAATTTATGTTCTTGAACATCAAATATATAGAGACAACTTATAAATAGGTCCTTAGAGATCCAGTAAAACAGAGAAATTTATTCAAAAATGTAATTTTTCTTCAGAAAATTTGCACAATTTTACAAATTATAGACAATCTTAATTATAGCTAAGTTTTAATTCTTGTGCTTTAGGAAAGGAATGAAAAAAAAACGAAAAAAATTCAGACACAACAAAAAAATACTTTTAATGATTGTAGCTTTAATAAACAGGATATGTACCGACTAAAATAACTTAATTGATCCTTAAACAATCTCACAGCTCAAAACCTAGTGCTATTAATTATTTAAGAAGCTTAGTTTTTAACATAACATTGATTTAAACAGTCGGATTATAAAAAAAAGAAGTATTGATAGGTTATTTTAGGTTAAGTTAGGTTAGGTAAATGTTAATAATTGTCCTGCAGGATTAGAGCGCCATGCATACAGGGGCTTGAAATAGGAGAAAAATACAACAAAACCCGCTACTTTGTTTTCTTTCCATGATCCGAACAGTCAAACATGCCAATTTTTCTATTATTCGCTAAAGCTATAATTTTTGCTTTTAAATTAAAAATGTAATATTTGCTTATTTCTGCAATAAAATGGTTACAATTGTCCTTGTTTACATGAAGCATGTCTTTAAATTTGTTTAGGTAGGTAGTAAATATTTCATCATTTATACTATCTTGTCCATTTACATTTATTTACAACTAAACTTTTTTTGATATATATCTTTGGACTATATCATTTTAATCTACAACCATTTCTACCCCCTAATATATTCCAGCTATTAAAACAAAGAATAGATTTGCGATTTATTTTATCACTGAAAAACAATAGAAAACTAACTCTAATGTTTAGGAAATAACAAATTATTTTCAGAAAAAAAATATTTCTGAAAAGGTTTTTTTCACAGAAAAAGAAAATTGGAGAATTTTCTTTTCTTTTATTTATCTATCTATCTATCTTTCTGATGATTGCAGAAGCATGAAACTCTGAGTAAAAGAAAATAAAAATTTAAGATAAAATGTTGTTTTACTTTTAAGTATCTATCTTTATATATATTTTTCTTTTTATCAATCTAGGTGCCCCTAATTTATGGCTGGACTGTAAGCATAACCATGGGTATCTATCTATCTAGATACAACTATTTTCTGGCTGGAGTGTAACCACATCCCTGGGTATCTATCTATCTATCTAGGTACCCCTATTTTCTGGCTGGACTGTAAGCACATCCCTGGGTATCTATCTATCTAGCTAGGTACCCCTATTTTCTGGCTGGACTGTAAGCACATCCCTGGGTATCTATCTATCTAGCTAGGTACCCCTATTTTCTGGCTGGACTGAAAGCACATCCCTGGGTATCTATCTATCTATCTAGGTACCCCTATTTTCTGGCTGGAGTGTAACCACATCCCTGGGTATCTATCTATCTATCTAGGTACCCCTATTTTCTGGCTGGACTGTAAGCACATCCCTGGGTATCTATCTATCTAGCTAGGTACCCCTATTTTCTGGCTGGACTGAAAGCACATCCCTGGGTATCTATCTATCTATCTAGGTACCCCTATTTTCTGGCTGGACTGTAAGCACATCCCTGGGTATCTATCTATCTATCTAGGTACCCCTATTTTCTGGCTGGACTGTAAGCACATCCCTGGGTATCTATCTATCTAGGTACCCCTATTTTCTGGCTGTACTGTAAGCACATCCCTGGGTATCTATCTATCTATCTATCTAGGTACCACTATTTTCTGGCTGGACTGTGAGCACATCCCTGGGTATCTATCTATCTATCTATCTAGGTACCCCTATTTTCTGGCTGGACTGTCAGCACATCCCTGGGTATCTATCTATCTATCTGTCTAGGTACCCCTATTTTCTGGCTGTACTGTGAGCTCATCCTTGGGTATCTATCTATCTATCTATCTAGGTACCACTATTTTCTGGCTGGACTGTAAGCACATCTCTGGGTATGGAGATCAAAGAAGCAGTCGAGAATGATATAATCAAGGTCAGACTTTATTCAAAAAGAAATATTTTATACCTCTTACTTTTCTGCAATTTAATTTGAATAACTATATTCTAAATTCTCAATAATAACATCTAATTTTATAAGAAATACTGTGTAGGTAGATTAAAATCAACAAAAGTATTAAGTTTAGACTGAGTAGATACCGTACAGCAAAACTTGAATTAGATTTCTCTTGGGAGGGTAGTGGTACCCTTCCTCAAACTGTAACTATGAGAAGCTCTTTGTAAAGAAAAAAATCATATCCGTCCTGTTGTTTGAGAGATCTTAAGCTACAGAGAGACATGTACACACACATACAGCTAGACATCCTGTTACTTTCATATAAAGATAATCATTTAATTTACTAGGCTGGGACAACTCATGCAAGTGACTGGACAAATGAGATGTATCATTATCAGGAATTATGTCAGATTCTTTACAATTAATTTTAATTAAAATCTTCAGAGAACAAGGATGACAACATCCATGAAAGCGAAGCACTGAAAAGGTAGGACAAACGGACATTAACACTTGTAAAGTTTCAGAACTGAATAATCAGAATATAAATGTATAAGAGTCGAAGCAAAATTGTAAGTAAATTTGTTTTAAAACTGCTTGATACAAGATAATGTTTATGTACATACTTACATTTTTAGGAAATTATTATAGAGTTGTTTTGCTTATAACATCATACTTTATTGTCCCAGGAATCAATGTACCAAAAATCAGATCAATCGGATTATTATATCACATAAAAATTTGTTGTCAAAAAAGTAAAAAATCAACATATTTTAAATGGACGTACGGACATTCTTGTAACGGTTATAGAGTTGCTACGCTTTCTAAATTGTACCTAACTACTACAGGAATCACCATGCAAAGTTTGCAAAGAATCAATAGGAAAATTCTAACCTATTTAAATTAACGAAAAGAGCTATCTCTCTGTGACGGACGTACGGTCGGACCAACCCTAATTACAGAAAAGCTTCGCTTTTAAAAATGATTATATTTTAATAAAACGGAAGAGCCGTAGATTGAAGTATAAAAAAACATGAATTATGTCTCATGGAGGGTTATTAAAACATAAAAAGTAAAAAACAATTATTCAGTGACAGATTACGCCCTGTCTTACGAAGCAGTACATACAATAGTACACCAGGCTACTGCTTAATTTTTAAACTACTGCACTACTTACCATAAATTGCCAAGTTTAAAGAAACATAAATAATTCCTCAAACCTCAGCTTATTTGCTTGTTATCCTCTGTCTACGGATGAACATACAGACCCTAATTATAGAAAAGCTTCGCTGTTAACAAATTTTAATAAAACGGAAGAGCTATAGATTGAAGTATTAAAAAACATGAATTATGCTTCATAGAAGGTTTTATCTAAAAAAAAAAAATGTAAATTACCCTAAACATAAAATATAAAAAACATCTATTCAGTGACAGATTACGCCCTGTCTTACGAAGCAGTACATACAATAGTACACCAGGCTACTACTTGTTTTTTAAACTACTGCACTATTTATCATAAATAGCCAAGTTAAAAAAAACAGAAATAATTCCTCAAACCACAGCTTATTTGCTTGTTATCCTCCAAGTGTCTACGGATGAACATACAGACATACAGACCCTAAGTATAGAAAAGCTTCGCTTTTAATCAAAAAATCTAACTCATGATGCTATAGACTTGGCTTGAGGAGAAATGCTCCGGAGTTGAACTACCTGTACCTCCCAGGTAATAATTATAGAAGTGCTTTAATTCATTTATGGTAGGGTAGTTACTGGCTATTCTAACGGATGGGAGACTATAAGAATTTGTATTTGAATGGGAATGGATAGGTCAGAAAAATAGTTTTAAGTGAAGCGCGCAGATTTTATTTTTTTTTCACACCCCCCATAAATTAAAAGAGTTTTAATTTTTTAACTTGTTATAACCTCTTGGCTGTTTGACGGGTTGTATCAGGAAGGTTAGACCCTTGTTAAGGGGATTGTAGTGGTGTATATCATCCTCACCCCCAATATTTAACCAGGGTGGTGGATACAACCCCGTCACCACCCTTTTGATAAAAATCAGCTTTAGGCAATTTATATAATTATTCATAGAAAATATAACACGTGCAAAATTTCAGGGATCTAAAGGGATAAGACAATAGCCAATTAATTTATTTACATCTCCAATGATGATGCACAAAATTACCCCTTCTGCAGATTACAATTAGTGGTTGAAACGTTCAGACACTCAATTAAATGAACCAACCAAACAAAATTAAATAAAAGTCCCCAAAGTTGTTGATCCACCAATAAGAATACATACATTATTATAAAACTTTAGGGACAAGTGTAATAAAAAGCCCAATGTCCCCTCCCCTACCTGGCAAAATTTAAGGTTTCTGAATAAAAAAGAATATAAAAAGTAGTACCGCCCTCAAATTAGATGAAAGGATTTGAATGAAAAGAAAAATTGGGAATAGTCCCTTTCGTAACATCGCCACATAAGGGGCGATTCGTCGTATTTTTAAAATGGCTTTTTATAGGTTATTTTAGGTTAGGTTAGGTTATGTTGGGTTAGGTGATTGCCCCACAGGGTTAGGTAATTGGCCCCGCAGGGTTAAAGCCCTCCGCAGGGGCTATAAATAGGAGAAAAGCTACTGTGAAAAATACGAAGAATAAGGTGCGATGTTACGAAAGGGACTACACCCGAAAGATTCTGTCATTCTCTCATTTAGGGTGAATAAAGTTAAATTTTCTATGCATGCATTTAGCTAGGAAATAGCATAATAACAAGGATGATAACAAGTAAGAAAGGAACACCAAGAAATACAGATAACCTGGTGTTGGTTGATCAATAATACGCCCATCCCTCCATTTATTGAATTAAATTGAAGAAAAGTAACAAAAAAACTCCTCACCCCCCCTCCCTCCTACTTTATTATAATTTTTTTTTTCAAAATAAGAGGGGAGTGGGGGGTTATTTAACCCATTTTTTGTAATATGATGTTTTTATTTTGTAGTTTTAAACAGTGCAGTGGTGGAGTAATGGAGATAAAGATAATTATTGTTTTCCATTGTCCTTCGATGTGAATTATTAAATTTTTGCAACTTAAATGGTTAAAGTATATAAAATAACTTGACCCCAAAAAGTTGCAGTTGAACAGTAGATATTTAGACACGGATTGAAAAAAATTGGCTGTCTTTACAATAGTTGTGATTAGGGTTGAGCCGGATACTTTTTTGGCTGGATACCATCTCTTTTTTAGGGGTTTCCTTTCCCACCTCCCCTCTCATCCTTCGATTTTTGTTACGTCACAAAAATAAAAAATTAGACACTATTACTAGGTTCGGATTTCCGGCTGATTTCTTATACCGTCCTGACAAAATACCGGATATCCGACTGGATAACCAGATATCCGGCCGGATATTAATGGAGCAAAAAAATTTCTTCAGAATAATGTAAAAGATTGTATTGCCGGATATCTGTCCGAATAGTTTCAATATCCGGTATTCGGCCGGATATTGAAAATAGCCGGATATCTGGCTAAACCGGATATCCAGCCCAACCCTAGATGTGATGTTTGTCAGGAATCTACAGGGATAAGACAATGGTCGATAAATTGATGATTACATTCATAAAGTTATCTCTTTTGTATAGATTACAATTAGTGGTTTAACAATTGAACACTCATTTTAATGAACCAACCAATCAAAATTAATTAAAAGTCTCCAAAGTTGTTGAGCCAACGAATAAGAAAAACGATATTGTAAATCATTGGGGACCAGTGTAATGAACAGCCCTCCCTCCCTTGAAGTTTGTACAATAGGCTTTAAAACATACAACTCGCCTTAATTATAGAAAAGCTTTGCTATCTAAATGATATAAAGTTATATATTTTGGTAAAAATTTCACTTTAAAGTTTGAACTTGAAAACTATGTATTCATTGTCAAACTTTATTTCAACGTTGTAATGGCCGTACAATATAACAACAGCCTATTTGGATAATTTTTCAGCACTTGAAATCAACTTGTAAACTTTCCTACTCCCTCTAAGCTCTAAAAATTCCCCATGAATTAATTTTCAAAATTGACAAAGCCCCAAATTGTGTTAAAATTGTGTCAAACATTACCTATGTGAGGTAATAAAAATGAGGGATTATCCATCTCTTTTTTATAGGTTTTCTTTCCCCCTTCTCCTCTCATCTCCCACATTTTTATGACGTCACATGGCTGATTTTTGAGACACTCTGTCCCGCTACTTGATTCATGACTCTTACTATTTCTATAAAGGTTGACTTGATTGAATCTTGTATGAGCGACAAATCATTCTCTGAGCTGTATTTCTAACTTTGCATTATAACTAGTTGTGTCTGTCATTGGCCAAAGCAATTCCCCAACTGATATGTGAAAAAAAAATCAATGAATTCATAAGTAGCGGGACACAAGTGACGTCATATAAATGAGGGAGATGAGAGGAGAAGTGGGAAAGAAAACCCTTAAAAAAGAGATGGATAATCCCTCATTTTCATGACGTCACATGGTTGATTTTTGAGACACTTTGTCCCGCTACTGAATTAATTTAGTTTTATTGTGACAACATTTGCATTTTTAAAAAAATATTTGCTTTAGGAAAATTAAATATTTGTTTCGAAATTTTTGTTGTTGTTAGAATTTCTTTAATTTAAGTTTTACTAATTAGATTTTAGAATCCTATAAATAGAAGACTATCTGAATATTTGTCCTCTAAGATCTAGTAAACGGCTGGACTGATATTCTCTCACTTTTCAGGAAAGTTTTAGTATATCATTGAAGATTTTAGGCTATAATAAATAAGGTTCATCACTCTAAAATGAGATACAAGGCTACAAAAAAATCTATTCTTAAGGAGAAATTTACCAATGAAAGAGAGAGGGGGGGGGGGGTAGGTTTCTGGTAAAATCCGTAAAGGTTATGTGTTAAAAGTTAAAAACAGTAGTAGAACGATAAAAATTTATGTTAACTTTTTAAATTCTTTTTTGTCTATAGTTTTTTTCAATAAGAAATACACATACTTAGTGAATATTATCGTTCTACTACTATTTTTAAGCCTTAAAACACACACCTTTACGGATTCTACCAGAAACCTACCCCTCTCTTTTTATCTAATTCAACTATAAGCTCACTGAATTAAAATGGCATAAATAATGAAAGTGTACTATTCCGTATATAGCGTATATATGGATATATTTCTCTGGCATTTAAAGGGATAAGACAACGGCGGATGAATTGACGTACAACCCCAATGGTAATACAGAAAATTATCCTTTCAGCAGATTTCAATGAGAGGTTGAAAAGATTGGATACTCAACTTAATGAACCAACCAATCAAAGTTCAATAAGAAAAATCCTCATAGTTGTTAGGTCAATGAATAAGAAAACATTAATTAAAAACTTTGGGGACTAGTGTATTAACAGCCCAATGTCCCCTTCCTCACTGATAATTCATGGTTTTCATTAATTAACGATAGCTACGCTACTGTTAGCTGTTCATAGTGTCATCCTTGCTTTGAAGATGATTAAAGTCCCTCAACACATTATGACGTCATACGATACAATAGCCAATGAGAGGCCAGGATAAATTTTACCATTGGTCAATTACAGTCTGTACTGGCCTCTCATTGGCTATTCTATCGTACAAACTGTAATTGACCAATGCAATGGTAAAATTTATCCTGGCCTCTCATTGGCTATTCTATCGTATGACGTCATAATCTGTGGAGGGACTTTAATCATCACCCTTGTTTCTATTTAGGACGTCAATCACAGTACAACAGATGACCGCCAGCTACGGACCATTCTTGATCAAGGGACAAAAGTTGAACATCATTGAAACTGATCTTGGCTCCTGTGATACTAAATAGACGTAGAAGCTGTTTATAGTGCTTAAAAAAATGACGTCATACAATAAGAATGAACACAAACTAAATTACCAATGGCACAGTCAGTATACATTTTTATTGACCAATGGTAGGTGATGTCATTTTTTTATAGGCATTTCAAAAATCCTCATAGATGCACTGGCAAAACATTGTCCCCTTTTCGATTCTTTTATTAAAATAGTAGGTTATCTATTCCCCTGAAAAAATTCAATAATTTTACTTTTTGGGAATAAATATTAAAGTTTTAGTCTACATAAATAATTAAAATTAAATAAAATTTAGAAGAATTGTACTTCTTTTAATTTTAAAATATACTCCAAATAATCCAATTTCATAAATAAACATGTTATCAAATTTATTAATTATTAAAACATAAAATATTTTTAATGTTTGTTTATTTTATTAGTCAATTAAATAATCTTTACCTTTGATAATAAATTGCAAAAGTAATAAAAATGTACATATATATTTTTTTTATTAATTAAACAGTAAATTCATTTCAATTATTAAATACTAGAGTTGGCTCGATATAACTATCTCGCTGTTTGCTAGTTTTCTATAGGTACATATCTATTTCTCACTAAATCAATTTTCCTCCCCCGCCATTATTATCTAAAAGAAAGGAGTTAATGTTTAATAATTTAAATGATTAAAAAAAGATTTTTGATTTTTTTGTCCAAATTACCATAGCCAAAAGGTTATTATGATTAAAATATTAGTTAAAATAAAGATTAAATACTTCAATCTAATTCAAATATCGACATGAAGTGAAAAACTTAATTCATTCAATAAACAAATAGAATAAAGATCTTATCGCTTTGGTCAATGGGAGTTAAATTAGGATTATTAGAGCACTATGAGTATTAAACACTCTACCATTGGAAAACTCGAGCTCATTTATAGACGTTTATTTCCTATATAGATCTGTCATGGATCTTGATGCAATAAATGAAGCCGTTTTATAAAAAATCAGTCGAAAATATGTATGGACATAAACATATTTTAAGTTGTGAATAAACAGTAAAACAAGGTTAATCATGTCCATTAATAACAAGCAATCATTGAATCATATGTATATATAACTGACTTCGTAACATACCCTAAGAAACTGTTCATATAAATTACAGACTATAAAAACCTTTCCATTTAATATCTCTGTCTGGTAGTTCTATAACTGTTTATGACAAATGCATTCTCTATCTTTAAATATGTTTTTAATTATGGCAGGGTTTGGATGGAATTTTAGTAGATAGTTAAATAGATTGGAATGATAGATGACCATTTGGGGGGAGTGTTGATGCATCTAGTACAAGTCCTCTCCACGCCAACTTGAACATATTATGCGTGTGGATTACAATGAATATTAAGTAAGGTAACACCCAGCAGACAACCAGCTCTTGTATTGCACGTCCATTGTTTGGAAGGCCTAACTGTGCATGGTAACGAATTACGCTTATTTTGGGCCATGGCATTTCCCATTCTCTAACTATCTGACATGGCGCAGTTATAACCATGTTTAACATCTTTAGTTTTTATACGCGGTGATGATCCTTGACTCGATCCCATCTCTTCCCCGACGATGAGCGGATAAACTACGTGTCGTGGGTTTGGAATGATAGATGGATAACTTTCAAATCCTTATGATAAAGTAAAAGGGCCTCTAGCTGTCTGTAACAAAGGATCTCGCTAACCACCTAACCGATATGGTTCTCCTTTATAGTGTAGCTTCTCATAGGTCCTGCTAACTGCTACGGTTCATAGTTATTTTGGTGAGGGTACCACCACCTTCCCAAGTGAAATCCATAAAAATAAAAAAGATATACAACTAGCGTCGCCTACCGGATATTTTTATGTGTCTCTTGAGGCCTCTAGAGGCGTAGCCGTTAGTTATAAAGATAGATAGATAATTGAATGTCCGGAGAAAGAGAAACAATTGTTACTTGGACAGAAATCAATTTCTCGCTTCAATAAATACTTCTCAAGAGTACAGTAACACAAGGATAATTATGTACAAAGCAAGCAATTTATTTAGACACCAGCGGCTACGCCCCTAGAGGCCTCTAGGGGTACTTGAGGAGGGGAGAGTCAAATTTGATAACCCAATATCTTATTTGTCTGTTTGTCTGTGTGTTTGTCTAAATGTTTGTACCAAAGAATCTCGCTAACCGCTGAACCAATAGGGTTCTCCGTAACGGGGAAGCTTCTCATAGGTCCCGGGAAGGTTCATAACAATTTTTTTGGGGGGGTGGGACACCCCCAACTCCCCCCCCCCAAAAAAATGAAAAATACCCACCAAAAAAAAAAAAAAAATTTCCACCCCCCAAAAAAATTTTAAAACTTTCTTTTCAAATCTAAAATAAGAAATTGGGTTATCAAATTCGACTCCTCCCTCCTCAAGTGCTCCTAGATGCCTCTAGGGGCGTAGCCGCTAGTCCTTATATTAAAGTAACAGGATGTTTGTCTGTGTGTTTGTCTGTGTATTTGTATGTTTGTACCGAAGGATCTCGCTAACCACTGAGCTAATCGGGTTCTCTTTAACAGGGTAGCTACTCATAGGTCCCGGGAATGTTTATAACTATTTTGGGGGAGGATACCACAACCCTCACAAGAGAAATTGCCTCTAGAAAAAAATTCCCCGCCCCTCCCCAAATTTTTTTTTTAAAACTAAAATCCCTCTCCCCCCCCAAAAAAATAACACCCCCTAAATTTTTTATTTTATTTTTTTTTATAAAATCTAAAATATGAAATTGGGTTATCAAATTCGACTTTCCCCTCCTCAAGTACCCCTAGAGGCCTCTAGGGGCGTAGCCGCTAGTAATATATATATAACAATATAGCAAAGTTCATTAAAAGTAAATCTTAAAAAGATAAGGCAAACATTGAAGAGAACAATTGCTATTTACCAACAAAAATAAACAATTTCTTGTATTTGCTCAGGGAGGGATAAAACATTGGGCTAGTGTTTATTACAGTAGTCCCCAAAGTTTTATAATAAGGTTTTCTTTTTCGTTGGCTTAACAACTTTAGGGACTTTATTCATTGAATTTAGATTGATTTTTGATTGCTACATTTCACCCACTGATTGTAATCTACAGAAGGGATAATTTTGTGTATCATAATTGGGGATGTACATCAATTTATCGGCCATTGTCTTATCCCTTTAGATCACAGATAACCAATATTTTTAATTTCTATTTAATTTTGATTGGTTGGTTTATTAAGCTGATTGTATTACGTTTCAACCACTCACTGTAATCTCCGGAAGGAATAATTTTTGTGTATCATCATGGGGGATGTACATCAATTATAGGCCATTGTCTTATCCCTTTAGGTTCCTGATAACCATTTCTAATTTCTATTCTTCAGAAATTTGATGGAAAATTCTTCAATATTCTTTTTTGTCTGATCCCAAACTTTGATCCACATTGAAAATATGCCAGCAATTTTAATAAAATGTTAACAATTTTTCATTTACAATAATTGGTTTCAAGATTATGTAAACGATAGGATCAAGGGGCGTGTTAAGGGGAGGGGGGATATAGGATATGAACCTATCTTTTAATCTAAAAGATTAAAAAACATACCTTTCTGCACTTTTTAAAATGGTCTACAGCTTACCGTTATTAAAACTTAAAAAGCTCATAGATAAGTTAAAAAAGTAAATCATAGAGTAGCTTTTGTACTACCTTTCTGCACTTTTTAAAATGGCCTGCAGCCCACTGTAACTAAAACTAAAAAAGATAAGATAAAAAAGTGACTTATAGAGTAGAGTAGCTTTTGTACTAAATAAATGGATATTTAGAATTAGTTCTTTCTTGACTTTTGATTTCATCCTAGCCCACGATACCTCTTGTAAGGTCGAGTGCATCATGGATATTATGTCAAGTAATACCCAACTGACCACCTATTCTAAATCCTTTGCAGTACATGGTAATGGGTTGCGCCTGTTTAAAGGCAACGTCTCCCTTACTATTTTTGTTCCAATCTAAGGAACTATTTTTGTCATCTTTTGTTATGACACAGTTGGTTGTAATTTGAACAGGAAGATTTAAGAAAAGTTGATGTACATCTCCAATGATGATACACAAAATTATCCCTTTTGTAGATTAGAATAAGGGGTTGAAACGTTTGGGCACACAAGCAATCAAAAATCGATCTGACTTCAATAAAAGTCCATAAAGTTTTTAAGCCAACGAATAAGAAAACCTTATTATAAAACTTTTGGGACTAATTTAAAAATTAATGTCCTACTATATAATTTATGTATCTTGGACATCAACAACGAATTTGACAAAAAATCACTTACCACTATGACGACTGCCGTGAATCAGCCTTCAATTTTACCTTACGGTTTCCCTGCGGTTTATTTGTAGCTTATAAGCAGCAGACTAGGTCTTATATTTAATTCTATAATTAAAACTACGATTTTCTTAGGATCTCTGAAACACCAGGCTAGATCAATCTATAAATAAGCAAAGCTTTATTTTTTTTGTTGTTTAGAAGGAAAAACAATCAACAACAATTAAAAAACTTGAATTAAAATGAAATATTCCCGTGACTAGGGGACAGGGGCGTCCAAGCTTTTTATTTTTTGGGGGGGGAAATTTTTTTAAGGGGGGGGTAATTCGGTTTTGGGGGGGGTAAAATGGCGCGCGAAGCGCGTCGCAAATTTTTTTTACCCCCCCCAAAATTTTTACCCCGGGGTAAAATTTTTTTGGGGGGGGGTAATTTAAATTTTATCATCCCCTGAAATCTGTTGGCAGGGGTAAAATTTGTTTACCCCCCCCCAAAATTTACCCCCGGGGTAAAATTTTTTGGGGGGGTAATTTAAATTTTATCAAAAATTTAGTATTAAAAATTTTTTTTGTTAGAGATTTTCTATTTTTGGGGGGGGGGTATTTAGTATTTACCCCCCCAAAATTGCTTGGGGGGGGGGTAAATACCCCCTCCTAAATGGTTGGAGGTGCCTATGGCACCCCCAGGGTAGGGGTAAATTTTAAATGGGGGGGGTAAAATGAAAAAATTTTTGGGGGTGACTACGGCACCCCCAAATTCGTTTGGGGGGGGGGGGTAATCGCCCCATTACCCCCCCCCCCTTGGACGCCTATGCTAGGGGAGCAGTAACTAACACTATGGGCAAAAAATAGCGATTTTCGTCATTTTTTTCCTGCTATACTTAAATGGATGAAATATGCACTATTGGTTAGCAAAATTCTTCTAGTATGATTCGAACATTTTTAAAAACTTAAAAATATTTCTATTTATATAAAAAAATCGATTTTATTTAATTTTTAAGTTTGGACCATTGACGACGATATTTTAAATTTCATACTTGCCTATGGAGCTTTAAATATTTTAAAGCAGACAGAAAGCAACTTGTAGCAGACAGAGTAAGATTCAGAGGATTATATAAGTAGAAAATCTTAAAGTTTCACTAGTTTGGATTATTTATTCATACTTAAAAGGTGTTAATTCATAAATTAAGCCGCTTATTACTGAATAATGGGCGGGTTTTATTGGGGGGGGGGGGGGGGTTCTTTAATTAAGATGTGTAATAAAATATCAAAGGCGGCAATTTAAACAGTAATGACAGAAGGGACAAAAGGATGCATTAAACCTATTAGAATTACAGATTAAATTTATTAGGGTATAAGTCATTTTCATTAAACTCAATAGCATATCAATTAAAAGTTTTTTTTTAAGGGCCTTTAATAAATCAACATAAAAATAGACATTACAAAATAGTTATGGCATTGCTATGTATTTGCTACAGGAATCATCTTGCTTAGTTTTAAATTGATAGGACAATTCTAATTTCTAAAGGCCTAAATTAATTTTAGGAGCTATCCATTTTACACGGACGGAGCCTATATGTAGAAAAACTTTGAAATAAAAAAAAAAACATTACTTGAATCCATGAATAAAGATAGGCTATATTAACCCTTTCAACCCTTCCCCTTTCTTAGCACTAATCCTATAATTGAGAAGTTTTAAACTCAAGTTTAGACCTATAATAACCTCTTATACTACGGTTAACATTATCTAGGAAACTTCGGTGTTCTTGCAAAACAGCATTTTGTAATTTATCATAGATAGGGTAGAAATCTTGAGTAATCACACACAAATTAACAAAGAAAAGGAAAAACAATATGAATCACAGGTTTCAAACTCATTTTACATTTTATATATTCATGTTTTATATATACTATGAAAAAGAAAAAAGTTTCTAATATTATTTATTCATTAAATTAAGTCTTTGAATTTTATTTAAACAATTGCTGTTTATAAAACTTTGTCACCTTGATTTCTAATAATTAGTAAATGTCAATGTATGTGTAAACAATGAAATACGGATTAAACTTAATAAAGATTTATGACTTTATATCCTACCCTGTGGTGTAAAATGATATTAAGGAATTTATGACCAATCCAGGAGATAAAGAAAGGAAAAGAATTAAAGGATGTAGAATTACGGAAGTGGTGTTCAATCCAATCTGCAAAAATGAATCATCTTTTAAAGTTTGAAATCAATAGAATGATTTATATCAAATGTTCCAATTTTATGATTAAATCTATCCATTACTGAAGGACATATTAATCGACCATTAAAGTAGAAGAGCTCTACTGTTAAAAAGGAAGTATTTGCTTATAATTCTGGTCAATATAAGAGTTTATTTAAGTATTATTATGCATACCTATTTCACATTTGTATTTGCTTTTAAATGATAATTTAAAAATACATACCAAAGTACATATTAGAATATTCATGTATAACGCTAAAATGTCTATTTCTTGCATTATCATATAATGTAAAAATATTTGTCTTTTTTAAGAAACATATAAATGGAAAATTTTAAGAGAAATGAGAACCCCCTTCTCTCCTCTCAGTATGATAGCCACGTTATCAAGTTTTAAATCCCCCTTTACGTGATGACGGTCATCTACATATACATTTATGCAATATGCAGATGTTACGACATACATCGTCTTACTTTTATTTTTCTTACAAAATATATCATTTTAATGAGTATTTTTAAGCACTAATATCTCCGCTAGTCGGCAAAACCGAGAAAAATGACTTAAGTAAAGCTAACTCCTCATAATCTAAGCTACAAAATGGTGTCAAAATTTTTTTGAGAAAATGTGAGAAAAAAAGTTAATGTTTTTGATTTGCCCATAGTGTAATGAATACAAAAAGTACATTTGGGAAAAATTACATAAATACATACATACATACATACATACATACATACATACATACATACATACATACATACATACATACATATATACATACATCATTACATACATACATACATACATACATATATACATTGTACATAAGCTCTTCTTTAAAGAAAATAAATCCATTTGAATTGCAGAAAATCCCATGTAAGAAATTGGTGGGTATATTTTAATAGCAAAGGTTCTCTACATTTAAAGTGTGTCTATCGTGCTCAAACTTATTTAAACAAGGATGACAACATCCATAAAAACGAAGCTATGAAACGATAGGACAAACGGACATTAACACTTGTGTAGTGTCAGAACTGAATAATCAGAATATAAAAGTATTAGAGTCGAAGCAAAATTGTAAGTAAATTTGTTGAAAAACTGCTTGATACAGGATAATGTTTAGGACTTGATTATAGAGTTGCTTCGCCTAAAGCATTATACTTTGTTGTCCCAGGAAGCAATATACCAAAATTCAGATCAATCGGATGATTAGATCACATAAAAATATGTTGTTAAAAAAGTAAAAAAATCAACATGTTTAAAATAGACGTACGGACATTCTTGTAATGATTATAGAGTTGCTACGCTTTCTAAATCGTACCTAACTACTACAGGAATCACATTTAGCATTTTCTAACACATGAACGTAATTTGTATTCTTTTGATACTTATCCAAATATAGATAACTATATCTCTTAATCTTGTTAATTCTCATGTGCTCCAATTAGAAGCTTCACTTAAAGGGAGAACCATATCGGTTCAGCGGTTAGCGAGATAGTTCGGTACAGACAGACAATTATCCTGCTACTTTTATAAAAAGCTTAATCGTCGTTTATTGAATATAATTTTTTAATAGGGTCTTACAAGATGTATCTTCTTTATTTTTTTCCAAGCTTCGCTTTTACAAATGTTATCATTCTTGCTACTATTCACATTTTATTTTTATAGCAGAGGAATTTATCCACCACAATAAGCAATAAAAATTTTAAATTTAAAGTTGTTTCTTTAAAACTTTTTTTTTAAAGAAAGAAAAGTATGACTTGCATTTTTCTCTTTTATACCTAACCTAACATTACATTACTGCTTTTGCAGTAATAATGGTATGTTTACTACTAGATTAAAACACTAGAGGGAGAATGAGTTAAATAACTGTAGTTCCCCATCGTAACCACCTTGTGTAACCTTTCTATTGGGTCATTGAAAATTAACCAATGGTGTCGCATATATTAACACGCCAAGCAGCAGAAAATAATTTAGAAAGAGGTATTTGAAAAAGGAAGGGAGGTAGTTCTAGCTCTGTATATACATCCATACTATAGATCTGTTTGTTTACCGAACTAAATAAATCACCCCTAACCCTCATAAAAAAACTTGAGAATACAAATAACAACTATCGGCTGTACCCCTAGCCTCTAGGGTATCTATATTCTAAGAGAGGGGAAGTGGACTAAAATCAGTGAAAATAGCCCAAGACCATCTCCGAACATTTATAAAAGCATGTAAAATGGAAAACCGGACATAATACCGTGGTTGTTATCCGGCAAACTATAATATAAAGTAGTAAGGTTTTTTTTATGTGTAGCTTAAGTTTTTGATATTTACTGAACCTTTTGAGTTTTTTATTTTATGGAAGCTTCTTATAGGTCCCAAGATGGTATTAGGCTATCAAATTTATATATATATATATTAGCTAGGTTTTAGGCCATTTTCTTACTCCTTCGATTACAGAGCTACTCTAGTAATTTATAATCAGACAAATTGAAGAAATAAATTTACCAATCACCTTAATTTTTTTTTCTTCAAAAGTACATATAATCTCACAGGTCTCCTTAACAAAACCTTAGATTAAAAAAATCTCCAAAGAAACGGACAACGGGGCCTTCAAATAGGGCACAATGATGGTTAGAATCCGTTGGAGATTAAATCTTAGCTGCTCCTTCTTGCCAGATATTTCAATTTGAAGTTTTGCGGTAAAAATGCCTAAAATTACAAGAATTCCAAGGATATATACATACATGAACACCTTAATTCATAAAATAAAAAGGTGAGTTTAACATTTGAGGAGTTTAGATGTCTCTGCATATGTAAACTACACAGTCCCTCCCCATTTAGAAAATTTTAAAACTTTAAAAAAATTATGTTAACAAGAGTAATGAAAAAGGTACAATGTCTAGTTTATAACTTTAAGCTAGAAGCTGTTACCCTGGAACCAGTAGAAAAAACCTCAGTTCAAGTTTACATATAGCTAAAGTTAGTTTTTAAAATACTCACAACCCCCTCCCCCCCTTTAACCCCACCCCTTACAGCCCATAAATTTAAGGGGGAAGAGGGGGGGGGGGCAAAGTAATAGTATTATGTTTTACTCAAAACTACTTGAAGTATTGTGAGAAAAATTTATATGTAAGATTCTTAGGCCCCAAGTTTCTGGAAATATTGTTGACTACCTCCATCCCCCCTCCCTCCTAATGAAATCTAATAGGAAGGGGGTGAAGGGGCAGAGTTCTTTAGATATCAATATATAATATATAAGCTTTAGTACATAAACTTTAGTAGGCATCAAAATCTCTTACAAATATTGATGCAACCAACCCCCTCTATCTGTTAGAAATAGTGGCTAGTGTCATAGGTAAATAATATTTTGCATCATTTAGAAACCTCTAGAGATATTCAGGGTTATTATTTTAACTTATATAGGCCCATATTTACTTTTTAGTAGCGAAGCTACTCTATAATTCACTTTGTCCGTCCGTCAGTCAGTCCGTCCGTCAGTCAGTCCGTCCGTCCGTAACGCTATGGGGGAAATGGGATTTACTCAGCTCCTATAAAAGATAGAATGCTGAAATTTTTTGACAACATTCCTATCATTAAGGAGCACAATTGACTATAAAACATCATTGGCGGTCGGACCGCTTTTTAGCAGGTTTTAGGCTATTTTTATATTTTTCACATTTTTCTCCATATCTTCAGTGTTTATGGTCCGATTTTCAAAATTTTTTCAGTTATAGATATCAAAATTAAATTTCCCATAACTTAAAAAAACATCCATAAAGGCCAGACTGTCTTTTTAGCAGGTTTTAGGCTATTTTTATATTTTTCACAATTTTCTCCATATCTTCAGTGTTTATGGTCTGATTTTCAAAATTTTTCCAATTATAGATATCAAAATTAAATTTCCCGTCTTTTAAAGAAAACAAACATGACGGCCAGACTGCCTTTTTAGCAGGTTTTAGGCTATTTTTATATTTTTCACATTTTTCTCCATATCTTCAGTGTATATGGTCTATTTTTCCTAATTCTTTTAAGTTAAGGTGATAAAAATTAAATTTTCTGTTGTTTTAAGAAAACAACCATGGCGGCCAGGCTGCCTTTATTCAGGTTTTTGGCTATATTAATATGTTTTACATATTTCCCCATATCTTTGGTTTTTTTTATCCAATTTTCAAACTTTTTTGGGATATCAGTATCAAAATAAATTTTCCCATTTTTATGAGCATCTTTTATGTAATTTACTTTGACCATCGTCATCATACATAATAAAACAAGTTTTCATGTTTATTTTATCCATTAAATATATTCTTGATTTTAATGAATACCCTTTTAATCTACTTGTACGTATTCCAATCTACGATTTTTTGTGCTTTGCTACTTATGGATGTTGTCATCCTTGTTAAATATCTATTCCAACAACAACCCTAATATCTATTCCAAATACAATTATTTTGCTGCATAATCTCCTCCAACCTATTGGACTAATAAAAGAAATATTGTCAACCCATTGCTCCTTCCCCAAACATTGAATAGGTAATACATATAGAGCAATTTGGAAATCTAAAAGCTTTATTCCAAAGTTTGCTCCTTAATGCTTTAGCGGTTCCTGAGTAAAACACAGGTGGTGAGATTTTATGGGGGGTAGCTTAAGAGTGAGGGGGAGGGCAAGCAATAATTTAATATTATTTTTATGGGGGTGGAGGAAATTGTGCAGCAATATAATTTTTCTGGATGGGGTTGGTTGAAGTTGGGGAAAGGTCAGCAATATTTGTTCAAGTATGAAGTAATTATGGACCTACTAAAGTTTAAATCCAAAAGGGTATTGCTATACTTGCTTCTATTGTGGTATGCGGCAGCTCTGGCCCATGCAGAAACCAAGACATTATAGTGATGCTACGCACCTAGCTAAATCCTGTTATTCTACAATTGTAAAGCCACCTGGAAATATGTCAGATAACGGTACTGATTTCATCTCTCAGTTGTCCTGCAAATGGAGGGAGGGGTGTTACCCTCCCTCTCCCATCTTAAGCACCGGAACCTTCCCCTTCAACCACCAAGTTATCAGCACCACCTCAACCCTGAGGATAAAGGATCTAAACCTGCCCTCACCTGATAGAATCACCCCCACACAGACTGTTGTTGTCACAAGTAATCATCAAACCTTCCCTCTTTAGTACCCAGACCTACCACTCAACCCCTCTATGCTTATCTACCTATTGTGCTGCTCCATGGGCTATCCTGCCTGCCCCAGACAGGGATAGCCATCTACCTAACCATTGCAATTATCTATGTTTTACTGTATGATTTATCTTTAACTATCTTTATTCCTAATCCATATGTATTTATATTATGGTTAACTGTATTCTTAATTCCCCCCACCCCTTTCCAGGGATGGGGGATCATGATTGCCCAAACTGACTATTGTATATGTATTATAATGCTTTTATGTTATGATTATTTATTCCTATCCATGTAGTTATTGTTTGTTGTATATAGCTTTAGTATCCTTTAAACCTTCAATAAAGTGACAACTGAAATAGATGTTGATTCTTGTCTAGTGAATGCTAGAGAAGCGTAGCTTCTCTATAGTAAGGTGTCCACGTCTGTTCACACTGCCGCAGTCTTTATTCGAACTCTGGTGTCTGCCATTTACCCTAGGCGGATACCACAACTTTTGGTGACAGCTGTGTGAGATTACGGCGAACCACAAGTGTAGAGCAGACGCGCATCTGAGGCTAAGGTACTCCCAGCAGTGAAACTGGCAAAACTGACACAAGCAACCTGAATTACCCACCCTGGACAGCAAGTCTAACTCTGCATCCGGCAGTTGTGGAAGTGAAACTTGACGAAGAACCGCGAGAAGCGCCGACATCTAACGGAGAATTGAGCGCTCAAAAGGCTGAAACAGGCCTGCGGACCGGCTGAAACAAGCCAAATAAGTGTAAACGGCTGAAAATAGGCCAATTTTACTGCAAGAGATAGCAGGATCCGAACCAGTGGCGCTAGCAGGACGGGACATTCCCTGCCGCCATCAGCTGGATTTGGATAAGCGGCGCTAGCAGGACGGGACATTCCCTGCCGCCGATAGGCTGAAACACGCCACATAGCTGCAAGCGGCGCTAGCAGGACGGGACATTCCCTGCCGCCGATAGGCTGAAACACGCCACATAGCTGCAAGCTGCGAGCCAACATACGAGTGTAGTGCACCAGAACAGAGAAAAACTACGTCAACTACAAGTATCCTGAGAGGCTACAACGCAGCCACCCATCTCGAAAAACAGATATTATGTCACATTGCAGGGATTACCACCCTGGTGTGATGGCTAAACAATAGATTTATGAGCAAAGCTTGGCAAACAAATTGTTGTGTTGTGATAAATCTAAAAATAGAACAGGCTTGGATTTATTGTGTATTGTGATAACAGCTAAAAATAGAACAGGGTTAGTAAACAAATCTGTTATGCAATTGTGATAAGGACAAAAATAGAAGCTAGATGTAATATAATAAAGACCCTGATATACAATCAAATCACCTCAAGCCTATAGCACAACAACAATACACCCCTTATTCCAAGGGAAAGGGAGGAGTCCCTCTCCATTGAAGGCAAATACAATCAGGGTGATATAATAGATAAGCCTAGGATTAAGAAGAAAAGGCACTATTACACCAGCACACAGTTACCCCCCTCCCTCACAGGGGGAACGGACGGAGTTACCCCCGTCCCCTCACGCGCTCCCCCCCTCCTACCCACACTAGACTAAGTCCGTCTGTAGTGTGGGGCTAGCGACCGGGAACACAGAGCGCCATTCACGGGTAGCGCAACAGAGTGCGGAAAATATCATAAGTTCAACGGACAAAGCGGACCAACGAGAGAGCGAGTTGAGGGACAAGTGCGCTTTTATCTGTGTGCGCGGATTGACGGTGTGTAAGCGCGCTGCACGGAAAGGAGATTTCACGCACACACACACACACACACACCCACACAGGAGAGGGGCCACTCTATAGCATACAACAGAGATATTTTTTTAGGAGAAAAACTTGCAAGCTCCTCCCTCCCTGTCTACAGTGTGATAAGGAAAACTAAACCAGTTCCTTAAACCCGCTCAGACCCTCAACATCTCCTAGCCCTGCCAACCCTACTTCAAAGCTGAGTGGTTAGTGAAACAAATATATGTATATATAAATACCCAAGTGATAAATAATGTTGTTTTCTTTTGTATCACGAGTGCAAGTAAGTGAATACTAACCTCACCAAACAACACTGGAAACTGATATGGTAACTGAACGAAAGTACGCCCACCCTGTGGACACAGCCTGACTTGCTGCCCCACACTGGGCAGTGGTGGTGTGTACCTGGACCATCGACCCTCATAGTTGTGAACTATATACAGAGGAAGCGTGATTTTTTTTGGAGCAAGGAGGAAAAGCTAGCTAGCTCTGGGGATATTCCTATACCCGTATATATATATATGGGCGTGTAGCCATATATATATATAGATAGCCTACCTATCCATATATCTACTAGCGGATACGCTCCTAGAGACATCTGTGGATACCTAACATATTCCCTGTTACCTTTAAGCTAAGATCCGCTGGTTACCACAGAAATCAAGAGCTATACTGGAAAGGAGAACAACTCAGGCTCAACAGTTAAACAAGGCGCTGGCACCAACAGACCAACCCCCTGCTACTTATCATGGGGGCGCGCCAGCCACAGAAACTCTTGAGCCAGGAGGACCGAGCCTACGGCTACGTGGACTACCACCCTAATTACACAGCTATAGTCTTTATACTAGGGGTGAGCCGGTTCGAACCTCCTTGCGGCGCGGCTACTCTACTCTGCTCCTATATCTACCAGATAAGAACTTGTCAGCCCCTAGCCCGACGTGCGGCAATCGAAGACATTCCTGATTGGGCATTAACTGTGTGCCTAGGCCTGTTGCTGGCACTGTGGTGGACAGAAGTCTTCATTTGGACCAGAACCCCCAACATCTGTACCCCACCACTCTCTGCTTCTTCATACAAGATACTGCTTCTGTTATTACTTTGGCCTACTGTGTTGAGTACAGTGAACATCAAACACATGCCAGGTCACAGACCCCTGGTCCCTGAGATGCCCTTGTCTGGAAGGGTGACTGAATGTCCGCTGCACAGCTCCTGTTCAGTTGGTGCTCAACGCACGAGAAATAGCAATACTGGACTGGGGATTGCTGAACCTGTAGGTGTCCTCCTGGGGGTGTTGAACGATGCAACTGAGCCTAATGAGAAGGTGACAAGCTTCAGAGACTTAGTGGCCAGCCCCAAGATGGGCACTACCACCAGAACTGAGACTCCAAAGGGGCCCAGCCCTAGGGCCAGTACCACCTGTTTCTGGGGTGGAAAGGCCCTCCCTGGCGCTGGCCTCACCAAGCTGGAGGATGGGGAGCTGTCCCAGGGGAATAGGCTCTTCACCCAGATGCCCGACGCGTACCTGGGGGTGGGGGAGCCGCCACCCAAGCCTCCTTGGGAGCCCCCAGGCATGGAACGACTGGGGACCGGCCTAAGGATGGGAACTGGCGACCTGCTGCAGTGGAAGGCTTTACCCAGCACGGAGGGAGCAGGGTTGACCAGCAGCAGTGAGGCTGTTCCCCCACACTCCAAGACCAGATGCCTCTACTCTGTTGAACCACTGCACATGTCCCAGCCAAGTTCCCCCATGCTGCTGAAGATGGAGGCCCACCAGGATGCAGAGCTCCAACTAGGGAAGTCAATAAGAAGGCCACCCCCTGCCAAAACCAGAACCACCGCAGGGGTTCCCCACCAGCGGCTGACGGAGCCTGGCAGGGACGCAATACCAGCTGGCAACTCTGGCCCAACTCAGGTGGCTACCGACAGCCTGCTGGCAGTCCAGAATACAGTTCAGGCTACCATCCGGATGGCATCTTCTGGGCCTTGCTGGTTCAACTGTGGGTACCTGTCCACACACTGGCCACAGGTACCCCCCAGAGATCATAGCCCCCTTTCCGACTGGCACCATCAACGGCCTTTGCTACCAACTACCTGGCGTATCCAGAGGCAGGATCCCTCATGTGGAGAAGCACCTGCAGAAGCTAAGGCCGAGGCTGGCCTCGCCACCCAGGAGAGGAGAGCCGCTGTTGGATGGAAGGGTCTGTGTGTATGGGGAGGAGGCTGAATGTAACCAAGGAGCCACCACAAGCAGCCCAGCACCGCCTGACCCCTAGTAGGGGAGACCCTGTTTGTCAGCTGGTGCCCCAACTGGAGGAGGAGAGACCTGGCAGGTTGATACACCCTGGGGAAGCCGGCCTGATGGGACCCAGCTGGACGAAGGGGCGCTGCCGCTTCAACGGCCACACAGCCGCCAAGTGTAGAACCGGTTGGGACCAGGCAAAGAAGAAACACCAGGCCGCCCAACAACCTGCATGCAACCCGTCTGACACCCAGGTCCACCTGGAGGGAGGTGCCCAGCCGTCACCCCAACCAGCTGCCGCCGCTGGGGCCGCGGCTACCCTGGAGTCTGTATCTCAGATTGGGACCATAGTGGCCAGGATCAACGTGCTGGGAGGAGCGGCTGAACCCAACCGGGTTGGCCTGGACCTCAGCCTCAACCACAGGGGACTGGTGTCCGTAACCCCTGTCACCCCCAGCAAGAGCCGAGGGGCGCTACCCAGCGCCACCGGGACGGTGTACGGGGAGGCCCTGGCGGCCGCCGAGTGGGAGAGGCAAGAGGCGCTAGCCAGCGAGTCTGAGTCGATGTATGGGACGCCAACCGGCGTCGCCACCTGGAAGGAACGAGAGGTGCTCCCCTGCACCACCAAGCTGATGTCTGGGGCGACAACCGTCGCCGCCACCTGTGAAGACTGGGGGGTGCTATCCAGCGCCCCACGCTGGTGCCTGGGGCGACAACCGTCGCCGCCACCGAGAGACCTGGACCCCTGTGAAGACTGGGGGGTGCTATCCAGCGCCCCCACGCTGGTGCCTGGGGCGACAACCGTCGCCGCCACCGAGATACCTGGACCCCAGAATGAGCCCACAGCCCCAGAGGAAGGGGTGACACCCGTCACCCCCGGCCAGCCAGAGCCCTCAGCCAGCAGGGAGAGTCCAGCTGTCCCTCACCCTCAACTGCATCCAGCTGTCTACCTCCCTCAACCAAGCCAGGGTAATTGTATTGCACTGGTGTATCAGGAAGTTTGGGCTGGGCCAAACTTGCCTGCGCCCCCTGCATCTGCCCCAGGAATCAGGATATCAGCCATTACCAGCCAAACTGAAGAAGCTTTGACCGCCGCCTGGGGAGTAACTCAACCAGATGCGCCCAGTGCCGAGCCTAACCATAGAAGTAGAGGATCCCCAACAATTATGTCTACCCAAGATGGAGACGATGTGCCTGGACCCCTTCAGGCTAGGGGAGGAAATCCGGAGCCTTGTGCCTCCAGTCCACCCTTGCAGATCCAAGACAGCCTCCGGCATAAGGGATGGACTGTTACCTTCCCCTACCCCGCAGGTCTGACTGCCATGCACCCCCCTGCCAATGTCCAGGATGAGCCTGAGGAAGGCAACGCTCCTACAGTATGGCAACCACCACCTGCCCGCGTTGACAGAGACCCTGGAAGCCGAATGAACCTGACCAGCCCCGAGGGCGAAGAAACTGCGCCTGCATCCAGTAGCCAGCCTGCCAGCAGCAAGGTGACCAACACGATGGAGACCACCAGCCCAGTGGAGAAACCTGAAGAGGTGTATACCAGGCGGCTGTTGGTCCAAGCCCCCTCATGTGTTGTGCCACCCCTGGAGGTTGCCAGGGTGGCCTCAGAGGTACACATCCAACGGCCAGAACATCCAACAGGACCAGCTACTCCAGCAGATATAGTAGATTCCGTTCGACCTGGGGAGGGCTGGAGTCCACCACCAGCCAGCAGCTGGTATCCTGGCGGACCCATTCCACAAGGACAACAAACTGAAGGCCGCAACCACTGTCGGAAGTCTGGCGGTGCAGACAACCCCTCCAGCCTTCCGAGGGGAGAGTTGTGGTATGCGGCAGCTCTGGCCCATGCAGAAACCAAGACATTATAGTGATGCTACGCACCTAGCTAAATCCTGTTATTCTACAATTGTAAAGCCACCTGGAAATATGTCAGATAACGGTACTGATTTCATCTCTCAGTTGTCCTGCAAATGGAGGGAGGGGTGTTACCCTCCCTCTCCCATCTTAAGCACCGGAACCTTCCCCTTCAACCACCAAGTTATCAGCACCACCTCAACCCTGAGGATAAAGGATCTAAACCTGCCCTCACCTGATAGAATCACCCCCACACAGACTGTTGTTGTCACAAGTAATCATCAAACCTTCCCTCTTTAGTACCCAGACCTACCACTCAACCCCTCTATGCTTATCTACCTATTGTGCTGCTCCATGGGCTATCCTGCCTGCCCCAGACAGGGATAGCCATCTACCTAACCATTGCAATTATCTATGTTTTACTGTATGATTTATCTTTAACTATCTTTATTCCTAATCCATATGTATTTATATTATGGTTAACTGTATTCTTAATTCCCCCCACCCCTTTCCAGGGATGGGGGATCATGATTGCCCAAACTGACTATTGTATATGTATTATAATGCTTTTATGTTATGATTATTTATTCCTATCCATGTAGTTATTGTTTGTTGTATATAGCTTTAGTATCCTTTAAACCTTCAATAAAGTGACAACTGAAATAGATGTTGATTCTTGTCTAGTGAATGCTAGAGAAGCGTAGCTTCTCTATAGTAAGGTGTCCACGTCTGTTCACACTGCCGCAGTCTTTATTCGAACTCTGGTGTCTGCCATTTACCCTAGGCGGATACCACACTATTACTTAATTGGAGGGGGGGGGGGGGAGATTGTAAAGCAATACGGCGGAAAGGGGGGCTTGGAGGGGGGGTTTCAGCAAATTTTGTAAAAGTTGCTTTTGACCTACCAAAGCATATCTCAAAGGTTTGCTTTGCTGCTATAATTCTAGCGGTTTCTTAGTAACACAACAGAGTACTCTTTCAGCTGCAACCCTCCCCCCTTTCTCTCTTTGCAAAATGTTATGTTTTTGATTTATGAGGGGAGGGGAAGAGGTCAGCAATATATGTAAAAGTGCTTTGGGTCCTACAACAATACAAATCCAAAAGCTTATATATATATCTAATAGTTTTTTTAAATGATCTTCTGTCACCCCCCCCCCCCCTCTCCATTATGTTAGGACAAAGGGGAGGGGGGGAAAAGGTGGTCAACACAATTTCTACAAACTTTTGGCCTAAAAACCTTACATAAAAATTTTTCCCACTATACTTCAATTAGTTTTTGAGAAACATAATAGCATTACTATGCTTCCCCCCTCCCTAAAGTTTGTAGGTTGTGAGAGTATGGGGGGGGGGGGAGCAATATTACTAAAAGTAACTTGGGCCATATGTAAACTTAAACTGAAGTTTTTTCTTCTGGTTCCAGGGTAACAGCCTTTAGGATAAAGTTGTAAATTGGACAAAACTCTTTAAGCTTATAGTACCTTATTTACTACTCTTATTGAAGTTAAAAACATCATTTAAAGTAGTAGAAATTGTTTTGAATGGGGATGTAGTGTGTAGTTTACATATGAAGAGATATCTTAACTCTTCAAATGTTAAAATCACCCTTTTTATTTGATGAATTAAGGTGTTCATGTATGCATATATCCTTGGAATCCTTGCAATTTTTAGGCATTTTTACCACAAAACTTCAAATTGCAATATCTGGCAAGAAGGAGCAGCTAAGATTTAATCTCCAACGGATTCTAACCACCACTGTGCCCTATTTGAAGGCCCCGTTGTCCGTTTCTTTGGAGATTTTTTTTAATCTAAGGTTTTGTTAAGGAGACCTGTGATCTGTTTACAATAAAAAATTTAGACAACAAACAGTCAACAAAACATCCTAAATTTTTCAATTACATCATTTCATTATTTTTCAACACCTCTCTTGCAAAGTATGAGAAAATGTTACATTAAGGAGTAATAAATACGGATTAATGTTGCTTTTTATTGAAAATTACATCCTTCTCTTCTTTGTTTGTATTACTCCAAGAGTCTTTATGAAAACAAGGATGGCAACATGTATTAAAGCGGAGCTTAAAAAAAGACAAAAGGAAAAAACAAACATTAAAATTTTTGTCAAAAGAATTGTTTTGAATGTTTTCGACTGGTAAAGAAATTAAAGAATTGGTACGTTTTAAATCTTCCTAAATGTTATATGAATTATCAGGCAAAGTTTAAAATCGAGAGGACAATTCTAAATTAAGTTTTGGAGGATTGGGTTGAAATTTTGTTTTTTGGTCATTTCTCTAGGGTGTACACTCCCTAAAAATTTTCATTAACCTTCCCAGGACCTAGGAGAAGCCACGTTGTAAAGGAGAACCATATCGGTTCAGCGGTTAACAAGAGCCTTACACAAAGACATCCTGTTACTTTCATATAAGAACTAGCGACTACGCCCCTAGAGGCCTCTAATGGCACTTTTAATGTTTTTTTTATTTAAAATATCTAATTAGAGAAATAATTGGTTTATGTTTCGTTCAGGTCTCTTTTTCGGGAGGGGTAATTTTTTTCTAGGGGCGATTTCTCTTGGGAGGGTGGTAGTACCCTCCCCCAAAATAGTTATAAACCTTCCCGGGACATATGAGAAGCTACCCTGTTAAGGAGAACCCGATCGATTCAGCGGTTAGCGAGATCCTTCGGTACAAACACACAAACACACAGACATCCTGTTACTTTAGTATAAGAACTAGCGGCTACGCCCCCTAGAGGCCTCTAGGGGCACTTGAGGAGGAGAGAGTCGAATTTGATAATTCAATTTCTTATTTTAGATTTTAAAAGAAAAAGTTTAAAAAAATTTACGTTTGACGTTTATTTTTCGTTGAACTCTCTTTCTAAAATTGGTAGATTTTAAAAAAAATTAATTTCTCTAGGGAGGGTGGTGGTACCCTCCCTCAAAATAGTTATAAACCTTCCCGGGACATATGAGAATCTACCCTGTTAAGGAGAACCCAATCGGTTCAGCGGTTAGCGAGATCCTTCGGTACACACAGACAGACACACAGACACACAGACATCCTGTTACTTTAGTATAAGGATATGTTGTAGAAACAGGAAACAGTGTAGAAAAGATTTCCAAGAGATAAGAGCGAGTTTTAGATTTGGTTTGTAAATTACAAATTACAAATTTAGCCATCTCTCTCCCATTCTCATTCTCTCTCTCTCTCTCTCTCTCTCTCTCTTTTTTCCTTTCTCTTTTCTCTCTCTCTGTCTCTTTTTTTCTTTCTCTCTCTTTTCTCTCTCTCTTTCTCTCTGTCTCTTTTTTTCTTTCTCTCTCTTTTGTCTCTCTATTTCTCTCTGTCTCTTTTTTTGTTTCTCTCTCTTTTTTATCTCTCTGTCTCTCTTTCGCTCTTTCTCAGTGTAGAAAAGATTTCAAAGAGATATGAGCGAGTTTTATATGAGGTTTGTAAATTACAAAAATAAAATTTCTCTCTCTCTTTCACTATCTTTCTTTCCCTCTCACTCTCTCTCTCTTCTCTCTCTCTCTCTCTCTCTCTCTCTCTCTCTCTCTCTCTCTCTCTCTCTCTCTATTTTCTCTCTCTCTTTCTCTCTGTCTCTTTTTTTCTTTCTCTCTCTCTCTTCTCTCTCTCTCTCTCTCTCTCTCCCAGTCACACACACACATAACAAAAAGTAGAAATAAAACACATATAAATTCCAGCTAAAAGGATATACCAACAAACAGTAGAATGTACAAGGTTTTGCTAGGGGGGGGGGGGGGTAAACTTTGGATGGGTTGAAAAAATAACTCTTTTAATCCCCCTACCGCACCTTCTTACAAGGATATTATTTGGATTATAAAAAATTACTGAAAAGTTATTTCTCGCACGATGCTCGACAAAGTTTTTTTTTCCTATGGATGATAATCAGTTCTATTCCACCGAATATTAATCGGTTTCATATTGATACGAGAATAGTTATTTCTCGTACCGTATTATAAATGGCTTTCCGCGGATATGGAATGCACAATTATAAGATTAAAACTAGTTTTTTTAGCCCCGTGGTGCCGAAGGCACCGGCTAAAAAAACTAGTTTTAATCTTATGATTGTACATTTCTATATTCGTAGAAAACTGGATATAATACGATGCTAGACATAGATTTTTTGTATTCATGAGAACCGGTTCCTATCCACCGGATTCAAATGAATACGAGAAATATTATTACTCTCTTGGCCACGTCTTATTTCAAGAACCTAAAAGTTCCTACTCCTTCCGGCAAAAATAAACTATGCACGCCACCATGGATCTAAAGAGATAAGACAATGGGTGATAAATTTATGTAAATACCCAATGTTAATAGACAAAATTAACCCTTCTATAGATTACAAATAGTGGTTAAAAACGTTTGGACACTAAACTTAATAAAGCAAACAATCAAAATTCTTTTAAAGTCCCCAAAGTTTTTAAGCAAACGAATAAGAAAGGGTTATTATAAAACTTAGGGGGCTATTTTAATAAAGAGCCCATTGTCCCCTCTCTCACTGGACGCCACTAGCTGATTGTATCTCGCGCCGTGCCTCAATGTGAGTCACTGTGAGAGAAAGTAAATATTTTTCATAGCCAGTTCAATTTATTCTTCCACCATGATTAGTTGGTGGCCACAAGTAGGTTATTATAAAGTAGTAATGGTTTTTTGTCTGAAGCTTAAGATCTCAACTAGTTTGAATTGAACTGATTTGGTTCTATATTTTAGGTAAGCTTCACGTAGATCCCGTAATGGTTTCAGGCTATTTAATTTACAGATTTAATTCTTGGGATGATATTAATCCATTTTTCTAACCCATTTGAATGCAGAGCCCCTAGATAAGGGGTGCTGCCTTTAGTAAGTAAATATATAGTGAAAACCTACTATCCTATTATATAAAGAAGTAAGCGTTTTTTGTCTGTCCAGAAGGATCTTGCTAACTGCTAAACCAATATTATTCTCCTTTACAGTGAAGCTTCTTATAGGCCCTGGGAAGGTTTTAAAATATTTTTGGAGGGGATGTCTCCCCCTCCCCCCCAAAAATATTTTTTTACTCTTTTTAAACTCAAATCTAAAATGGGATGAGCTCAACTTTTCCCTCTCCAATCTTAAGTGCCCCTAGAGGCTTCTAGGGGGCGTAGCCGCTAGTATATGTATATTTAGCTAGAGAAAGGACAGTAGACTGTAAATTTAACTGGCACTCAAAGTTTTATAATCATGCTCTTCTATTAGTTGAATAAAAAACGTTGGGTACTTTTCTAAAATCTTTATTGGTTGGTTAAAGTAAATCATTCGTTAAGATTGACCGATATGGTTAGGTTCTAATAGGTCCTGGGAAGGTTTATATTTTATAACTAAAATTGAAAATGGGAGTGTGGTTAACCACTGCACCCCCCCCCCCCCCCAAAAAAATATCTCCTCTCTCCCCAAATTTTTTTCTAAAAAAAAATTGGTTATAAAATTCAGCTTCCTCTCCTTAAGTGCCCCTAGAGGGGCGTAGCTGCTAGTTTTTAAAAACGTATTGTATAACCTGCAAAAAGTGGATTTGTTAATTTGCAATATTTTATGGATATCATAATCCTTAAAGCCAAACTATTATTCTTCTGTAAAATCAAGATTTGTTCATTTTAGATTTTTGTCCTTCTACTGAGTGAGTCAAAATAAACTGCATTTTTCCATTTTCTGACACAACCAATAGGAGTTCTCTGTTAAAGATACTTCAAATTTATTTCAGGGAAACAGTGTATAGTGTCCAATAAAAAATTACATCATACAATACAAATGACAAATGATAGGCCAGTATAAATTGTAATTGAACAATGTTAAATTGTTTTCTTACTGTCCTATCATTGGTCATTTGTATTGTATGGCGTCATTTTATAGGACACTGTTTCTATTTCAGGTCTTTTTAAATATCTTTTAAGATAATGGCACATTTGAGATCTTAAAGATTGCAAAATTTGTAAAATAATTTTTTATAGAAGGTATTAAAAATTTGCCTAGAATAAATTTAATGTATTTCTAAAATAGTTCAAGGATTTATTAACTTCAAAAACTGGAAAACTGGAGTATTTTGACTCACACTGTATGTATATGTAGTAGGAGTCAGCCTTTCCACCACTTTACCTAATCCAGGTTAGATTTATTCAAATATTAGTCCAGCAACCTTTGTTTGTGGGTACCATTTTAAATTTAATGATTAATTTTGTTTTGTTTGGGTAAAAATACAAATAAGGATAATTACATTCAAAACTAGTGAAGCTGTTTGAATGTATAAAAAAAAACATAATGGCAAACATTATTAGAGAGAGAATAATATAAATAATAAAAAAACTTAAATCAAATAAATCACAAAACCTTTTTAAAAAGTGTTTTGAAGCATTTTGCTAATAAAAAATTGTAGAAAACACGATATCGATCTAGCACCCCAACCAATAGCAAGTCTTTAAAAACGTAGTGAAAATATGTAGAATGTTTACTTAATTAATTCCTGCCGTTTATCTTGAAAACGAGTCGAGAAAATTACAAAAACTTGAAAAACTAGGAATAGATCTAGCACCCCAACCAATAAGCATGTCCTAATAAAACTTGAAAATATCCTGCTCTATTACATTAAATTAAACAAACATTTAGTAAATAAATAATAATTATATCCTTGAATGGTATCATCCAGTCTTTTTGATTCAGTACACAGTGGACTGAGCGATGTAGTAAAGATATTAATAGAAAATGGAGCTGATGTCAACTCCTATTCCAAGCAGACTGGTAAGTTATATTAATATAATCTTGTAAATCTTAAACGTTACATTATGTTTCTATTCCCTATAATAAAGTAACAGGATCTCTATCTGTTTGCCTGTCTGTCTGTACTGAAGGATCTTGATAACAACTGAACCAATATGATTCTCCTGTACAAGGTAGCTTCTCATAGGTCCTGGGAAGGTTTGTTGCTATATTGGGGGAGGGTACCACAACCCTCCAAAGAGAAACACCCAATAAAATATTAACCCCACCTCAAATAAATTCTTTCACTTTTTTCAACTAAAAATTAGAAATAGGGGAGGTCGACTAAATTTATCTAAATTCAATCCTTTAGGGCGTAGTGGCTAGTAAATAGTAAAACATACACATATAGGAGAGACTATTCTTATGAGATCAGCAAAGCATCCTGATGTAATGGAAAAATTATTAGAATATGGAGCTGATGTCAATATGAAGGACTAGAGTTGGCTCGATATAATTATCTCCCTATTGGCTAGTTTTCTATATGCATATCTATTTCTCAATAAATCTATTTTCTCACCCGGCATTACTATCTAAAAGAAAGTAAATATTTAATAATTTAAATGATTTTTAAAAGATTTTTTTAAAATTATATTTTTTTCTTTACATTACCATCACCAAAGGGTTAATGATGATGATTACAATTTTAGTTTAATATTTGAACACACAAAATGTCGCCACAATCGCATTCTTTTAAAACATAGTTTTCTTAAATTTATCATATTATAAATTTAAATTTTCTTTTTTATGATTAGAAATTAAATACATCAATATAAGGTAAATAGCAACATGAAATGAAAAAAATGAATTTATTTTTAATAAAGTAAAATAATGGGTCTTATCGTTCTGGGCAATGAGAGTTTATTATGGATTATTGGAGCACTATGAGTTTTAATCATATATTCCTTGGAAAACTTGAGCTCGTTTATAGACATTTATTTCCTATATAGATCTGACATGGATCTTGAAGCAATTAAGCAGGCTGTTTTGTACATGTTAAAAATTGGAAGATTTCATTAAATAAAAGTAATCGCAAATATACTTAGTAAATGACAAGGGTTAGTTAAAATTTTTCTTTTATCATTGATTTTCTATTTATCTATATTAACATTGTATTACTATGGAATAATAATATCTGTTTAAAATCTTTTTACTGTTTACTATATTAAAGTCAATATTATTTTCCTATTTATTTATACTGTAATATTTGGCTTCTTCTGCCACTTCTAGTTGATGGAGAGTCACCTCCAAATTTGTTTTTAGTATTTAGTAGAGGAAGCATTTTATCCAGGCAGCTACACCAAAAGGAATGACTTTTCCCCCCAACATTTCATTTTTGTTGAGGGTTGGGGGTATTTTTAATTCAATTCTTTGATTTCATGGTATGTTCAGAAGCTACATTCCCTGAAAAGTAGAGCCCAGTGATTTTTTAGGATACTAAGACACAAGAGAGACTAACAAATCTTATTCTTTTTTAATCTGATATGTTTATGTTAAGGACAAACCAGTCTTATGTATGCAGCACAATATGGAGAAACTGAAACAGTAAAGATATTACTAGAACAAGGAGCTGATATTAATACTAAGGATGATACAGGTTAGATACATATCTCATTGGACTACATACCTATTTATGTATCTATTATTAAACTTAAGAAATGTTTTTCAAATAAGTTATTTAATTCATATCTAACTTTATTAAACAGAAGCCCTTATCAAGTAAAGCCTTCTCAAATTCTATGAGCATAAAAAATTTTATATTTTAATATCTTTTAACAGCCACTCCTTGATTTTCTCTGTTTGTCTTTCTGTCTGACTCAAATGTTTTCAGGGAAACTTGATTTACAACATTCCTGTTTAAAATAGATGATTGAATTTTTGAAGATTCCCTACACAAATAAGCATCTAGCTTTTATTTACCTGACCTTACAATCTTTTATTTTTAAAAAAAGTAATATTTCTCAATTTTTCTTTCCAAAGTAAAGAGCCCCCCTCCCCCCCAGTGGTCCAGTGGTTATCAATGTCATTAGTTACAGAATCACAAAGAGACAAAAAGAGCATTTTTGTCACTCTTTTATAAGGGTGTTTGTGCATCTGTATTTGAAAAGTCTACTATAGAGTACACATTATACAATAAATAAATTTGATATCTACAAAACAAAGTAGAATGATGTCTGTCTGTCCCTTAAGATCTTGGTAACCACTGAACCGATTAGATTCTACTCTTCAAAGAATATACCTAGTGGTCCTGTGGTGGTTTTAGGCTATTTTCTTGGGGGGTGGGACACGCCCAATCCCCCCCCAAAAAAAAAATCCCCCCCCCTTTTTTTAATAATTTTTTTCACATATGTTTTGTGAATTTATTTGCGATAATTGGCGACCCTTTCACAATTTTTTCAGATGGGTAGGTAATAGAAGAAGTAATGATTCCCATACTCGCATCATATTTTTTAGGCACGTATATATCTTTTTTTATTACCTCTTGGGGCAAAGTCCCTAGAGATTAGTTGCGAAGCCGCTTGTATTTATATATAGGTGATACCAGTCTTATGAAGGCAGCAAGAGAAGGTTACACTAGTATTGTGAAGATTCTATTAGATCATGGGGCTGATGTCAATACTAAAGATAATAAAGGTTAGTTTCATCTTTAATACAAAGTAGCTTGATGTCTGTCAGTCCATCCATCCGTCCCTTAAGATCTCGATAACCACTGAACAGTTTGATTCTACTCTTCAGGAAATATATCTATTGGTCCTGCGGTGGTTTTAGGCTATTTTCTTGGGGGTGGATCACCCAAAACCCCCCCAAAAACAAACAACATCCCCCTCAATTAAAAAAAAATAATTTGAAATTAGTGGTGGCAGCACCAGAGGTACTTAATTTTTTTTTTTAAATTACCTCTTGGGGCAAAGCTCCTAGAGGCTAAGGGCACAGCCGCTAGTTATTTTATAATGTATTTTAAACTATCTATAATACAAAGTAGAACAATGTCTGTCTGTTTGTTTGTCTGTGTGTCTGTTTGTCTGTTTGTTTGTAGCAAAGGATCTCGCTAACCGCTGAACCAATCAGGTTCTCCTTTACAGGGTAGCTTCTCATAGGTCCCTGGAAGGTTTATACACCCCCAAACCCACAAAAAAATTAAAAATACCCCCCCTCAAAAAAAAAAAAATTTTAAACTAAAATTAAAATAGTGCGGTCGACATCCCCCCCCCCATAAAAAAATTCCCCCCTTTCCCAAAGAAAAATTTTTTTTTTAATATTTATTTTTTAAAATATAAATTACAAAAAATTGGTTTGATCAAACCTCTTGGGGCAAAGCCCCTAGAGGCTAGGGGCGAAGCCGCTAGTAATATAATAAATTGATACTAAATTAAATTAAATAAGAATTTAAATTCTATTTTAAAATTACATAGTTATTTATAGATTTAAATCTAGAATGTGTTATTTTTAAATTTATATTAACTTATCTTCCTATGTTCCTTATTTATCTAACATGAAATGTATTATTTCTATTTATCTATATTTCGAATATCATTCGTAATTGATTGATATCCGCTGAATTATAACTGTTTTCATCTTTACTGAAAAATTATATAAAACATCATATTGCAAACAATTTTACACAAACATTAAAATAAAAAAAAAAACATAAAATTATTTTTTTTGCTTGAGCCATTGGCTCCTTAGGGCAAACAAAACTGGTTTGAATCTTATAATTTTTTATTTTAATATCCATGGAAAATTGTCTGCAATACAATGCAATCAATAACTATTCTATATTTCTATATCCTGATTGAAATATATTTCTTTTTATTGTATATTGTAACCCACTTACTTTTTAACTGTAAATGTTATAATCTAGGATGGAGCAGTCTTATGTTTGCAGTTTATTTTGATTACCCAGAACTTGTGAAGTTATTAATAGAGCATAGAGCTGATATCAATACCAAGAATAAAGATGGTAAGTTACATGATTCTGATGCTCAAATTAGATCTAATAATATAAAATATATAGAAATAGAATATACTTACAATCTATTGGCTATAATATATATTGTAATTTTTCCTATTCAACAAAAGTTTAATATTTTGTGTAAGTTTAAGAATATATTTATCATTCAGTCCATCTTTCTATATATAGGGTAGTAAAAATTAAGTGACATTTTCAAAATGCTTTAGGAAGGAATGAAATTTTATATTGAGATTTGTGAGCTTCCTTTCTGAGTGGCAGTAATAATACTATGTCTTTCACTTACTTTAAGGATTACAATAGTAAACAAATAAAATGGTTGTGAATTTGAATCCTAGAAACCATGGTTTTGACTATTGATCCAGATCTACTGACAAATGACTTAAATATAATATAGTTGTCTAATCTCCAACTCCAAAAGTCAATTGAAGAAGGGCAAACTCAAAATCTTAGATCTCAAGCAAGTTTTTGTGATATTATAGTCAGTCAATTCATGTCATCTGGATTATCTAAATGAAACATTATGAACTGTTTTGTATTAAGTTTTCAAATGAGTCATAAGCTGTTTAAATTGTTTAACATTGAAAGATTTTTAAAGCATTTAGATAACGTCACTCAATTTGATTAACCTTTATTTCTGTATAATTCCATTTCAATCATATTACTTTATGTAATCTTTATGAATATCTTTATGAATATCGATATTCTATTTATCTTTCCATGATTCTACGAAATAGCTTGAAAAAAACTGTATATCTCAATCCCAAGGCTCTACATTCATGTCTAGTATAAACTATATGTGTTTGTGTTAATCTCTGTTTTTAATTAAGTATTTCTCACAAATTCTATAAACCCTGACTTTGTTTCTCTATTTGTGAATGTGATTGTAGTGATTTGTGGGTGTGTATGTAAAATTTGTATTTATGTTGTCATTCTGAATGGTATATTATTTTACATAAAATTGCTATCTATCACCATATTTTTTCATATTATACTTTTAGTTTTGAACTATGAGACCTAGAATTTCTAAAATTTCTAAAAAAAATAAGTATGTTTTTTTTACTAATAATTGATAATCCTAGGAGAAACAGCTCTGGATTTGGCACTAAGATCAACTTCTTATGATAGAAGTCCAGAAAAAGCTAAAATAATAGATATTCTTAGAGAACATGGTAAGCTCATTTAATGTGTTTGATTATTATTATATTTACAAAAGTATCTTTAAATATAAGTTTAGCAATCGTTTAGAAAATATTATAACATAAAAGAGAAAGACAAAAACTTTCAAACCAATAATTCATATCACAGACAACTAGTTACTGTATCATTGGGATGAAAAAAATAGTAAAATAGATGAGTAAGAAAAGTTTTTCAAATTATTTTATCCCTTAATTTTGTGGCTGTTAGTATATGCTTATATTGAAAATGTTTATAATGATCACACTTAATAAGTCACCAGCCTCCAATCTATTAATTATAGAAAATGGAACAGAAAAAGCTGGAGGGGGAAGAAAGGTTTTGTTTTTGATCTACAAGGGTTAATTATACCTTCATTTTTCAACTACAAAATATGCAAATATTTTCAGGGGGTGAGGTAAACAATAATAGAAAAAATAGTAAAAAGCCAAAGTACAGACCTTACAGATCCAGCTTACATCAACTCCGGAATTCACCTAAGCCAGAAAGTATTGAGAGTTATGGCTTACATCAACTCCTGATTTACATTAGTAATTTATTCTTAGGATAAACAAATTTGAATACATCTGATTCCTACCTGCGTTGTTATCATTTACAATCAAAGATGACAACATCCATAAGTAGCAAATCACAAACATAATATAAGATGTTAAAAAAAGAGAAAAATAAAGTAAGATTTAAAGTTTTCTTATCTTTAATCTAAATCATTGTATACCTATAAAATGGGTTTGAATATGCAGAACAAGGATGACAACATCCATAAAAGCGAAAGTCTGAAATGGCAGACGGACATTAACTACTGTATATGCAATATATATATACAAGTGTTCAAAATTGTAAATAAATTTGTTTTAAAACTTCCAAAACTTAAAAATACAGAATACTGTTTAAGGACATACTGACATTTTTAGAACATAATCATAGAGATACTTCACTTATAATATTGTACCTTATTGTAACATAAAAATTTGGTGTTAAAAAAATAAAATCAACATATGTTTAAAATGTACGTCGGACATTCTGGTGACGATTATAGAGTTGCTACGCTTTCTAAATTGTACCTAAATTGTAACTATTATAGGAATCATCATGTAAGGTTTTAAATCAAAGGACACTTCTAACATGCCTAAATTAACGAAAAAAGCTAACCGTTACAGACGGACGTAGGACGGACCGATCCTTATTATAGAAAAGCTTCGCTTTAAATAAAATAAAATATGTGAAGGGTGGGGGAGTGGGGTCCTATACCCTAACCTAACCTGGCCTAAAGTGATAAACAAACAAACAAAAACAAAACTACTCCCTCCCCCCGTACTTATTTTAAATATTTTTAAAAAAAATTTTGTTGGGGTTGTTAAGGCACTCTAAGGTAAATTTGCCAATTTACTATCTAGGATCTTTCTAATTGTACTAAACAAGGATGACAACATCTATAGAAGCGAAGCGCTGAAACTGTAGGACAAACGGACATTAACACTTGTAAAGTGTCAGAACTGAATAATCAGAATATAAATGTATAAGAGTCGATACAAAATTGTAAGTAAATTTGTTGAAAATCTGCTTGATACAGAATAATGTTTATGGACATACTCACATTTTTAGGACTTGATTATAGAGTTGCTTCTTATACTATTGTACTTTGTTGTCCCAGGAAACAGTATACAAAAAATCAGATCAATCGGATAATTAGATCACATAAAATTTGTTGTTAAAAAAGTAAAAAAAATCAAAATGTTTAAAATGGATGTTGCTACGCTTTCTAAATCGTACCTAACTACTAAAGGAATCACCATGCAAAATTTGAAATCAATAGGACAATTCTAGCATGCCTAAATTAACGAAAAAAGCTATCTGTTACGGGCGGACGGATCGACCCTATTGATAGAAAAGCTTCGCTTTCAAAAATTGGGGAAGAAGGATTTTTGTTTGGCTTATCAGAGCTGGATCTTTAAATCGTTTTTAAGGTGCGCTGAATCAGGGCGATTCAGAGGTGAACCGTAGGTGCGCTGGTGGTTTGCCATAGCGCGCCTATAAAACATGGATTTTTAAAAGATTTTCGGCGCGATGTTGTTAAATCGCCTGCGCACTCACTAAAATATTGATCCGCGCCAGTACAACCTTATTACTTAAGCAGTGTCAGTAAGGTATTTTATATGAAATGCCGTGTCCGTATGGTATTTTATATAAAACATTAATATGTAATTTATTTTAAAAATAACTATAAAAATGTTTTCACGATAGTTTTGCAATAAAATATTAAAGTAATTAAAAAAAAATATTTATTTATTAAATAAATTACCCCGATTTGGTTTGGCAATGGCACTCGGTGAGTTGCATTGCCGCGCCGGTACTGCGCAACTGGGCACGCCAAATCGCCCATGCAAATTCGATTTAAAGATTGGTATTTAATAATTTGATGGCGCGCTGAATGAATCGCCCCGGTTTAAATCACCTATAAACGATTTAAAGATCCAGCTCTGTTTTTATATTGAGCCATATCACATATACAGTGTTATTTTTTTTATGAGAACTTTTTTGAAAGCAATTTTACCCCACTTATAGTTATCAGAATTTAATGATTAATGGCTTATTTTCTTCATTTTTTAAGGCAATTAATAGAACAACAAAAAATATATTTCAGTTTTTATTTAAAAAGTACAGTAAAATCTAAAATTCAAAACTTAGGTGTCAACATCTAAAAATGGTTTTAGCGCATTTTTCTTATGCTCAAATAATCAACCTTTTGCAAGAATGGCTGCTAAACACTTCAAAGTTGAGATATAGAGCTAAAAATGTATACAGATACTATTAGGGACATATACTAGAACATATCAAAGTTTGAAGCTCATATCTCATCCAGGGAGGGAGTACTGGCCCCCTAAAGTCGACTACAGAAAATCCATTTTTTTAAGAAATATGCGTTAAAACCATTTTTATAATCTCATAAAAAAACACACTGTATATATATTATATTAAAAGCAACAATTCTACAATAAACTGCCAGAGTATTCCAAGTAAAGCGGACAGAATTTCTGAAAACTATATCAACCTTTTTGATATAGTTTTCAAGGACATCCGTTTAAAACTTTTTTTTTGGGGGGGGGGGGAGAGGGGTAATTTTAATGTATTTTCAAAAAAATTTGGGGAATTTATTTAGGAGGATTAGAATATATTGACATTTCTGCTGATATTATAATTTAAAACTATAGGATTAAAACCAGTTTTAGTATTCCATTGGGTTCGAAGGCCCGGGCTAACAAAACATGTATTAGTTTTATGATTTATTTTTTTTATTCATGAAAAATTGTCTGTAATTAGATTCTATACTTGATTTTATAGTATGGCTGAGAACTGGTTCTAATCCAGTGGATATTAATTGGTTTTAAAGCCATACTGGAAAAATATCCATCTATATTTTACGTTATATTTTTCATTTTATAATAATTTTCTTTATTTACGAGATGAACACATTTCCTATATTTATGGGATTGCTAAACTATTTACTAGTTATGACGTCACAGAATCTATGACCTCATTCTAAATAAATATAATTGTTTCAGCAAATAATTTATTTCTTCCATTGGATATTTGTAAGGTTTTCGGGATGACAGCTATTCTACAAATAGTGTCGGCTCGGAGGTCAGTCTGTTAGTGCGTCCGTTTGACCCAGTTTTAGGCGGCATACTTTAAGGCCTTTATATAATCTTGAATAGCCAAGATCTAATGATACACTTGAAAAGATTCATTAAGTGTGCATTATTGACTAATGACTATTTTAGAATATTTGTAGACCTTTGTTATTAGGAACATTTCACAGTAAAACTGCTCTTGATCCCTATTTCCTACTGCTGCTATGTGAAACGCCTATTATCAATAGATCTTAAAAATAAATCATAATAAAAAAGCTTCCAAGACTTCAAGACAAAGATCTTGCAATTTCAATTAATAGACTAATAAAGAAATTAACATTTGCTGAATTAACAAAATTAAATGATTTAATGATTAACCTTTTATCTATCTAATTATCACAATATTAAATTTTTTCGTCACTTCGCTACTAATTATAATTGTCCTTGTTTTAATAGTTTTGCAGCATATTAAACCACTGCCTTTCAAGGATGTTAAAAAAAGCAAAAAGGCTGATAATGTCAAATTGGTTGGGAAAGGTTATCTAAATGTCATTTCAATAAACCAGGAGTGTATTCTTAGCAAAAAACATTGTTTTTATGAAAAACCCTTCAAAATCATATAAGAAATCTACAAAAATTAAATAAAATCTTATTTTAATAACCCTTATATGATTCTATTTTGGCGAGGCAGCGATGCAGCGACCTTATTTTTTAAAAGAGTCCACAGAAAGAAGATAGACCTTGATAATGTAAAAATGACACCAGTCCAGTAGGACGGACTATCCTATTTAGAGTAGCTGCGCTACTAAAAGTAACAAAAATTTTATTCGCATTTATTGAATAATAAAATTTATAGCAAAGATGAGTTAAAATTATAAAATAAAGTTACAGTAGAAATAATAAAATATATAATAATAATACATAGTAAACTACAACTAATACACATAAACAGTTGACAACAAGGACAATATTATGTCAAAAACTAACGCAGCAACATCAAGCTAATAATAGTATCTATAATACAAAGTAGAATGATGTCTGTCCGTCTGTATGTCTGTCCACCCGTCCCTTATGATCTCGTTAACCACTGAATCAATCAGATTATACTCTTCAGTCTAATATATCTACTGGTCCAGTGGTGATTTTAGGCTATTTTCTTGGGGGCGGGGGGGGGGGGGTTCCACACCCAAAACCCCCCAAAAAATATCCACCAAACCATTTTTTTAGGTAGGCTTTAGCACTAGGCAGTAGCCTGTAGCAGTGCCTATTTTTTAAAACAAGTTCTATATAGGAGGGTTGACTCCCCCTCATAGGGCGAAGCCTCTAGAGGCTACGGCTAGGGTAATTAATATTTCTCTGACTTACACAGGGATCTAAAGGTATAAGACATTTGGCAATGTACAAAATTATCCCTTATTTAGATACAATAAGTAGTTGCAACGTTTGAATACTAAACTTAATTTTCCAGTCAATCAAATTCAAATGAAAGTCCTAAAAGTTGTTAAGCTAACAATTAAGAAATTAGATTTATAGGAAAATATTGGGGACCAGTGAAATAAAAAGCCCAATATCACCTCACTCTCTGGATATACTGCTTTTTTTTGTTAAAACTATATGTAAAAGCTTATTTTAATTAAAAATAATGGTACACCGACAAACGTCCTAATACGACAAACGTCCTAATACGACAAACGTCCTAATGCGACAAACCTCCTAAACGACAAACCTCCTAAACGACAAACGTCCTACTGCGACAAACGTCCTAATGCGGCATCTCTTTAGTAAAACGTCCTAAAAATTTTCAAAAATTATGGAATAAAAAAAATCTTCCAAATTTAAGGACAAAATCCTCTAATGGTAAAAAGATTTAACTATATCAAATTCAAAATGGCGATAGAACACAGGAAAATAATCTTTAACTGAAATTTATTTTTTGAATAACTTTAACCATAGGCTAAATTTTAAAAATCTGTCCGACAGTTTTCCCAAAGTCTGTGTTGGCTATCAAACGAAATGGTTTCGAACCCGATACAACCGTGCAATACAAAAATAGACCTTTAATTTTTTAAATAATATATATTGCCTCTTATCTTAGAACATTTTTAAATCAAATTTAGAAGTTTTAATTAAAAAAAAAATTAGGACGTTTTACTTAATAGATGTCGCATTAGAACGTTTGTCGTTTAGGAGGTTTGTCGTTTAGGACGTTTGTCGCATTAGGATGTTTGTCGCGGTAGGACGTTTGTCGGTGTATCAAAATAATAGATATATTAGCACCACAAGCGTTAGTTGTACGGTCGGACATACCTGTATCAAAAAGTAGTTGTGCTGTTAAAAATCAGTAAAAACACATTAAGTAGTAAAATTTCGTTGTTTTTTTGTTGTTTAAAAATCACATTTTTTCGTTGGGCCATTTTTGTTAAGTTCTCAGATTATTGTGTTAAGTGGAAGATAATTAAAGTCCCTCCACAGATTATGACGTCTTACGATAGAATAACCAATGAGAGGCTAGCATAAATTTTACTATTGGTCAATTACACTGTATAATGGCCTCTCATTGGCTATTCTATCATATGACGTCATAATCTGAGGAGGGACTTTAATCATCTTCTGTTTAGTGTTTATTAATAAAAATAATTTTCGTTTCAAATAAAGAAAAAAATATACAGTATCATGCAGATTTGGAATAGTTTTAAAAGTTTTATTTCTTAAGTTTTTTTCTCACTTTTATAAATTGAAAATTTCAATAAAATTTTAAGATAATTATAACAAGTTATACAATATATTTGATTTTAAAGGTAATTTTCAAAGATTTTGAAAATTTCAAAAAAAATATTTGGTCAAAATTTATAAGCAATGAATAATTTTTAATATTTTTTTGTATTAATTTAAGCTAAAGAATTATTAAAAGGAATTAGTGATTGTCAAGTCCCGATTTTACAAATTCTAATAAAAAGATTCAGGGCAAACTTTGAGCTTACTAAAACATTGCAATAAAACTTTATTTGCAACATTGCAATAAGTTTTTTTTTCAAGTATGGCTTCGAAACCGATTAATTACCGCTGGATTAGAACCGGTACTCAACCAAGCTGAAAAATAATGTATAGCATCGTATTAAAGACAATTTTCTACATATATTAAATTAAAAATCATAAAATTAATACCAGTTTTGTTAACCCAGGACTTCTGCCCTTCAGAGCAGACAAAAATGGTTTTGGTCTAATAAAATTTTATTTCAATATCCACGGAAAGCTGTCTACAACACGATGCGATAAATAACTTTTATATTTATGGATGTAAAACTTTGCAATAAATGTTAGATTATCTGGTATTTAATTTGAAATATTACTTACCCTACCAAAAGTGTTCCGTTTAGTGAGCAAAAAGTTTTTGAATTACTTATGAGACGTGGTATTTAAAAATCCCTCTTAAATAAAGCTCATTATAATGGCGTCATATGACGTCATTAGGAATACTTCGGCCAAAAGTTTTTTAATTTTTCCAATTTTTGATAGGCACAATAACGAGCTTCCTCCATAATATACTTTAATTAATTAGTTTAGAAAAGGGACGACCCGTAGAATTCAGACAATTATACAGCGTAAAAATTAACTGCTGCATCATTTCAATTAAAATCATATTTTTTGGTAATATTCCTTGAAAATACAATAATAATAGTTTTACATTGTATCTTATTCTACAAAATTTACTTTTTTCATCAAGATTAGTGAATTTTTGTTGTTGCAAATATAATCTCAAATATTTCAAGCATTAAATGTGATGCTTTTAATGAATTGTATACAAATGCTAGGTGGGCAAAAGTTTTACAAGGAAAAATGAAGATACTAATTATATAGTAGCTGTGCTACTAATAGAGATACTTTATCTAGAGAAATTGGGCGCGAAAAAGAGATGTACCCAAAAATAAAAGTTGTGTAACGTGTGAATGTAAAGAAAAAAGTGCAAATATTATCTAAACATATGTTCTGTGTGTGTGTGTCCGCTACACGTCTCATATTTGAAAGGACAGTCTGATACATATTTATTTATTCAACATAAAAGGACTGTGTGTTCAGTTGCTTTCTTGTTGGTGCTGACGATTTATCATCTGACAGAATTCCCTGAAAAAAAAATAATGAAGTTATTATAAACATTATATTATAAACAGCATTCCGCGGTTATAAAAATGCACAATTATTACAAGATTGCCGAATGCCGAGATGCCGAATGCATGGGCTAACAAAACTGGTTTTAATATTATGATTGTATATTTTTGTATTCGTAGAAAACTGGATATAATACGATAATATACATTATTTTTCGGTGTGGCTGAGAACCGGTTCTTATCCACCGGATATTAATCGGTCATACTGGAATAGTTATTTCGTTCATCTTATTATAAACAGCTTTCCGCGGATATAGAATGCAAAATTATAAGATTGAAACCGGTTTTTTTAGACACGAGATGCCGAATGCACGGGCTAACAAAACTTGTTTTAATATTATGATTGTATATTTTTGTATTCGTAGAAAACTGAATATAATACGATACTATGCATTATTTTTCAGTGTGGCTGAGAACCGGTTCTTATCCTCCGGATATTAATTGGTCATACTGGAATAGTTATTTCTTTCATCGTATTATAAACAGCATTCCGCGGATATAAAAGTGTACAATTATTACAAGATTAAAACCGTTTTTTTTTAGCCCCGAGATGCCGAAGGCACGGGCTAACAAAACTTGTTTTAATATTATGATTGTATATTTTTGTATTCGTAGAAAACTGGATATAATACGATACGATGCATTATTTTTCAGTGTGGCTGAGAACCGGTTCTTATCCACCGGATATTAATCAGTCATACTGGAATAGTTATTTCTTCCAAAACTTGTTTTAATATTATGAGTGTATACTTTTGTATTCGTAGAAAACTGGATATAATACGATAATATACATGATTTTTCAGTGTGACTGTTTTTCAAACCAATTAATTCTTACGGGAGAGGCAGCTATCCATTACACTTTAATGTCAGGTCCAACAACTAACTAGGAGAAGCCAAATCTCTCCTTTTCTATCCAAAAACCCTGGGTATTAGATTAAGTAATGCCCAACAGACAACCAACTCTTTGATTACATGAAGTTTGTCTGACAGTTCTTTGTCTGTGAATGGTAATGGGTTGTCCCTATTTTGGGCGAAGGAATTACCCCTGTGATGGGTTTTTGAAAGATGAATGCCGCGTTTTTTCAATTCGCGAAATTTAATCAGAGTATACAATTTAATCATTTCGCTTTTGTTGGTACGGCCTTAATAGAAGTAAAACTAATTATCTTCAATCCATTTTTGCTGCATATTTATTAATGCATCTTTTTAGAGCTGTATTAGACATTATACAAATTACTAAAATAATAATTTTAAATTTTAAATTCTTAAGTTAAATACTCTGTTAAAATACTATCGTCTTCGTTCAATCAATCAATGTCTAAAAAATGTCGAAAAAACGTGGCATTCATCTTTAAAAAAAACCATCTCTGTCTATTATTGACGCGCGGGTCTCTAAAAATGATGTCTTAAAACTAAAACAATATTACTTATTTAAAAGAATTATAATAAATCTATCCAATATAAAATACACGAGCATTGTTTTTCTTTTTCTGATATATTTTAGCATGTTAGAAAATTTGTAATTTTTCTTCTTTTTGCTGAATTTACATATATTTATGTTAAAATATGCAACTTAAGTTTTTATACAATATTCATCCATTTGTTATTCCGTCTTTTTGATTGTCCGCCTCTACATTTTACATTATCTTAGGCTCTTGCTGACTGCTAAACTGTTTAGGTTTCAAATTTTTTTTAATTGTAATGTTTTAAGCTATTTTGTTTTGGAAGGGTATGATGATACCAGTTATAAAAATTACCGGATATCCGGCCAAACCCCAAAAACAGTCTAATATTTTGAGTGAAATTAAGCTATTTTAAAAATCACATATTTGCCTTTCACTAAAACAATGTAACAAAGAAGACTATAAGGTTTTCAAAAAAAGAATTAATGTCCCTTTGTAGACATGCTATTTGGAAATGACTTTAATGAGGGTGTATTTTTTATGTTTAATGTGATTTTTTTTGTACAAAGGATCATAATAGGCTAGGTTAACTTAGGTTAGCATAGTTAGGGCATGAAAATCAAATTTAGTTTTGAATCTATTTTAAAAATCGAAGCCATATAGTTTAATAAAATTAAGAATACTAGTAATAATTTTAAATTTTCGCCTTATTGGCTAAATTGAATTTATCTACTAACATATCTCTAATTTCAATATTAGAATTCTAAAAGTTTACAATTTTAAACACGCACACAATACAATGGTTGTGTTGGAGAACAGTCAAATTTTGTACTTTTTGTATTCCCAATTTTTTTTGCTTGTTAACAGTTCTGCTAATCAAATGGACGGTCCGTTGGTCTGTCTAAAATCCTATGAATGCCATAAAATTTCTTCAGAAAATGTACATTTTTCTCAGCAGTTTTTAAAGAAAGGCGGCGAATATTGAATAAAATCTTATTTTGGCCGTAGATTATTATATTCTAGTAAATTGTTTTATAATTATAATGTTTGCCAATTAATATAGGTACTATTTTTCTTTAGGGGGGGGGGGGGGGGTTGTATGAGCCAATCTTTCTGGAAAGGTATGAGGTACTGGTACCCTACTCTCAAATAGATAAAGATATTTTCTGAACCTACAAAAAGCTTTGTTGTTTAGTAGAAACATTCGTTAAAGCCGTTAACGAGACGCACTGTTACTATTATGTAAGGATTTGTTTAGCTTAAGTACAGACAGTACAATTTTAAAATTCATTCCATAGACAATCTGCACACGACCAATTCAGGTGTTGCCCCAAAAAATGCCTAGTCGACCATGGAACCCCCCCCCTCTTATGAAAAAAAATAAATATGGGGAGGAATGTAGTGTAATGGCCTTCTGCATAGATTAGACATAGGAAAAACTACCCCCTTCCCCCCTTCCTATTTCAATCTATTTAGAAAAAAAGAGAAAAAGGGGGGTTGAGTTATTATTACTCGATATGCCCTATGAAGGATACAACCCCACTTCAATGTGCAATATACAGCATACATAAACAAACCATTTTACATACAAAATAAATTAAATTTTATGACATGAAATAAACCAATTTTATAAATTAACTGTAAACATTTTATTTTACATTTAATTGCAGTTTTAAAAATATTAATTTAAAATACGATACATGATTTTTCAGTGTGGTTCTAATTATCAATCATTTTCGAATCCCTTCTAGAAATAGCTTTTTGCGTTAAAAAAGTTATCTAATGTATATTCAGACGCTTATTATTAATCTTTTTTTATTAAAATCAAAATAACTTTTACAACGATTTTTAATCGATATATTATTACTGGGATGTTGTACCAAAGTATTAAGTACTTTATTAAAAACTCGCAGAGGTCTAAAATAACGACCCTCCCCCCCCCCCCCATTAACTTCTTTTACCCCATCCAATCCCTCCTACTTGATGAGCCAACTTTCCATTGGTTTATCAAAATTAATGACACCTTGACATTAGTAAAGTGTTTAGTTGATAAAAAAGAATATATTCCACGAATATTAAAATTAGATTGATAACAGTTTTGTTAACCTGGCGTTGTGAAACCTGTCTATAATACGGTGCGACAAATAACTATTCCTATAACTAATTTTTTTTGTTGAGATACAGACACAATAAAAGACTCTTGTTGTAGAGTTATTCCACAACTTAAACAAAATTGGTAAAAACATATTAAAAATATTTTTCTGATGAAAGTTATAATAAACTTTAAACAGACAAACCAAACTATGTAAGAAATAGGGACAAACGCAGAAGTCCCAAATGTCGGAGTGAAAACTTAACCTACTTTAAACTATCTTATAGGATTTTAAATGCCTAACCCCTGCGAGGGGCTTATTTGTATGTTCATATCCTAACCTAACCTATATACAAAATACTTAATTAAATTAATATCTTAACACTCCTACGTTTGTCCACTCCGACGTTTGGGACTCCTGCGTTTGTCCTGGAACCAGAAATAGTGTAGCAACTGTATAATTTACCTGTAATCTAGACGGTCATCCCCAGTCTTATCAAACTTCTGGAATGCCATCTTCACCTACAAATATGATATTGACAAGGATGACAAAATCCATAAAAACAAAGCTCTGAAACGGTAGGACAAACGGACATTAACACTTGTATAGTGTCAGAACTGAATAATTTAGAATATAAGTGAATAAGAGTCAAAGCAAAATTGTGAGGATAATTTTTATGTACATACTTACATTTTTAGGACTTGATTATAGAGTTGCTTTGCTTATAATATTATACTTTGTTGTCCCAGGAATCAGTTTTTCAACAAATTTACTTACAATTTTGCTTTGACTTTTATACATTTATATTATGATTATTCAGTTCTGACACTATACAAGTGTTAATGTCCGTTTGTTCTACCGTTTCAGTGCTTTGCTTTTATGGATGTTGTCATCCTTGTTTACAAATTGTTCGGTTGCATCTTTTATTAAAGTTCTACAAAAGTGGGGATGGTCTAACGATAGCTTAGAACCGTCTATAATTTATAAAATGAATCTTTTGTAATGAAAACTTGATCAATTTAACTTTATTTCCACAAAAAGTAAATATATTGTGTTAAAACAAGGATAGCTATAATATTTGCATTACGTAGCCTCGTTTAGTCAATCATTTTTTTTCTTCTAGTCTTTGCAGTTTTGAAAGCAAAAATATTGTCTATCTAATTTTTTTAAAAACCATTTTTTTTGTATAATACAATTATCCTATTCATCTGATTTTTGGAACAATAATTTCTATAACAATATAGTACAATGCTTTAAGCTCAGCATCTCTATAATCAAGTGTTACAATGTCCTATGTCCTATATTTAAGCAATTTCGAAACAAATTTATACACAATATTGTTTAGACATATATACATAGCAATGTTCTGCTGATGTATTCAGATCTGATAATCTAAAACTCTGATTTTAGAGCTTCTTTTTTTACGGATGTTGTCATCCTGCTTTAAATAAAAACAATTGTGTTTATATGCCCTTTTTATGTAATTGAAAAACACGAGCATTGCAAAATACGAGACTTATAATGAAGCTTTTCTACTGAAAACGGAAAAAGTTCAACTTAACTATAGACATATAATGCAAACAACGCACACACACCCCACACACAAACAAACTCACACACACACACACACAAACAAGTTTAGAGGGGAAGTCGTTTATAAAGAAAAAGTTATTTGTATGTGCACAAAAAGTTGGAGATATTGTTCAATTCTTTTGTTTTAACTTAACCTGCACTGTTAAAATGCAAAAATACTGCAAAGATTATTTCTCGTATTCATTCGAAACCGATTAATATCCGGTGGATTAGAACCGGTTCTCATCCATACAAAAAGACTATGTTTATTAGGGTGGGTCGATTTTGGAATTTCACATTAGTAGACATTGGCAAGGGTTACTGGGCCAATATAAAACCCTGTGAAACTTGAAAGAGGTTTTTTGATCAAAAACAACTAGCGCGCGGGGGGTATAAAATGTTCCCGCCCCCTTATAACACCAAAAATTGAAATTCCTTCAAACACAGGCATGTTGCATATCAAAATGACCGTATTGAAATGTTGATTACAGATCTGAAAACCGTTTTAAAAAATATTGATTCAGTCTGAAATGATTTTCAAATAACCTACCAAAATGAACAATTTTGACTAAATCAGCTGTTTTTAGGTACTTAATGAGATCTTATTCGAACTAGGAGCAATATTTTTCAAAACGATTTTCAGATACATAATCAGCATTTCAATGTGGTCATTTTGATATGCAACATGCCTGTGTTTGAAGGAATTTCAATTTTTGGTTTTATAAGGGGGTGGGCACTTTTTATACCCCCCGCGCGCCGGCAGGAAAAAAATGATACCTCAGGGAAATAAATGATACCTCAGGTAAATAAATGATACCTCAGGTAAATAAATGATACCTCAGGTAAATAAATGATACCTCAGGGAAATAAATTACTACCTCCGGGAAATAAATGAATATTTACATCCACTATTTAAGGGGTTGTTTATATGGGAATGAGTTATTTAAGCAAACAAAATTTAGCATAAATGGATATTTAAATCCCAAGGTATTAAATGATCGAGCGTTAGCTCATCATTTAATACCGAGGGATTTAAATATCCATTTATGCTAAATTTTGTTTGCTTAAATAACATTCTATTGCAACAAAAAGGTGATGTTAGCAAATAATTTCTTGAATAAAATCATAAAACGTTTTTTCATTTAATTTTCATTTTTTTCACTGTTGTGTTTTTATTTGACATTAAAAATAAAAATCATAAAAAATCTTCCAAATCAAAGAGAAAAAATCTTTGAATTATTGGTCAATTTAAGTTCAAAGATTTTTTTATTGTAAAAAGTTAATTTTTTAAAAATATTTTAGAAAAAAAATCTTCTAACAAAAAAAAATAATCATAATCCAAGATGGCGTCAATACATGAAAATAATATTTTCAAAACAAAAAATTAAAACTTGAATATCTTTTTTCACAGATTGAATTTCAAAAATCGGTCTGACAGTTTTTCCAAAGTCAGTATGATCTATCGAATGAAAAAGGTTTGAAACTGATAGAACATTTCTTTATACTAAAACATATTTTTTCTCACGTTTTTTCCCACACTTCCAAAAAATGAAATTCAATGAAAATTAGATGGTTCCCACACTAAAAAAAAGTTCTCACGGGTCCTAAAAATGAAATTAAATGAAAAACATATGTACCATTTAAATGAAAATTAAATGGTTCCCACGCTCAAAAAATTTTCACACGCTTGACATTCTTGAAAAAACCTAATTAATTGAATATTTAAACAAACTGAATATCGCGTTTTTTGCAATGGAATGAGTTATTTAAGCAAACAAAATTTAGCATAAATGGATATTTAAATCCCAAGGTATTAAATGATCGAGCGTTAGCTCATCATTTAATACCGAGGGATTTAAATATCCATTTATGCTAAATTTTGTTTGCTTAAATAACATTCTATTGCAACAAAAAGGTGATGTTAGCAAATAATTTCTTGAATAAAATCATAAAACGTTTTTTCATTTAATTTTCATTTTTTTCACTGTTGTGTTTTCATTTGACATTAAAAATAAAAATCATAAAAAATCTTCCAAATCAAAGAGAAAAAATCTTTGAATTATTGGTCAATTTAAGTTCAAAGATTTTTTTTATTGTAAAAAGTTAATTTTTTAAAAATATTTTAGAAAAAAAATCTTCTAACAAAAAAAAATTATCATAATCCAAGATGGCGTCAATACATGTAAAATAATATTTTCAAAACAAAAAATTAAAACTTGAATATCTTTTTTTACAGATTGAATTTCAAAAATCGGTCTGACAGTTTTTCCAAAGTCAGTATGATCTATCGAATGAAAAAGGTTTGAAACTGATAGAACATTTCTTTATACTAAAACATATTTTTTCTTTGTTTTTTCCCACACTTCCAAAAAATAAAATTCAATGAAAATTAAATGGTTCCCACGTTAAAAAAAGTTCCCACGGGTCCTAAAAATGAAATTAAATGAAAAACATATGTATCATTTAAATGAAAATTAAATGGTTCCCACGCTCAAAAAATTTTCACACACATGAAATTCTTGAAAAAACTTAATTAATTGAATATTTAAACAAACTGAATATCGCGTTTTTTGCAATGGAATGAAAATTTTGTCAAAAAGTTCAATATCAGCAGGTTTTAATAGACGTACAATGTTTAAAAACAATAGGACAACTCTAAAATGTCTCAATTAACAAGAGTTTAAAAATAGTCGGAATGTTTTTAAAAAATTTGACCTTTCAACTATGAAATAATAAAATCATATGTGTATATTAAGATAAGTTTACCTGTTCTGCGTTCAGGTTCTTACAGATTGAGTTAAACTCCTAAATTAAATAAAAGTTTAGTTTTTTTTATCGTATTCATTCGAATCCGGTAGATAGGGACCGTTTCTCATCCATACGAAAAAACTATGTCTAGCATCGTATTATATCTAGCTTTCTACGAATATAAAAATGTACAATCATAAAATTAAAACCAGTTTTTTAGCCGACTTCGGGGCTAAAAAACTGATTTTAATCATATAATTGTACATTCTATATCCGCGGAAAGCTGTCTATAATACGATGCGAGAAATAACTATTATCGTCTTTTTATCGTTAAGTTGAGTGTTTAAACGTTCAACCACTAAATATAATCTTCAGAGAGTGTAATTTTGTGTATCATAATTTGGGATGTACATCAATTTATCGACCATTGTCTTATCCCTTTAGATCCCTGTTTATTTAATTATCTATTCCTGCATCTCTGACTCTAGCTCTGTTGTCATGAAAGTACTCGATCAATTTTAAAGCAAAGAAAATGATTAATGTTTAAATGTTAATAATTTAGTCACCACGACACTTTTAATAGGTTTTGAAAGCCAAATAGAAACGTTTATGAATAACTATGATCAGCTAAAAAAAATAAGGGGGGGGGGGGTCAAGGGGTGTAAAAGATGATTATCTCCCCCCCCCCCCAAACTAAAAAAGAACAATGCATTACATTTCAATTCTATTCCAGAGAAAAACAGACTATACAAATTTCGGCTTTTAAATATATTCTTTCTAAAAATGAATTACTTGAAAATCGCCATAAATTAAAGGTTAGAATACCTGTATTTCGAAACCTTTAAAAAATTTAATTAGGCCATATAATGTTAATTTTAATTCTAAAGTTTCTGATGTTTTCAGTTAATAGGTTGTGAAATTTGGATCAATTGCAGTTCACGGTAAAATTTTCCTGGTAACGAATATTTCAAAAACCCATAAATTATAAATTTTACAGGCTGCTAGCTGCCAAACGGCAGAACATACAGATCATGCCCGCACACTGTTTTAAGCGGCATAAGAAGGCCTACAAATAATATTGAATAGCTTTAAATCAATAATGTTTAATTATCTCGCAGTGCAGAGAAATGCGCGAAAAAGATTAAAATAACACTTTTACCTCTCTGGTAACAAAACCATCTCCATTTTTATCCATTGATTTGAACAGTTTCTCTATCTTTGACTCTTCTCCCATAAACTCCTAAAATTTTAATAGTTATTTCTCGCATCGTATTATAAACAGTTTTCCGCGGAAATAAAATGTACATTTATTATAGAATAAAACCAGTGTTTTAGACCAAAGATGACTAAGACCAAACTGCATAACTTTTGCACCACTTTCGACGTCATATTCTCCATCTCTTTTTAGGGGTTTTCTTTCCCACTTCTCCTCTCATCTTCCTCATTTTATGACGTCACAGGAATCAAAAGTGACACAAAAGCTAAGAAGTTTGGTCTTCGTCCCTAAAATGTCAAAGGCATCGGCTAAAAAAACTGGTTTTAATCTTATGATTGTACATTCTCACATATGCGACCCCTTAAATAGTGGATGTAAATATTCTTTTTTTCTCCCCGAGGTAGTCATTTTTTCCCTGGTATCATTATTATCCCCGAGGTAGTCATGTACATGTAAAAATGTACATTTTTATATTCATAGAAAGCTGGATGTAATTCGATGCTAGATATAGTTTTTTCGTATGGATAAGAACCCGTTTCTATCCACCGGATTCGAATAAATATGAGAAATAATTATATCACATGGCTTGTAAAACCAGTTTGGAGTTTTGATGTGGTATAAAAATGGATTTTTAATTACTTGGATATAGCACCAGATTTTCGTCTACTCTAATAAAATTGCGCTTCCAACTGGCTATAACCACCATCCATCACCTTTATCCCATCTCCTCCTCTCCTACTAGAGGAACCTGCTAACCAATAAATGAACAGTATATTAGCAACCTAAATTGGAGGCTTTTTATTATGTTCATTAGGATTTACCCCTCTTGGTTCATCGGGGTTTTTAAGGGATAAGACAATTGAAGATAAATTGATATACAACCCAAATTATGATAAACTAAATTAACCATGCTCATCTAATTATTGGTTGAAAGGTTTGAACTAGTGTTGGGCCGGATATCCGGCCGGATACCGGAAATTAAAACTATTCTGAAACCGGATATCTGGCCATTTTCAATTTCCGGCAGGATACCGGATATTGTATTTATCTGTATACCTGATATTGAAACTATCCGGATACCGGATAAACGGCTAATTTCTAATGCTGGATATCCGGTAAGTTGACGAATATCGAACATTGGTCAGATATCTGGCCTGATACCGGAAATCCGGCCAAAAAAGTATTCGGCCAAAAAAATATCCCAATCCTGGTTTGAACACTGCTAGCTTTTCAACCAACCAATCAAAATATTGATAAAACTGTTGGTAGATGTTTAACCCCCCCCCCCCCATTCCTGCAGTTTATAAAATGTAGGATTCTGTTAGAAACTTATAACCCTCCTAAGCCTAAATGTAATGTAACACACCATTTTATTTACCCAAGTAATAAAAACATTATTTTTTACACAATAATTTATCTTTGTAAAAATATATGAAATTCTATTTGTTTATTGCCATGCAATACTGAACTTGGTAGAATCCTTTAAAGCAGTATTAAACACCCAACCCCCCCCCCTCTGCTTTCGGTTATTCTAAGGGGGAAATACTAATTTCTCGGCTTCTATTTGAGATAGATTTCTGATTTCTTTGTGAATATACCCCTTCCAAAAGAGCGCAATTTTATATAATTTTATAAATGATGTATAATTTGTATTTTAAAATCATTTTATTTAATGATTCTTTTTTACTCTATAATTCCACATTAAAGAATTTTAAAATTTCAAAATCAAAGTAATAAAATTAATTTTTCACCAAACGTAACAAATGATAACTATATAATTTCAAAAGTAATATACATTACAAATAGTAATAAACAAACGTAAAATAAAACAATTTATCATCATAATTATAACAATTTAAAACCTAAGCACGAAATGTTGACTTTGTAAATATTAATGTGTGGTTTTATCAGGGAGGGAGGGAACATTGGACTTATTATAATGGTACCTCAATCAATGCTATAAATATTGGAAATTATATTAAATATTTAAAAAAATAGTTTATAAAAGGGTAATTTTGTTCACAAACATTTGTCGGAGATTTAAGCTAATTTATCATCCATTGTCTTATCCCTTTTGTATTTTGTATATTTGAAAAGATCAACTGAAAATTGATTGACTATTTCTTCCCCAATTTCCGAAGTTGTACAGCAGATAACCCAACTATTGCAAAACCTTTTTTTTAGCTACTCCGGTTTAAAAGGAAAAGCGATTTGCAAAATTTGAAACTCAAATTCAGCTGACCTTTGAAAATTTATTTTAAACAAAGAATCATTTGTCTTGACAAAACATCATTTCCTGTGTCAGAGAAGTTAGCCAGGTGATAGTGGTTTGAATTTAAGAAAATGTTCAAAATTTTAGAAACGTTGTTTATCTAAAGAGCAAGATTCTCCCTTTACAGTAAACCATTTTCCAGTATGGCATCGAATAACAGACAATTTTCCACGAATATTAAAATGAAAATAATGAAATAAATATTATCTTTGGGAGCCAGGGCCTTCAGTCACTCGGGACTAACAAACTGGTTTTAATCTTTAAATTTTGTAATGTAATATTCGCGGAAAGCTGTCTATATTAAAATCATACCTCAAAAGAAAGTCTGCCATCATAATCTCTGTCCATTGCTTCAAAAAACTCCTCCACTTCTGTCCTATAATTCAAAATTTAAATCAAGTACATCCATAAGATAAGAATTATTCTGTAATCATTCATTATATAAAAGTAACAGTATACTATTTTTAGAAGGACGGTATACTAGATCTTATATTGGTACATGAACCAAACGTTGGTTAATGATATGCATGATGATATGGTCAAACGCTTTAGACAACTAAACCTTTGATTGCATTTTTATTTATGATGCAGAGATTCGAACCTCGCATTTCTGACAACTGATTTGTCGCTCCTCTAGAAAAAAATTACCCTCCCAAAATAATTTCTCTCTTTTTTAAAACTAAAATTAAAATTTAAAGTCAACTTTCTCCTTTCCTCCATCCTCAAGTGCCCCTAGAGGCCTCTATTGATATAGCAGCTAGGTACTTTCATTAAGCTTTTTATAGTGCCAATAAAACGACGTCATACTGGCCTACCATTGCATTGGTCAAATAAAATGTATTCTTGCCAGCCATTCGCAATTTAGTCGGTGTATTGGCCTATCATTAGTGATTTGTACTATGACGTCATTTTTTATAGGGACTATAAAGAGCTTCTACTTACATAGTAGTGGGTACTCCAGAACTGTTGAGAACTCTGAACCATTCCTCCTTGGTCAGCTTTCCATCTCCATCCTTGTCTGCCCTGTCGAAATATCTCCGCACCTAAAATATTTAAAAATTAAGGATAAGACAAATGCCGTAAATTGATGTGCATCCCCAATTAGGATTAAAAAAATTACCACTTCTGTATATTAACATTAGTGGTTGAAACGTTTGAACACTCAACTTAATGAATGGAATAAATTAGATTAACTAAAGTCCCCAAACTTAAAAATTTGGGGACTAAACAGCCCATTGTCCCCTCTCTCTCTGTGGTGATTTTGGTATAATATCAAAGATTATATTGCCAGATATATTTCAATATCCGGTATCCGCCCGGAAATTTAAAATAAAAATGTTTTATTCTATGGCGTTTACTTTTATATTTGTTATCTTTTTATTTTGTAAAAATGTGATGGCATTGCTCCCAGTTAAAAAATTATAATAATAAATGATAAAATTAAAGTTTTTTTTTAATACGGGCTGAAAAATCGAGTCAAATTTTATGATTTTTATTTAAATAGTTATGGAAAATTCTCCACTACACGATATTACTTAGTTTGAACTGGTTTTTATACAGTGGAAATTAACACACACTAGAATACTTATTCCAACCCGCCGAATAAATAGCAATAGGGCTCGGCAGCTGCGCATATACCTCAAATTTCGCTGAGGCTTACACGCAGCTGACGCGCGGCTGCCGAGCCCTGCCTGCTCTGAACTGTAGCTGTATAATTGTAGATGCATATAATCTTAATAGTTATTTTATTACCAACAACAAAGCAAGTAATCTAATAAAGCACATTAGAATAAAATATATTAACACTGTAAAAAAAATGTTCTTATTTTGCGGTTCTGAAATCTTGGAAAAACATTGAATAGTATATTCCAGTTTAAATTAGTCTGATTTGATGCTATACATGATTTTTTAGTTTGACTGAGAACCGGATCTAATCCAACGGATATTAATCGATTTCGAAGCCATACTGGAAAATAATTGTTGTATTTAGAACAGTGGTCTGCGGTCCATGGGTGTTGGAGGGGAGTGAGGTGGGGGAAGGGGGGGGGGGGTTCAACTCCTGTTTCAATTTGAAAATTGGAATTCCTGCCTTCCCAAGTTTACCTCCTAATGACTTTATACCCGAACGATGAATTGCAGTGCACAGCACTAATTTAAAAGATATGTAAAAATGTATAAAAAGTTTATTAAATATTGAGATGAATTTTTTCTAGTGTAATAAAGCACATTCACAAAGGCTCTAGCTACTTATAAAAGCGGGAAGTTTGTAAATAATTTACTCAACACACTAAATCGTTACAATTTTCATGAGAAATACGCATTTTATAAGGCATAGAAAACGCTCTAATTTTCGTTCTATTTAACGTAATTTTGTAATTTTTTTTGCTGGTTATTTCATTTTACATATACTTTTATCATTTTATCAAAAAAAAATTTATCTTTTTTCATCATTTTTTGGAGAAATTAATGCTTAAACTAAGGGTATCATTAAACGCAAAATTGACGCACTTAGAATTAATAATGCGTATTGAGTACAAAGGGGGGATAATTTCAAGACATGCATGTTCCAAAGATATCTTTTTTTCCATAAAATTTTAATGTTTAGTCCACCGGAAATTACCCTGAAAATCATATATCAATTTAGGAAGATAATTTTTGTATATAGAATAGTTACTGAATTTACAACTTTATGTACACTAAAAGTATAGTTAAGATCAAAGGCGTGCAAAAGGTTGGTGTAGGGGTTGTTTACACCACCCTTGTAAAATTAAGGGGGATGGATACACCTCCCTAGGTGTCCACCCATGTCCACCCTCTTGACAAGAGCCTACACCCTCAGATACACCCCTCTATAAATTCCAAGGGGGTATAAAGGAAATAAATTTACACCCCTTAAAATAAAGTGGGGTTGGGGGTGTTTAAGGAGGGTGTATTTAAGCAAGTCACTGATTCAGATAATTCTATGCTATCTATTTTTAGGTAAATTAATTACCAGACTTTACTAAAAAAATCTTGCAATATTCTGTACAACTGTACTGTACAACTTTTAATTAGTAAATTGAGACATGAGGAAACTCTCATACATATGTAGGGGGGGGGGGGGAGTTAATGCAACCATCCCATAATCAATTAATCCAAATTTTGTTATGAAAATTGACATATGTAATCCTTAGTAGGTCTGTTTTTCAAAATTTAACAAAAAGTTAAGCCTAAGGGGGGGGGGGGGGTTAAGGCAACCATCATGTAATCAATGCACAAATGGCACCTAGAATTCGAATTTCATTACAAAACTTGACGTGAGTAATCCTTGGTAGATCTTTTTTCCCAAAATGGAACAAAAATTTGGAAAAGTAATGGCTAAGGGCTGTTTGCTCAGCTGTTTAGCCATTTTTGGGCTATTTTCAGGGCAAATCCAGCAATAAGGGGGGGGGGTTTTAATGCAACCATCTCGTAATCAGTGAGCAAATGAAACTTAGAATTCGAATTTCGATCTGAACTTTTGCATGAGTAATCCTTGGTAGGTCTATTTTCCCTAAATCGAACAAAAAGTTGGAAAAGTAACGGCTAGCGGCTCAGCCGTTCAGCCGTTTTTTACCTATTTTCAGGGTAAATCCATCATCAATTACGTAGGAATCGACTTTTTAAAACATATTTTTGGTTTAATTCATGAATAGCAATAACCAATTTTAAAACTTCTAGTACCAACAGCTACCGTCTAGAACCGTTTGATAGCGTTTTGGAGTAGAAAAGAGTATTATGTTGAGAGAGGTTTCGTGACTAATTTTCAGTATAAATATCAAGAAAATGGCAAAATAGCTGAGCTGCCAGCCGTTAGCCGTTACTTTTCCAACTTTTTGTTCGATTTAGGGAAAATAGACCTACCAAGGATTACTCATGCAAAATTATAGATGGAAATTCGAATTCTAAGTGCCATTTGCTCACTGATTACGAGATGGTTGCATTAAAAACCCCCCCCTTACGTAGGAATCATCCATTAGGGATAGGTTTTAAGGGGTGTTGAGCTGAAAAATACTACCAAAAATAGTGGCAGCTGGGTAATGGCTTATAAGGATATAAAAAATTAAATATTTCCATGGAATTAAACTTTTCTCAATTAACATTATAACTTTATGTCATGGACAAGGACATATTACTAAAAACACTTTTTTAATTTCTAGATTTCGCTGTCATAACAGCTGAAAACTGCCAAAAATGGCTGAGAACAGCTGTCAACAGCCAAAAGTATATATTGTAGAATAAATCATCCCACCATGAAAAAATTTTGAAAAATTTTTTGCCCCCAGTAAAAATGTGGTTGATTTAAGCAAAAAAATGACCCATGCTAAATATTTTTTTCTGTAATGCAATAATTGTGACCTCACGAGCACTTCAAAGTTTTTAAAATCTGCAAAAAGAATGTTTTTTTTAGTTCTTTTGTGTGATCTCAATTTTAAAGATTTTTACAAAATTTCAATTCTAGTATGTCAATATAAACCTGAAATTTACCAAAAAAATGGAGCAGTCTCAATAATAACATATGAAGGTGTAGCAAGAAATCTGCAAAGTCAAATTCCATTTTTGCAGTTTTTCTTACCTAACTTAAAAAAAAAATTTTAATTTTGTTTTTCTTTTAGATGCAGTAACTACTGGACCAGGTAGTTTAAAAATTTTAGCTCAATATATATCAATATTGCCCACCTTCCAGCACCAAACCCCCCTTTATTGATAAGAAGTTCATTAATTTTATTTTATTAATTTTTAAAATACCACAAAAAAAATAATTTGGCAGCTTGCTAATGGCTGCAGCTCAGCTGGGAGCGGCCAAGAGTAGAATGAGTAGATAGGGCTTGTGACGTGTCTCTATGTAGGTTTTTAACAGTCTGTGTAACAGCCCCAGCTGCCAAATGGATGGACCCCCACTATTTATAGTAGTATTTTTGAGCTCAGTACCAATAAAAACCTACCCCTAGACATGTCACAAGCCGTATATACTCTTCATACTCTTAGCCGCTCCCAGCCATTTTCAGCCAGTTCTAGCAGCTGGTACAAGAAATTTTAAAAATGGATATTTAAAGCAAAAATATGTTTCAAAAAGTTGATTCCTATGCAATTAATGATAGTTTTGCCCTGAATATAGCCCAAAAACGGCTAAATGACTGAGCCGCCAGCTGTTAGCCGTCACTTTTGCAACTTTTTGTTCCATTTTGGGAAAATAGATGTACCAAGGATTACTCATGCCAAGTTTTGTAACAAAATTGGAATTCTAAGTGCAATTTGTGCATTGATTACAAGATGGTTGCATTAAGCCCCCCCCCCCCCTCAAACTTGAGTTAATTCCTTTAATGATCTTGATAGATATATGTTTATAACTTTAAATATATTTTAAAGTTAATGTTGGGAGGGAGATATATCCTAATCCTCTTTTTATAAAAAAAAATTTAAAATGTAATAAATTTCTTATGTAAAGTAGGTTTGGTAAAATCTTAATAAAATTACCCTTGATTTTAGTTAAAGGGGGCTGTTAAAAGTCATAAGTGGGGTGTCAAAAAATTTAGTTGTTAATAAATTAATGGAATATAACCTGATATTATAAATTTGAAACATATTTTTGATGTACAAAGAGAATAAAGGAAATAATAAAGAAAGAAGTCTGTTAGACCAAGGGTAGAAACTCAGTAGATAGACAGACAGACGGACAAGAAGAATTATCAAAGTTTTACTAAAATAGACAATTAATTAGATAAAATCCAATAGACAGACAGATGGTGGTACAGACAGACAAAAGGACAGACAGACAGAGGGACAGACAGACAAATGGGTATTGCCTAAAACAGTTTGGCTGCTATATGAATCATTAAAACCCACCGTAGAAAAGAAATTTACATTAGTTTCTTATTTCGATACTCAACGCCCCCCCCTCCCCCACTCAAAGGGTTTTATTATTTCTTAATATCAATAAGTGACTTTTAAGCTTAATAAAATTGAATGTACTTTTTATTTCATCAATTTATCTTAAATAGAACGAAAGTTATAATCATTTTATTGTCTACAAGATATATGCTTTGAGTAAAAATTAACATAATTGTCAGTAAAAACGTCATATTTATGCATATTTACACGGTAAATAAATTTTAAAATTGTATTTTACTGTAATGAATAACTTAAGGGGGTTGTATGAAATATCAAAAACCTATCAAAAAACTAATTTGGTTAAATTAGTCCAAGTAATGATTGATTTAGTACAGTACGTATGAATAAGTTGTCTATTTCCTACCAGAGTCCTTGTGCATTACACTAAGATATATGTTATACACTTCATATTACTATTAATTATATTGTGCATGTATGTAATACTTAATCACAAAATTTTTACTTTAATACTACATTCTTTAGAGTTTGAGGAAACATTGGACTTTAAATCATACCAGTTCCCAAAGTTTTTATACCAAGCTCTTGCGTTCCATGACTTACAAATTTTAAAGAATTGGTCAGTGGCCAAACTTTTTGTTGAATAAAAGAGGTAATTTTTGATTAATTTTTTAAAATCTACATACCTATTTATAGTCCATTTTTATATACAATTGTTATATTCATTAATATGCTTTCCCTCACATCGCGTAGGGAGACCTAACCCCAACCCATTAAAAAAATATCAAAAGTGTTTTTTTTATATAAAAATACCCCCCCCCCCCTCCTTTTTCAAAACAAGGGTGAGAGTGTTTTTTTGTGTTCTACAAACCGCCACCAATCACTAAAAGATTTTCGTCTAGTACTAATCAATAAACGATATCAAAAATCTAATTACTAGCAAAAAATATGAAGAAAAAAGATTTTGGCTTTTGTTCATTGATTTATATATATTTACTAGCGGCTACACCCCCTAGAGGCCTCTAGGAGCACTTGAGGAGGGGGAAGTCGAATTTGATAACCCAATTTCTTTTTCTAGATTTAAAAAAAAGCTAAAAATAAAATTGAGTGATTAATTATTTTCTAGGGACGATTTCTTTTGGGAGAGTTTTGGTACCCTCCCCCAAAATAGTTATAAAACTTCCCGGGATCTATGAGAAGCTACCCTGTTAAGGAGAACCCGATCGGTTAAGCGGTTAGCAGAAACCTTCGGTACAGACAGACATACAGACAGACAAACAGACAGACACACAGACAGACACAAAGACAAACACACATCCTGTTACTTTATTATAGGATCTTTCCTTAAGAAACTTAAGTTTCTAAATCTTTTTAGATTAAGTTAAATCTAAACTTTTAAATAAAATAAAGATCTTTCAAAGTTTTAGCCATACATATAACAAAACTTCAAAAAATATAAATTGATATCCTTATAATAAAGTAAGAGGATGTCTGTCTGTTTGTTTGTACCAAAGGATCTCGCTAACCGCATAACCAATATGATTCTTCTTTACAGAGTAGCTTCTCATTTGTTCTGGGAAGGTTTAAAACTATTTTGGGGAAGGGTAACACCATTCTCCCAAGGGAAATCGCAACTTGAAAAAAGTAACCTCCCCCCCCACAACAATCGGGGAAGAGGGAAGGGTAGGGTTCGTCGACCCAAAACCAAAAAAAAAATTCCTCCTAAATTTTTTTTATACTTTTTCTTTTTAAATCTAAAAAAGATAAGTTATCGAATTCAATTTTTTAACAACAAATTTTTATGTGATCTAATTATCTGATTTTTGATATACTGATTCCTGGGACAACAAAGCACAATATTATAAGCAAAGCAACTCTATAATCAAGTCCTAAAAATGTAAGAAAGTCTAGAAATATTATCCTGTATCAAGAAGTTTTTCAACAAATTTACTCACAATTTTGCTTTGACTCTTATTTATTTATATTCTGATTATTCAGTTCGGATAATATACAAGAGTTCGTCTGTCATACCGTTTTAGAGCTTCACTTTTTTGATGTTGTCATCCTTGTTTCTTAAAAGATCTTAACTATGTTTATAGTATATTATGAGTTAGATAGAACTTGCCAAAAAATTTCACAAAAATATGCTTCAAAGTTTCACAATTTATACAAATTTAAGTTTAGTTATGCTATGGAAATTCAAAGTTTAGCGCAAAAATTTTCTTTGCTTGTTAAGATGTAGTTTCATGCCGGGAGGAAAGGAACAATGATATGTAAATTGTATAGGTACCCAAAGTTTTATAACCGCGTAGGCTCAAAACTTTGGGTACTATTATTGAATTTTAATTGGTTGTTTTCAAACTAGTGGTGTCTTAACTTGTTAACCAACAATTTTAAATGACAGAAGGAGAAATTTTGTTTATCATCATTGGAATTTACATCAATTCATTATTGTCTTATCACCTAAGATCCATGAGTTTTATACATATGACAAATTCAAGAAATTATATTGCGCAGATTAAGCCAGTTTGGTACTTTTGGATTTTTCATTAATCTATTTTACGAAGGAATATTTAAATATAAGTGTATAGTCCCTTTTGTGGCAACGCCCCTTAAGGTGAGTTTCTTCGTATTTTCACAGTTGCTTTAATCCTATCTAGCCCCTGCGGGCAGCTCTAACCCTGCCGTGCCAATTGCCTAACCATGCGGGGCAATCATCTAACACAATATAACCTAAAATAACCTATTAAAAGCAATTTTGAAAATACGACAAATCGCCCTTTAAGGGGCGTTGTTACGTTAGGGTCTATACACAAATATATTGTAGTTTTTTTTTTTAAATATATATTATAACCAATTTTTATAATTTAAACCAAAGCTACCATTCCCTCTTCCTCTCCCTCTCTCTCTTTCTTTTTCCTTAAACGGTTAGTTCTTTTCGTTAATTCAGACATGTTAGAGTTGTCCTATCGATTTCAAACTTTGCATAATGATTCCTTCAACTGTTAGGTACGACTTAGAAAGCTTAGCAACTCTATAATCGTTGCCATGAAGTCTGTACGTCAATTTAAAACATGTTGATTTTTGATTTTTTTGACAACAATTTTGTGTAAGATATTATTATAATTTTGATCTTGTTTTTGAGGCATTGATTCTTATTACAACAAGGTACAAAGTTATGAGCGAAGCATCAAGATAATCAAGTCCTAAAAATGTAAATGTGTCCTTTAACAGCGTTGTAAATGAAAACCATATCGGTTTAGCTGTTAACGAGATCCTTCGTTACAGACAGCTGATTCTGTTACTATTTATATATAAGGATATCAAATGCTATTCAAAAGTCTAACTAACATAAAGTCCATAAAATTTATGTCTTATATTTCGACATCACTTTCATTTTCTCATTTATTATTACTATTATTACGTGGATAAATGATTATTTTCTAGGAAAAATATCCCTCCCAAATATGGAGTTAGTGTATGTAAGAACCCTCTTAATGTCATACTGTGATAATAGTTTAGGCGGGCAACACATATCAGATTATATTTCTTTATACCAATATTTAGCAGTATTACTTTACCTTTTTTATGACAATACTTTTGCTTCAAAATTAAATTAATTTAGTTGGAATAATAATATTTATTCAGAGTTTGGTTGCTTCATTACTGCTTGGAAAAGCAAAGATTTAAATCTGTATAACAATTCTATCTCTTACCTCTCTCCTTCTCCTAGCCTCTTCATGAGGGTTGCTGATATTTTTCATCAAGAATTTTGCCATTCTAAAGTCTAATTATCTGAAAATATAAGATCTTTATAAGTATATTGATAATTTCAAAATAAATCATGATTATATTTTTTTAAATTGCTTAATTTTATTGCTTTTTAAATTATTCGTTTTTTGGGGACTTACTTGTAATTGTAATTGAAAGTATCATACAAAGCGAAGCAAATTATATAAATTCTATTATATAAATATAATAAAAAAAGTAGTTTTGTCTGAAGCTTTAGATCTCAGTAACGATTTTAGGCCCTTACGTAGGCCATGTAATGGTTTTAGTTTTCAGAATGGTTATCAGCTATTTAATAGCCTTCCCTCTGCAACGTCGAATAGAGTGCTCCTTGATGCTAGTATAATGATAATGAAGTAGCTACTTTTTAAAAAATGTTAATTTTAATTTTATGTATAGTAATGTTTTATACAAATACTAGCGGCTTCGCCCCTAGCCTCTAGGGGCTTTGCACAAAGATAATTTTAAAAAAATTAATTATGTTTAGTGCTGAAATTTATCCGCCTACAAACAATTTTTTTTTGGGGGGGGGAATTTTCATATTTTAGAGGTGTTTGAGGTGTCCCACCCCCCAAGAAAAAAGCCTAAAACCATCCCAGTACTAGTAGGTTTATTCCCTGAAGAGTAGAGCCCAAGCGGTTCAGTGGTTACTGAGATCTTAGGCTTCAGACAGACAGACAGACAGACGGACAGACAGAGAGACAAATAGACAGACAAACAGAAATCGTACTTGTATTATAGATGGTAAATTATACAGATATACAATATATACTCCATGAATATGATGATTAATTATGTGTTAGATTTATTTCCGATAATTTATCTCTATCAATAAATTTGTTAAATCCATTATTTCTCTAGCAGAACCTAGATTAACCTTCCTCAAAATTTTCCACAAAAAATTAATTGGGATGCTCCAAAAAGCCCTACATGGTAATAAAATATGTATGCCGAAAAAAGTTGGGTATTTTAAGGTTTACTAAAATTTTTTTTGTTGCTTAATGAGGTATTTCCTATTTGTGGATGTTGTTTACAGGAAACTAAAGGGATAAGCCATTGGCCGCTAAATTGATGTACGTCCTCAATAATGATACACAAAATCACAATTAGTGGTTTAAACGTTGGGACAATGAAATAATTGAAGCAAAAAATCAAAATTCAATAAAAGTCCCCAAGGTTAATAAGCCAACGAATAAGAATACGTTATTATAAGAATTTGGGGACTAGTGTAATAAACAGCCCAATGTCCCTAATGTTAGATAGTTACAATATAGACATTAATGATGACCAAACCAATTTCTGTGATTAAATTGAAGAAATGCCTTGCTCCCTATTTTGTTTATAAAAGAGATAAATCAATTTGAGTTTGTATGTGCAGAAAAATATCCGATATGGGACTCCGTTTCAGTATATGTCATGGAAAGGTTTAATTTTTATTTGTGTTTATTTGAGCAATTTGCCTCCAGAAAACAACAACCCCTCCCCAATCCAATGTCTCTGGGGGCAGCCAGTTATAGTAAATATATTCATAAATAACATAAACAAAAGTCCCTTACATAGGAACAATAAGTTACATAGTTGTAGTAATGCAGCTAAAAATTTATGCAAATATTTCATAATTGCAATACACTTTTTCATTTTTTTGAATGTATCTTTTTGTATCTTGTTTAATTAAAATATGTAATTGTTATCATGTCTTTTCCTGTTTTTAATTATAGCTAAGCTACTCTATAATTTAAAATGTTAGTATGTCACTCTATACGTATGAAACTTTTATTTAGGTTTTTTTAAAGTATGTCCTAATAAAATATTAGTTAAATTGTAAAGGAAAACTTTTAATATTTAGCGACATCCTTCGCTACAGACAAAAAAGGCTTACTACTTTAAATAACAGGATAGTATTTTTATTTTAGGTAAACAGAAATATTTTAGCTGCCTAACCGTGTATTGTATAAGAATGCTGGGTATTATCATAGTAACAACTTACAATCAAAAATAACAAAAGATACAAATTGATTTTTCTCTGATCTATTATCATTTGCTTTGTGCATAATCATATCATATATTTTTCATTAATTTCAGGGGTCATAGGGGATAAGATAGTTGGTGATAAATTCATGCACACCCCCAATTACAATAAACAAAATTATTAATTATGTAGATTACAATTTATGTTTAAAACGTTGATTTGGTTGTTTGACGAAGCCCAATTTGTACCACTTTTGGTCCCTGTGACGCCATTAAAATATAGGAGATGAGAGGAGAAGTTGGAAAGAAAACCCCTAAAAAAGAGATGGAGAATCCCTCATTTTTATGACGTCACATTGGGGGTTTGTACCACCAACAAATCAAGATTTAATACAAGCAGCATTATAATGTCCTCTTCCTCGTGGATATTTTTTTCTTGCAAAACTCTTTACCATGCAGTATATAATTAGAACTTCAAGACCAAGGCCGGGCAATGAATGGGTAGATTTTCTGGTTCTAGCACAGCCCCTAGAGGCCTCTTGAGGTGACGACTCCAAACCACGTTATAAGAAGTTTAGTTTTACAAAGGGAAAGTTAGATATTTATTTAGGGGGGGATTTCTCTTGAGATTATAGTGGTACCCTCCCCAAAAATAGTTACAAACCTTCCTCCTATTTAAGAAGCTACACCGTAAAGGAGAATCATATCGGTTCAGCGGTTTGCGAATTCTTGAAGTACAGACAAACAGACACAGATCCTGTTACTTATATAAGAAGGATAGATAAAAAAAATATATCTTTAGAAAAGAAATGTAAGAAAAAAGATGGTTACATGTCAGAATGCAATATAATTCACTTTCAACAAAAATAGAAAATAAACTTTTTGCATCATTAAGCAATAAACAAACTATTATACAGCAATAAAGGGGAGGGTTAATAGGGATCTTAAGGGATAAGACAATGGCTGATAAATTGATGTACATCCCCAATGAGGAAACATAAAATTACCCCTCCTGTAAATTGCAATTAGTGGTTGGAACGATTGGACACTCAACTAAATAAACTAACCAATCAAATTTCAAGTCCCCAAGGTTGCTAAGCTAACGAATAAGAAAACGTTATCATTAGACTTTAGGGACTAGTGTAATAAACAGTCCAATGTCTCCTCCCTTTCTAAAAAAAAACAACCATATTTTCTTATCTATTTAAAAGTTTAATTTTCATGTGAAATATTTGGGAAAAATAAATTTATTCTCCATTTACCTATCACTATAGCTCTGCTATTATGTATCTTATCTAAACTATTCTTCTTTTCATATACTAACAATTTAGACGATTTATTAAGTTGTAAAATTTTTATAAAGAATGAAAAAAGATAAAAAAGACAGCTTAATATAACAAGAATGGCAAGCTCCATAAAGGCGAAGCTCTGAAATGGTAGGCCAAATGAAAATTAACAAAATAATCTATATATAAATGTATTAAAGTCGTACGAAACAAAATTGTAAGTAGATCTGGATATTGTTTAAGGACATACTTACATTTTTAAGACTTGATTATACAGATGCTTCGCTTATAATAATGTACGTTGTTGTCCTAGGAATCAGTATTACATAAATCAGACCAATCGGATAATTTTATCACATAAAAAATTGTTGTTAAAAAGTTAACAGGCAACATGTTTAAAGTGGACGTACGGACTTTCTGGTAACGATCTTACAGTTGGTTCGCTTTCTAACTCGTATCTAACTCCTATAGGAATCATCATGCAAAGATTGAAATCGATAGGGCAATTCTAACATGCCTAAATTAACATAAAGAGCTATCCGTTACGGACGGACGTACGGACGTTCGGACGTATGGACGGACCGACCCTAATTATAGAAAAGCTTCGCTTTAAAAAGAATGACAACATCCATGAGAACGAAAATCAAAAAACAAACATTAACCATTAACAAAAATGTTTTAAATAACTATTAAAATATAAATTCATAAATTCTTTACAATGTATTATGTAAACATTTAAAAGAAATTTGCTTGTATTGTAATTCAAATATATCATAGGAAAAAAACAAACAGAGCTTTATATTTATCCAAGTTATATATATTGTCACAGATTGGTCTATGGATTATTGTAAGCGAGGGGTTCAGTCTATAAGTAAATGATATTCTTGACGTTTTTTAGCTATAGCTACTGTATAACTATAGTAGGCCATAAATCCACCAAAGCATTAAACTAAGTTTCCTATGTGTTAATTTAGTTATGGGCTGGAAATTTAAAAATCAGAATTTGAATTGAATATACTTGTTTACTGCTCTGTATTCAATTTTAGCTAATTTAGCTTTATTTATTGCAACCTTACTTGCGGATAAATCTGTCCTAGTTGCATATATTTTTAATGCAGCCGTTACATTTGATTTTATTTGCAAATCAACATTTATTGTAGGTTTTCATAGTTGTATTGTATATAATGATAATGTATATATGACTAGCGGCTTCGCCCCTAGCCTCTAGGGGCTTTGTCCCAAGAGGTGATAGAATTTTTTTTTTTTTGGCGAAATACGTAAAAGGACCAAGGAAATCTTCTACAAAAAAAGGACCAAGGAAATCCCTACAAAAAAAATGGGGGAGGTTTTTTTTTGTTTTTTATGGGGGGGGGGGGGGGGGTTGGGGGTGTCCCAACCCCAAGAAAATAGCCTAAAACCACCACAGGTCCAGTAGGATTATTTCCTGAAGAGTAGAATCCGATCGGTTCAGTGGTTACCGAGATCTTAAGGGACGGACGGACAGACAGACAGACATCATTCTACTTTGTATTATAGATATACAGGGATATATTGACATTGGAAAGTTTGTCGTCAATTTAGCTTATTTAAGGACCTTATTTATTTAGAAGGGGTTGAACAATTTTAGTGGGATGTCTGCAAGCATGAATTTATAAAAGTACATTAAAATCTGGTGCAAGATCCAAGCAACAATTTATCGATCATAATGATCATACTGACAACAAGAGGGGGTCAGGGGGGTGGATACACTAACTCAAAATTAAAAACAGCGTCCTTGACTTGGTAAATTGACCTGCGAAATTCTAGGGGGGTGTATCCACCTCCCCCCTTCTACACGCCTCTGGTTCTACATATACTAGAGTAAAACACTAGAGGGAGAAAGGGTTAAATAAAAGTATCTCCCCATCGCAACCACCTTGTGTAACCTTTCTATTGGGTCATTGAAAACCAACCAATGGTGTCGCATATATTAACACGCCAAGTAGCAGAAAAAAATTTAGAAGCAGACGAAACAGGTCTTTGAAAAAGGAAGGGAGGTAGTTGTCTGTATGTACATTTATACTATAGATCTGTTCTACACATATATCCCTACTTAACCGCCTACCCACAGATAAAAGGATTAACTGAAATAGAGTTGCCTATTTCTTTCCTAATTTCCGAAGTTGTACAGCAGACAACCCATATATTGCAAAACCTATTTTCAGCTACTCCGGTCAAAGGAAAAAGCAATACAGTGTATAAACGATTTATACATTATACACATTCAAAATTTTAATTTTTCAAGTTTTTTTTGGAAATTTGAAGCTTTTTTAGCTAGTAGTAAATATTGAGATAGGATGAGGAAACTATGTACACAATCGGCAACTAAAATTCAGCTGACCGATAAAAGACATTAACATAATCTTTTCAACCAATCTGTGCTCTCTTTAATGGCTGTACATTTATTATGGGATACTTACAGCCACAGGAATCTAAAGGGATAAGACAATGGCCGTTGAATTGATGTACATCCCCTATGATGATACACACAATTACCACTTCTCTAGTTTAAAATAAGTGGTTGACACGATTAAACACTCAACATACTCAACTTGATGAATCATTAACCAATCAAAATACACTAGAATCCCCATGGTTGTTAAACTTTGGGGACCAGTGTATTAAACAGCCCATTACCCCTTCTCTCTCTAGTTACTTACACATATAGGGATTCGAAGCATCATCCAAGTTTGAGGATGAAATTGAGCCCCCCTTGAAAAAAAATAATCCCCCTCCCCCTCTGTATGTTCCTAGAGGATTAACTAACAATTCCCTTCTTACTTTACACCGATAAAGTTGTAATTGGGTTATTAGAGTAAAACAATAGAAGGGGAAAAGGGTTAAATAACTGTATGCCCCCACTCCGTTGACCCTGTGCCGTTTTTCAATTGGCTCTTTGAATATTAGATAATATTATCGTAAATATTTGCACAGCTAAGTCACTTCAAAAGAGCCAAAAGCAATTTGTTAGCAGACTAAAAAGGTCCCCAATACTGGGGCCAAGTAGTTATACATCTATAGTTATACATTTATTGCTGGTTCCACTCAAGATTCTTTAAGGGGGTGTAAAAAGCAACCCACCAATTAATTCCTCTCAATGGGATTTGGTTTAAAATACAAGTTGTTGCAAATAAGAACAGGAAAAAGATTATTTTATTTTCAATTGCAATATCCCTCTTTCCTGAAAATACTTAACTAAAGCTTTTTATGAACCCGGTATTAGTGTCTTAGAAATTATCTTAGTGACGTAAAAAAAATAGGATGTGTCGATACTACTAGGATTTTTAAGAATTGTTAATATAGGCCTGAAATCAAGATTTTTTGTGCTTTTAAAAAATATTAAAAATATTTCTAAAAATTCTACATTATTTTTGCTCACTTTTAAAAAACAAAATCAACTTTTTTAAATTTTTTTTTATAAAATTATCTTTCAAAATTGAAATAAGATCTATCAGCTGATATTGTACTTCTTACATAACTCAAGAGTTGACTCTCAATGTGTAAATATTTTATAGATTATTTAGCAAAATAATAAAAAACCTATATGTAATTTCGTGATTAATAATTGGCTTAATCTTACATTAAACATTGAATGATTTTAAATAATTTTCAAATATTTGCTTTTATAATTATACTTATTGTATAAACCCCTCATAAGTTAGCGCAAAATGCTATATATTTTATCACATATGAGCTATTTTTTAAGCCAGCTTTTTAGTCAAAATTTCAAACCAATAACAATTAAATCAAAAGATATTAGGTTAAAACTATATATAAACCTGAGTAAAGAAATAAGATATTGCTATCAACAACAACAAAAAAGGGTTTTGTCTAGTTTTTGGTATAAATAACGCATATTTATCATTTTAAATTAAAGCTATCTTTTCAAGATTACATCTATAAATTCGTCTGTATTTTATAACTTATACCTGTTACCATGAAAAATCAATTGATTTTCCATAATAATTTTATTTCTATATTAAATTTAGAGACAGCTAATTTTTCTTTAAATATAATGAGATGTTTATCAGAAATTTTTAATTAAGCATAATAATGTATATATAAAAAAGACAATTACGAATAAAAACAAAACAATCAATTATTAGATTATTTATATCAATAAATTTAACGGAATTTGAACGTAATTGTTAAAAAAGCTAGCTTAAACAGTTTTGCCATTAAAAAATAACCTTCTTTATGAATGGTACATTCTAACAAGGGTAATGATATCCAGTGGAGCAACATATTTAACAAATATGTCTTTAAATAATCAGCCTATTTAACAAATATCTTTTTAAAATGCATAAGTTATATTACCTCTCACAAGATTGTTTAGTCCTTTGACACTGTACATAATTATTATTTGATTGATCTATCCTTAATTTTTATTCATATTCAATTTTATTGTTTGTATATAAATATTTAATACCTGTATTATAATACGGTTATTATTTTTTTTGCTATGTTTTTATAAAATAAATATCTAAGCAAATGTTACCAATTCTTATAATTATCTGGAATTGAAAAGAAAAAGAGGAGAAAAAGAAATGTATTGAGTCAGATAGTAGCCTTAACCTGTACAGCTTTACATTTATTTCATAGATAAATTGAAATTGAAATTAGATAAAATTATTAATTGATTTTAGATTATTAAACAAGACATGTTAGAATTATCCTATCAATTTCAAACTCTTCATGATGATTCCTATGACAGTTAGGTATGATTTAGAAAGCAACTCTATCATTGTTAACAGAAAGTCAGTACGTCCATTTAAAACATGCTTTGTGTGTTTTTTGGCTGCTATTGAAGAAAGACAACTGAAATTTTAAGTGAAAAGGTCTTTTAAGAGGTGTTTTAATGTATTTTTTTTACAGTAGCTTTTGATGGATTATTTTAGGTTAGGTTAGGTGATTGCCCTGCAGGGTTAGGAAAATGGCCCCGCATGGATAGAGCCCCCCCCCCCCGCAGTGGCTAGAAATAGGATAAAATCTACTGTGAAAATACCAAGAAACGTCCCTTAAGAGGCGTTGTCATGAAAGGGACTATACCCAAGATATATGTGCCTCTACTTAACGACTTCCAAAATTTGAGGGTGCCCTCAAGTAATCACCCCTTCCCCCCCCCCCTGCATCTACTCTATACATTATTTTGTCTGTCTGACTGTCGGTCATGCTTAAAAAACCTTATTGTTGGAGAAATGTTATTTTCACGACTGCTTTTTTAGATAGCCAGCTGTAAGTTTTAGTCAAGATACCTTATATTTATACAGATCTGCTCCATATATTTATTGTCTGTCTGTCTGACAGATATACTTAAAAGGACAATTTAATTTTAAAAGAAAAAAATTTAAAAAATGTTGGTGGTTATTTTTCTAAGCGCGTGAGGGTGCAGGTATCCTATCCTAAAATAGTTATAAACCTTCCCATGACCTATGACCTATGTCCCTGCAAAGGAGAAGCATATTAGTTAGGAAGATCCTTCCATATAAATAGACACACACACACAAACATTCTTTTACTTTGATATAAGGATTAGCATTTTGTTACTGTATCCTATTCCTAGCGGCTACGCCTTAGAGGCCTCTTGGGGCACTTGAGGAGGAGAGAGTCCAATTTAATAAACCAATTTATTTTTCTAGATTTTAAAAGAAAAAGACAAACAAACAAACAAAGAGACAGACAAACAGACATCCTGTTACTTTATTATTTCCTATTATATAAATTAGTAAGCTAAGCTTTTTTTGACTGTAGCAACGGATCTTGTTAACTGCTGAACCTAAAGGGTTCTTCTTTACAGTGAAGCTTATTATAGGTATAGAGAAGTTTATAACTATTTAGGAAGAGGGCTCTCCACTCTCCAAAAAAAATAACACCTAGAAAAAAAGTACCATCTCCGCAATTTTACTTCTTTGTTTTAAAACTTAAATTGAAAATTGGAAGAATGAACTTTCCCCCTTACCACCCTAAAAGCTTCTAGTGATGTTACTGCTAGTGATAATATATTATAGTTTATATCAACATAATATGCGGATTTTAAGAAAAATTTAATCAAATATGCGGACTTTTTTCAACCTTTTTTTGACAACATTTATTAGACATATTAGAATTATACTATTGATTTCAAATTTTGCACGGAAGTATGTCCTTTTACTGTATGCTATATTTACGCAATTTTGCAACAAATTTATGTGCAATTTCATTTAGACTTCAAAATTAATATTCTGCTTATTAAGTTCTGACACTCTAACTATTGTGCGTTTGTTCTACCTTCTGATTTTTGTGCTTCGTTTTTATGGATGTTGTCATCCTTGTCTAGAAAATACAAATTAATTAATCTATGGTAGAAAGTACAGAGAGTATAAATTATTTCCTACATTTTCTTTATCAATTATCAATTATCAATCACCTCTATTATCCATCTCTTTTTTAGGGGTTACCTTTCCCACCTCCCCTCTAATCCCTCGTTTTTAGTTACGTCACTAAGATAATTTCTAAGACACTAATACCGGGTTCGATACAAAGAATTAGAAAAACTATGTCATTTTTTTTAGCTCTACAGCTACTAACAAACCACTGTTTGTTCGACGTTCGTCCGCCTGTCCCTACTGGCAAGATAATTTCAAAAATATTCCACTTAACAAAGCTTTAATAAAGAATGGACACACAGACAAATTGATTGAGTAGATTTGCTACAAAAAAACCCTGAATAAGCTAGATTATATAAAAACAAGGATGACAACATAAATAAAAGCGAAGCACTGAAACAGTAGGACAAACATTAACACTTGTATAGTATCAGAACTGAATAATTAGAAAAGAAATGTATAGGAGCCGAAGCAAAATTGTAGGTAAATTTGTTGAAACAAGGATGACAACATCCATAAAAGCGAAGCTCTGAAACGGTAGGACAAACGTACATTAACACTTGTATAATGTCAGAACTGAATAATCAGAATGCGAATGTATAAGAGTCAAAGCAAAATTGTAAGTAAATTTGTTGAAAAACTGCTTGATACAGGATAATGATTATGGACATACTTACATTTTTAGGACTTGATTATAGAGTTGCTTCGCTTATAATATTGTACTTTGTTGTCCCAGGAATCAGTATACCAAAAATCAGACCAATCGGATAATTAGGTCACATACAAAATTTGTTGTTAAAAATGTAAAAAAAATCAACATGTTTAAAATGGACGTACGGACATTCTGGTAATGATTATAGAGTTGCTACGCTTTCTAAATCGTACCTAACTATTACAGGAATCACCATGCAAAATTTGAAATCGATAGGACAATTCTAACATGCCTAAATTAACGAAAAAAGCTATTTAAAAAAGTAAAAAAATCAACATGTTTAAAATGGACGTACGGTCATTTTGGTAATGATTATAGAGTTGCTACGCTTTCTAAATCGTACCAATCTACTAAAGGAATCACCATGCAAAATTTCAAATCGATAGGACAATTCTAACATGTCTAAATTAACGAAAAAAGCTATCCGTGACGGACGGACGGACGGACGGACGGACGGACCGACCCTAATTATAGAAAAGCTTCGCTTTTAAAAATGCTAGATACGGATAAATGTTTATGGACATACTTATACAAAATGTCCCAACCCAATGAAGCAATTAAGATATTGATTATTAATTTTTGTCAATGGCAAGTGGGTTATATTAAGCAATACTTTTGTCCTATTAAACAAAAACACCCTGTATATTGTAATTTTGCATAATATACTAAAATATTGAAAATTCAGTATCAATATTTTCAAAAGGTTTAGATAAGATAGATTACCTTATATTTTATAACATTCATTCATTTTAAATCGAATTAAAATATTCTTGTGAAAAGCAAAGTTTTTTTTAAAAAAATGTCTGTCCCAAAGAATGTAGTGGGACAAAGTGACTTAAAAATCAGCCATGTGACGTTATAAAAATGAGGGAGATGAGAGGATAAGTCAAAAAGAAAACCCTTAAAAAAGAAATGGATAATCCCTCATTTTTATGACGTCCCATGGCTGATTTTTGAGTCACTTTGTCCCACTTCGCAAAGACTCAAAGTTTACTACAGCGGTAACATTTACTTGGACTTAATCATCCCATAAATTTGCCATATCCTTTTAATAAAGTAAAGGATGTCTATCTGTACCGAAGGATCTTGCTAACCACTGAACCGATATGGTTCTCCTTGCCAGGGTAGTTCCTCATAGGTCCTGGGAAGCTTTGTAACTATTTTGGGGGAGGGTACCAATTTTTTTTGCAGTACGACGCCAGTATCGTTGAAACAAACATGAATGAATGATCTTAATATAGACATATTAATTATCAATTTAGATAAAATAGAAAAAAAATAAAATGCCACTAGAGGCCTTTACAGGCGTAGTCGATAGTGATATATAATTCACCAAATGTTATATATTTCAAGATTAAAAAATATAGATGAATATATATGATATATATATGATTTGCAAAAAAGTTTAAGGTAATATAAATTTCTTCAGTAAAAATATACCTGTCCCTAAAAATATTTGTTGAATTCATGAATAGATTTGTAAATTTGCTCAACTTTTGAAAACTTTTACAGCTGTAAATATTGAATAGGTAATTACGATATTCATAAAAACTTTCTGCCTTTGACATTTATATTTGAAATTAATAGTTAAAAGGAGGGATTGGAAACATGGGCGTCCAAGCTTTTTTATTTGGGGGGGGGGGGGCAGGTAATCTTTATTTTATACGTGCCTTTTTTCTTGGGGGGGGGGGGGGGTAATCACCCCTTTAACTCCCCCCCCCCTTGGACGTCTATGATTAGAAACCTTTTGTTATTAGTTCGCTACTTCTGAAGATTATTCAAACAAAATTAAGGCAAAGAAACGGCTGTAGACTTGCAGTTACATATCTGCAGCCGCTGAATACTACTAAAGACCGCTCGATTAACTTTCAATACTTTTAAAGTTGTATAACTTGTTTCCCTAATTTTTGTTATGGGCCACTTTAAAGTTTAAACCCTAATATTTGGTTTGATGTAAATTAGTTTAACGATAAAGACCAAAGTGTGTCAAAAATAAGCTGTGTGACGTCATAAAAATGAGGGAGATGAGAGAAGAAGTGGTAAAGAAAATCCCTAAAAAAGAGATGGATAATCCCTCACTTTTATGACGTCACGTGGCTGATTTTTGGGTGACTTTTTCCCTCTACTGCTAGCGTAACTTCACAGTTGTTAAATTTATTTCCCTAATTTTTTGTTAATGGTCACTAATATTAGCCTACATTTAATTCACAAAATAATTGAATTCGGAATAGAATTTATTGAAAAACGAAGATGATACTTTTCTGAAGAGTTTTTGCCTGGCCTAAAATTATGCAAATTATCCGGCTGATTTCTAATGTCGGATATCCGTTTATCCAACCGGATATCCGGTAATTTGCCAGATACCGGGCCATTTTCAATATCCTTCCGGATACCGGATATCCGGCATTATATATCAGCTAAATATCCGGTATCCGGCCAAAAAAGTATCCAGCCCAACCCTAGTAGTACCTACTTTTGGTAACTTTGTTAAGTTAGATGTGCTAAGGCCTGACAATATGTCATGGGATTATGTGTCCCTAGGGGACAGGGAAACACAGACCCAGAGACTCGGGACCAGGATTATGACAAACAATTTTAAGTAAAAATTTTCCCCACAACCCACTGCCTTCTTTCCACCCTTTCTTTCTCGATGTACACACCCCCCCTTGCAAATCCTGTGAACGCGCCTATAAACTTTGTTTAGTTAGATGTGCTAAGGCCTGATAATATGTCATGGGATTATGTGTCCCTAGGGACCAGGGAAAGTGATACACAAACCCAGGGACAAGAGACCAGGATTCTGACAATATGTCATGGGATTATGTGTCCCTTGGGAAAATGGAAAGTGCTACACAAACCCAGGAACAAGGAACTAGGATTATGACAATATGTCATGGGATTATGTGTCCCTAAGGACCAGGGAAAGTGCTACACAAACCCAGGGACTAGAGACCAGGATTCTGACAATATGTCATGGGATTATGTGTCCCTAAGGACCAGGGAAAGTGCTACACAAACCCAGGGACTAGAGACCAGGATTCTGACAATATGTCATGGGATTATGTGTCCCTAAGGACCAGGGAAAGTGATACACAAACCCAGGGACAAGAGACCAGGATTCTGACAATATGTCATGGGATTATGTGTCCCTTGGGAAAATGGAAAGTGCTACACAAACCCAGGAACAAGGAACTAGGATTATGACAATATGTCATGGGATTATGTGTCCCAAGGGAACAGGGAAAGTGCTACACAAACCCAGAGACACGTGACCAGGATTCTGACAAATAATTTTAATAAAAATTTTCCCCTCAACCCACTGCCTTCTTGTCCGCCCTTCGCTCTCGATGTACAGTAATAAAATGCCTTTTCTCGAAGTCGTATGTGGTTGAAAGAGTGATGCAAATTTCAGGTCTCAGTTTTCGCGATTTGAGTTGATTTTATCTTAAAATAGCGAATTAGATAATCTTGCAAGCATCGCTTTTATCTTAGAAAATAAGTAGATCAAAACGCGAAAACTGAGATCTTAATTTTACGCCACCCTTACAACTTTAAGTATGACCGCGTACGTCTTCGAAAATCGGAATTTGAATACAGTCCATCTATTTCTCACTTACCTTTAGTTACAGAACAAAACAAGTGGGAAAGAAAACCCTTAAAAAAGAGATGGATAATACCTAATGTTTATGACGTCACATGGCTGTTTTTTTGAGATTCATCCAAATTTCATATGGAATTAATTTGGTGAATGAAAGCCCCTGCACATGCATTACAAACCAGACAACAATCATTTAGGAAAACCAAAGTTGGGTTTGCTTTATCATTAACGGAAAAAAGATGCATAAATCTATGATACAAAGTAGCTTGATGTCTTTCTGTCCGTCCGTCTTTATGTCCCTTAAGATCTCGGTAACCACTGAACCGATCAGATTCTACTCTTCAGTGAATATACCTACTGGTCCTGAGGTGGTTTTAAGCTATTTTCTTGGGGGTTGGAACACCCCCAACCCCAAAGAAAAAAAAAAAAAAAAATCCCCCTAAATCTAAAAAAAATTAATTTAAAATTAGTGGTGGCAGCTCCAGTGGAACTTTTTTTTTATTACCTCTTGGGGACTGCTCCTAGAGGCCACGGGCGAAGCCGCTAGTATAATATAAGTAAACAATAAAAAGAAGAAGAAATGTACAAGTATTATAGAATTTAATAAATAAAACGACAGAAATGTCACTGCTGGAACATTTTAATTTGAAATAAAAGCACAAAAAATTTATATTTTAAATGTTTGATATAAACATTTTACATCGAGGGCTTTGTTTAAGTCAAACATGCATAAAAGACCCCAAAAAATACTGTTTTTATATTGTAAAAGATGATCTATTCAGTCTATTCTTTATTTGAATAACTCTAGAATGTTGTACAAAAATTATTGAAAGGTTGCTATTTATTAAAGTTTTACTTTTAACTGACAGAATAAATAACCAAGTATCATATTCAGAAGGGGTTGTACTCACCCCCCTAGCAAAATTAATTGGGGTGGTGGATACACCCCCCTAGATTATAGCTATGTCGATAGACTGTTTTATTTACCATTTTTATCTATAATACAAAGTAGCTTGATGTCTGTCCGTCTGACCGTCTGTCTGTCTGTCCTTTAAGATCTCGGTAACCGCTGAACCGATTGGATTCTACTCTTTAGGGAATATACCTACTGGTCCTGTTTATTTATTTTTTATTTTTAATTTTTGTGCATGCGAACAACCTAGGTTTAATTTTTACGAATTGAAATTTTTGTGTATACGGCAAACAACCTGGGTTTAATTTGTACAAATTAAAATTTTTGTGCATAAAGCGCACAACCTGGGTTTAATTTTACCACAGAGTAATTAAACAAAGAATATTTTTTTGAATATTTCTATTAAGGAGGGTTGACTTCCCATTAACTATATAGGGCGAAGCCCCTAGAGGCTAGGGGCGAAGCCGCTAGTCCAATTATATAAAGTAGTAAGCTTTTTTTGTCTGTATAGAAGGATGTCACTAACCACTTAACCGATATGGTTTTCCTTTAGAGTGAGTCTTCTTATAGATCCCGGGAAGGTTTATAACTATTTTTTAGGAGGGTAACCACCACCCTTCCAGGAGAAATCGCCCCTGGAAAAAAATTACCTCCCCCCAAATTTTTTTTTTACTTTTTCTTTTAAAATCTAAAATAATAAATTGAGTTATCAAATTCGACTCTCCCCTCCTTAAGTGCCCCTAGAGGCCTCTAGAGGCGTAGCCGCTAGTCCTAAAATATAAAGTAATAAGCTTTTTTGTTTGTAGCGAAGGATCTCGCGAACCACTGAACCGATATGGTTCTCTTTTAGAGCGAAGCTTTGTATAGGCCCTGAGATGGTTTTAGGCTATTTTATTCTTATAAATAAGTCGGGGTATGGTTTTAAGCTATTTCTCTTCCCTTATTTAGCCCTTCGAATATAAAGCTCCTAGATTCTAGGTACGCAGCCGCTAGTATTATATAAAGTTGTAAGCTTTTTTGTCTGTATAGAAGGATGTCACTAACCACTGAACCGATATGGTTTTCCTTTAGAGTGATTCACCTTTTAGATCCAGGGAAGGTTTTTAACTATTTGGGGGGAGGGTATCTCCGCCCTCCCAAAAAGGATGAACCCCACCAAAAAATATTTGTATAACTTTTTAATTTATGTGTCCCTAGAAGCCTCAAGGGGCGTACCTGCTAGTTGATATATGTATAAACTAAATAAAGTTTCTCAATAAATGTCAATAAAATGACAGTCGTAACGACACAACCCAATCTTTCCAGATTTTGTATAATTTTTTGAGGAACACGACTCTAGTGACGTCATATTTTTCTTTCCCGAAAAAGGGAAGGGGGGAAGAAAATCTCTTCAAAAGAGATGGGGAAAACCCCCTATCTCCTATCTCTTTTTTTCTTCCCCCCTTCCCTTTTTCGGGAAAAAAAATATGATGTCACTAGAGTCGTGTTCCTCAAAAAATTATACAAAATCTGGAAAGATTGGGTTGTGTCAGTCGTAACCACTTTTATTGAAAGCCTAATGGTCGACATAACAATTTTGCATGTAGACAAAATACTATCAGTTTTGTATAGGTAATATCTTTTAAAATAACTAGCGGCTACGCCACTAGGGGCACTTGAGGAGGGGAGAGTCGAATTTGATAACCCAATTTATTCTTTTTAAAAGAAAAAAGTAAAAAAAATTATTAAAAAATTTTTTTACTGGGGGTGATTTCTCTTGGGAGGTTGGTGGTACTCTCCCCCAAAATAGTTATAAACCTTCCTGGGACCTATAAGTAGCTACCCTTTTAAGGAGAAACCGATCGGTTCAGCGGTTAGTGAGGTACAAATAAACAGACAGATAAACAAACAGACAGACAAACACACATCCTGTTACTTTATTATATTTCTTAAAAACATAAAATGGCAATAATTTCTTTTTCTAATTTTTGCATTCCCCGTTGGTACGATGCATATGGTACCAATAAGAATTATGGAAAGATCCTAAAATGTACTAATGGAGTCTCTGTTTTATAACCCACCATCCTTCTGAACATTTATTTCTTTATTCGGGAATAGATAGTCCCTTTCGTGGCAACGCCTCTTAAGGGGAGATTCGTCGTATTTTCACAGTAGCTTTTGAGAGGTCATTTTAAGTTAGGTTAGGTGATTGCCTAAAATCTAAAATAAGAAATTGGGTTATTAAATTCGACTCTCTCCTCCTCAAGTGCCCCCAGTATTCATTAGAGTAAAAGAAGAGAGTGGGCACGGTTTATTTGTAACTCTACCCATGGGACCCTATGCCCAAATATTTATAGTTCTTATATTAAGTCTCCACATATTAACCTCTGTTAGACCTTGGAACACTGTGTTGACATTATATTTATATTGGATTAAAGTCCCTCAACAGATTATGACGTCATACGATAGAATAAAACGATGACTGAGAGGCCAGTACACACTGTAATTGACCAATGGTAAAATTTATGCTGGCCTCTCATTGGTTATTATATCGTATGACGTCATAATCTGTTGAGGGACTTTACTCATCTTCGATATGTCGACATACGGAGGGGACATTTGACTGTTTATTAAACTAGTCCCCAAAGTCTTAAAAACAACGTTTTCTTATTTGTTGGTTTAACAACTTTGGAGACTATTATTTAATTTTTATTGGTTGGTTCATTTAGTTTCGTGTCCAAATGATTCAACCACTAATTGTAATCTATAGAAGGGGTAATGTTGTGTATCAACATTGGGGATGTACATCAATTTATCGAACATTGTCTTAGGCACATTAGATCTCTAGATAAAAGTGGTAATGATTGACATATTACCGATATACTGCTGTAAAAGGGATAATTTGACTAAAAGAATACAGGGACATAAAGGGATAAGACAATTGCCGATAAATTGATGTACATTATAAATGATGATATACTAAATTAACCTTTCTGTAGATTGCAATTAGTAGGTGAAATGTTTCGACACTCAACTACGTGAACCAGCCAATCAAAATTCAATAAAAGTCCCCAAAGTTGTAGTGCCAACGAGTTAGAAAACGTTATCATAGGATTTTTGGGACTAGTGTAATAAACATTCAAATGCCCCCTCCTCCCACCTAGAAAGAATATCTTAAAGAGTGACTGCTTGCAAGCTAATGACATTATATATATACTAGAGTTGGGCAGAATATCCTAGTTGGCCGGATATCCGGCTATTTTCAATATCCGGCCGGATATTTAACTATCCGGATATCGGATTTCCTGCTAATTTTTAATGCCAGATATCCGGTAATTTGCCGGATATCGAACAATGGCAAGATATCCGGCCGGAGCCGGATATTCGGCATTATAAATCAGCTGGATATCCGGTATCCGACCAAAAAGTATCCGGCCTAACCATAATCTATTGTCTCATGTTGATTTAACAGCAACTTTAAGGATTAATTGGACTACCAGCTTTCTTAACAGGGTTGGGCCGAATACTTTTTTGGCCCGATATCTGTCCATCGTTCGATATCCGGCAAATAGCCAAATATCCGGAATTAAAATGATTTCAATATCCGGTTTCCGGCCAGATATCTGGCCGAATATCCAGCCAAACTCATTTCTTAACTATAAAGAATGCATAATAAATGAAGGTAAGGATAGGAATTTGGCATAATTTGTCACAACTGAAACAAAAAAGAACAAAGAAGGAGGTATAATGATTTTTTATTTCATATTAATGGCGGTTTCCTTAAATTGCTGCCCAGTAGAGCATTTTATAATTTGGTAGCAGACGAATATGGTCATTGAATAAGGAAGGGAGGTAGTTATACATCTATACTATAAATCTGTTTGGGTAGGTATACCCTATGGCCATTTGTTAAAAGTTTTAAGAACTCCTCTTCTAGATACTGGATGTAATCGTTTTTGTTCATTGTAATTAATGATTTGGTACTTTTGGATATGGCATTATTATTACTATAACAAAACCAATAATATTTAATGTCAAAGTTATACTGAAATAATAACAATTGTTATTTAGTATTAATGACTCAATTATTGGACTATTGGTTTTCTAATTGAAAGGTATAATAAGGGTGTAGTTAAGGAAAGTAAATACTACTAAATTCTATTCTACTAGTATTTGCTGAACAGGACATTATATAAAATTATAGCCTAATAGTAATCCCAAGTCTGAGATTAGGTAATTTTTAAGCAAAGTTAAAAACAATTAGATCCTTTCATATTTTATAATTTATTCCTTTAAGAACAAACTATACATAATTAATTCCATTGTCTTGAAATATCAATATATACAGTTTAAAAAATAGCACATAAATTGTTAATAACAAGAGATATTATAATATATTGTAAAAAAATTAACTAATTATATTTGGAGACAGTTTGAAAATCAAATACTTTTCATTCCATCTTGATAGACAAGGTTCTTTTAATTTTTAGTGCCTTGTCTTTAGCTGCTAAAATGAGCATCAAAATTTGAGCAAAATCGTCACCTTTAAAGCATTCATAATAGATGTTAAAAAGAAAGAAATTTTCTTTAAGAAAAATGAAAACAAAGGAATGTTATTAAGATGCTTTGGAATTTTTTTAAAAAAGGGGGATTTTAATATTTGAGTCAAGTTTAGACATTGATCTGATTATTAAAATTGAAAAAGGTTAACTAACTTCTCTGAGGCCTGCAGGCGGCTCCCGAACTCTGATTTATTTGCTGTCCCAAAAGGGCAGGCAATAAACTATATAAATTGTCCTGCAATGTTGTAGGGAATGCATTAATATTTATCCATGGCTCTTAGGTGAGATATTTATTTCCCCAATGATTGCAGGCTAAATTTCATAAAAACAAGGATGACAATATCCATAAAAGCGAAGCACTGAAACGGTAGGACAAACGTACTTTAACACTTGTATAGAATCAGAACTGAATAATCATAATATAAATGTATAAGAGTCAAAGCAAAATTGTAAGTAAATTTGTTGAAAAACTGCTTGATTCAGGATAATGTTTATGGACATACTTACATTTTAAGGACTTGATTATATAGTTGCTTCGCTCATTTCATTATACTTTGTTGTCCCAGGAATCAATATACCAAAAATCAGATCAATCGGATGATTAGATCACATAAAAATTTATTGTTAAAAAAGTAAAAAATCAACATGTTTAAAATGGACGTACGGACATTTTGGTAATGATTAAAGATTTGCTATGCTTTCTAAATCGTACCTAACTACTAAAGGAATCACCATGCAAAATTTGAAATCGATAGGACAATTCTAACATGCCTAAATTAACGAAAAAAGCTATCCGTTACGGATGGACGGACCGACCTTAATCATAGAAAAGCTTTTAACAAATGCTAGATTTTATTCCTTAATGTAGGGACATAATTATGGGTGATGGTACAAAAATGTAATAATATGTTATAACCGGAAAGTAAGTAATAGTTATTAATGGTAAAAGTAATTAAATTTCCATTACTAAGTGATCTTGATATATAATTGATTATCAAGGGCAGTGGTTTTATAATTGTATTAATAGGGTTAAGAACTTCGAAACAAGGGCAGTTATATCCCCAAGTATAAACTTGTTGTAAAAGTAAAATAGAAAACCAAACTAAAAAGAATATAATATCTATAACACAAAGTAGCTTTATGTATCTCTGTCCGTCTGTCCCTTAAGATCTTGGTAACCACTGAACCGTTTGGATTCTACTCTTTAGGGAATATACCTACTGGATAGACGGATATCCGGCCAAACCAGATATCCGGACCAACCCTAATTTCCGCATAATTTTAAGTGTTGTAACCTTTGTCTTGCAATGGGAAGTAATACTAATACTGGTCCCCAAAGTTTAGTGGAACAAAGGAGAAGTGTCCAAACTTTCCACCAATAATATTAATCCATAGAAGGGGTAATTTTGTTCATTATAATTGGTTTTTGCAACAATTTATCATCTGTTCTTTGCTTATAGTCCCAGAATAAATTGCATACAATGACATGACAAAATAAGTTTCCATTTTTATAGATAATGTCATCCTTGTTTAGGTAAAGTTTATAATTAGTTGAAAACAAAAAAGACATGTTGAGAGGGGATGTTGTCAAGCTGGAAGGTCAGAAAGTTAGGGGATTTTATTTAGGAAACGCAATAAACTACTGATATTTTTTTTATTAAACAAGGATGACAACATCCATAAAAGCGAAGCTCTGAAACGGTAGGACAAACGGATATTAACACTTGTATCGTGTCAGAACTGAATAACCAGAATTTAAATGTATAGAAGTCGAACGAAACAAAACTGTAACTAAATCTGCTGAAAAACTGATTAAATACAGGATATTGTTTAAGGACATACTTACATTTTTAGGACTTAATTATAGAGATGCTTAGCTTTTAACAATGTACTTTGTTGTCATAGGAATTAGTATTCCAAAAATCAGACCAATCGGATAATTTTATCACATAAAAATTTGATGTTAAAAAAGTTAAAAATCAACATGTTTAAAAAGGACGTACGGACTTTCTGGTAACGATCATATAGTTGCTTCGCTTTCTAACTCGTACCTAACTCCTATAGGAATCATCATGCAAAGTTTGAAATCGATAGGACAATTCTAACATGCCTAAATTAACGAATAGAGCTATCCGTTACGTACAGACGGACCAACCCAAATTATACAAAAGTTTCGTTTTTAAAAAAGTTGTAATATAATATTATGGTATTAGTATAATGCTCTTTGATCATTGCAAAGAAATATAAGAAATAAGAGAATTATCAGGAATAAGGTATAAAAAATAGGAGAAAATTCTGGGAAAAAATACACTACAATTCTAGTTAATGTCCAATAGAATAAACGGGAGGGGAGACTATGAGATATTTCGTAATCGTTAATTCCAGAGCACTTAAAACTCAATAAAAATCATTATTCTATTACTATCAAACCAATTACTATTTTGGGTTAGGTGATTGCCCCACAGGTTTAGGCAATTAGCCCCCCAGGGGCTATAAATAGGAAAAAAATACAAAGAATTGCCCCTTAAGGTGTGTTGCCACAAAAGTTAGTATACCCCAAATGTTTATTATAAACTTCTGGAATGACAGATCAACTAAAGCCCAAGGGCCAAATATAGCTCTAGTTTTCCAGGGAGTCCATGGTATAAAGTTCAACCTGTTTAAAAGCCAATGCATTAGATGGCAATGTTGTGTATTTATGTTTGATGTTATGTTTACCTAATTTTCTTATGTTTAAGGTTAATATAAACCATTTTTTTACATTTATACTGTTCCCAATTTCCCTACAGAAAAAAATGTATAACATAATCCGAGACATTGTCCATTAAATGAATGAGACATGACAACCATTACATACGAAATACAACTATTAATTAATTACACTGGCATGTAATGTACAGTAGAAGCTTTTTGCGGGTTAGAGTCATTATTTTTGGTAGAAAAACTACTCTTTAATCGAAGTCCAAAAGGTAATTAATCAACAAACAAAAAGTTAATTGTAAGCCAGTGTTACTGAAAGTGTTTGTTTTTGAAGATCTATAAAAGTTCAAATAATCAACTTAGAATGCTTCTGTTTATTTTAGATGTGAAATATTGAAAGTTTCCATTCTCCTCTGTCTTATTTCTAAAGTATAATTAAATTTATTACTGTCAACTTGTATTGAAAAGTAGTAGAAATCTAATTTTATGAAAAGTTTCTGAGTAAAGCTAATTCATTTAAAGCAAAAAGCTTCACAAATTGTGAAAGCAATGAAATAAACAAGGATGATTAAGACCCATATATACAATGATGCATAGCCAATATGAGAAAATATAATAAACCACTAGAAAAATTATGTATTTGCATATGGAAAAATTCTAGAACAAACTCACTTCCGTTTTTTTCTTATTCTAAAATAGAAACATGAAACAATTTACCAAAATATGAGAGGTATCAAATAGGAAATTCAAAAGCTGACGTTAAGCAGTGTGTAAGCTACTGATTTGATCTCTCTTTAATGCTTGCGCAATCTTTCTAATAAACTCAATAAATAAATTGTCCTGTTATAAATTGCTGATTTTTATAGCTATAAATATAACTTTCTATCTGGCCTTTTGTTGGCTTATGCACAAATGGTAAACCATGTGGACACTTCTAAAACTATAATTCTGTTTGCATTTGATACTTTTTATGTGTATATTTTCTGCTGAATAAGGTATGTAAAGATTGTATATCTTTTGCAGATAAATGTAGAAATGCATTGGGTTTGCGCCCCTTTCTATCAAGCAGAGGAGAAGATTAAATAAAGTCCAAAATATTAATTTATTTAGGCGTTCTCTTTTATAAAATAAAATATTTTGAAATAAAATTCTTGGTTTGGCTTGGTATTATTTTACCGTTAATACTTATAAATGTAAGTTAACGTTTTAAGAATGTGAATGTTATAGTGAAGAATGTTTATTTCCAAAATAAATAGGTTAAAGTTAGCTTTTTGTTTTGTTGGAGAGCTAGCTGTGATTTGAGCTAATCTTATAAATAGCTTCAATAAAAGTGAAAATGTGTACTTTAAAAAGCTTGTAAATGGCTCACAATTTATATGAAATGTACCAAAGTACTCCCCCCATAACCTTATCAAACGTGATTCGTATATGAAATATAGCAAAGCAGTGTCACATCCAGATATATGAATGTTTAGATATACATCAAACTGTGATAGTACTGCATTCAAAAACAATAGGAACAGCTATGGACCTTTGGGAATGAAAAAGTGAATGTGTTTGGGATGTGACAGTGCAGTGTGACAGGTCAGGGATCTAAAGGGATAAGACAATGACCGATATGTTGATGTACATCTCCAATGATAATAAACAAAATTTACTTTTCTATAGATTACAATTAGTGGTTTAAACGTGTGGCCTCAATCGAAATTCAATAAAAGTCCGTAGAGCTAAGAAACAGTTTAAAAATAAACTTTTGGAACTAGTATAATAAACAGCCAAATGTCCCCTCCCTCCATGGTGCCAGGTTCACTCAATGAATTAGATTCTAAGCTTGAATATGTGACTAATCCTACCATTACAATAAAATGTAATTCTAGCGATGGAGAACATATAATGTAATTCATATGTGATTAAAAATATTACAATACTTATCTTAGTTTTATTTTTAACAAGGATGACAACATCCATAAAAGTAAAGCTATGAAATGGAAGGACAAACAAACATTAACACTTGTGGATTGTCAAAACTAAATAAACTAAATTTTTATGCATAAGGCTATAAAAAATGACAAGTAAATTTGTTGCAAAACTTATTAAATACATGTTACTGTTTAAGGACATACTGACGTTTTTAGGACTTAATTATAGAGATGCTTCAGTATACCTTGTTGTAATAGGAATTAGTATACCAAAAATCAATTGAGGGCCCGAAGGTTCGAGCTAACAAAATTGTATTAATATTATGATTAGTCATACTTGAAAAAACTTATCAGAGGAATAGTTAATTAATACAAAACAAAATGTCACTGGTACACAGCCACAAAATAGCAAAAAATTTTCATATATAAAATGTAAAAAGAGATTATGTTTAGGAAAGTAGATTTCAATTGTCAAATTAAAATTATTAAAAATGAAAAAAAATATTTGTTTGAATTTTTCTTTTTATTGAAAATATTATAATTTTAAAACAGATACTAATATGAAAAAGTGAAAGGTAGAAAGATGGAATGTTATTTTGCAAAATTATTTTCTTGTGCAAATCTGATTATTTGCGAACAAACCCCCCATCAACCAAACTCCTTAATTTAGTTTTCTTTTAGTAAAAATTCTTTGTAATTGCTTCAGGTAGGATAAGATGGCTGTTGGATTAAATAAATAAAAGTTTACATAGCTGACATGTGTCAAATAACCTAATTATACTTTGGCATGTTGTTAATTCTTTAACAATTTCACTTTAACAATTTTTTTTGTCACTGACCCCCCACTCCCTTCCGCTAACTTATTAGTAGTTAGTAGTGTTTCAAGATGTAATATAGGGGTGGTATATGAGTGTTCAACTTGCAAAATATAAGAATTTGCACTCTGTCAAACTTATTTTACAAGATGCACTTATTCTAGGACAAATTACACAAAATATTGACATGTAGGTACAATACATAACAAATATTTCAACATAAAAATAAGTTTCTTTTTGGAAGTAAAACCTCTTTATAAATAGGGCAAGTTCGTAGGTCAGCCTTCTGTTGATTTATTTTTTATCTTATTATAAAAGCGAAGCTTTTCTATAATTAGGGTGGGTCCGTACGTCCGCTCGTCCGAGACGGATATCTTTTCCCGTTAATTTAGGCATGTTAGAATTGTCCTATCGATTTCAAACTCTGCATGGTGATTTCTGTAGTAGTTAGGTACGATTTAGATAGCGTAACAACTCTATAATCATTATCAGTATGTCCGTACGTCCATTTTAAACATGTTGATTTTTCTTCTTTTTTAACAACAAATTTTCATGTTATCTAATTATCTGATTGATCTGATTTTTAGTATATTGATTCCTGAGACAACAAAATATAAAATTATAAGCGAAGCAACTATATAATCAAGACCTACAAATGTAAGTATGTCCATAAAAATCATCCTATATCTAAGCAGTTTTGCTTTGACTCATATTCATTTATATTCTGATTATTCAGTTCTGACATTATACAAGTATTAATGTCCGTTTGTCCTAACGTTTCAGTGCTTCGCTTTTATGGATGTTGTCATCCTTGTTAAATTACAGTTTAAAGATTCCCGTTAGGGTTAAGGGCGAAGCTACAAAGATGTAAAATAAGCAGAAACCAATTAAATTCTAAGATGAAATTCTAAGGCATTTACAAAAATCAACTAAAAATCATATCAGCATATATCTATCTCTAAAAAATTGATAAAATTGTAGAATTTTTCTAAAAGTCACGACTGTGAATGGTGGTATGGTGCACCTTACAATTTATTTTTTGAGAAATATTTTTAAAGTAAAAAACTTTTTGAAAATAAATATCTTTACAGAATAAATTTAAGATGTTATAAAGAAAATTAAAAAAATTAGTTTTCTTAGCTGTAATAAATATACACTCAACCCATAAGTAGAGTCCTTTAGATGTCTTTAACCAATCTCTTTAATCATTACATAGTTCCACACACATGTACTTAATTCAGGGGGAGATAAGGCAATAGCGCTTATCCACTATTCTTAAAATTAGAGTATCATTTTGCTGTCTTTTGATTAAAACATTAAAACTTTTTAGAAAGTAAAAAAGTTTTCCTTTAGATAAGATACCTCTACTTGAAATATAACCATAAAATTTCATGCTTAAACCAATTCTTTCTATTCTTTTTTTTTCTTCAGTTTTAGTAGCAAAGCTGCTCTATGTATAATTCTAATTGTTATTGTTGAGTCCAGTTTATCATATCACCCTTGAAGCAAAACATTTGACTTATAATTCACTTTGTCCGTCCATCTTTTAGAAATTTGTATAAGCTATTTTATATTTATAAAATTCGCTATCTATTGATGATGTTATCCTTGTTCTTTTTCTTTCTTTCTTTAAAATGGATGTTGACATGTTGCTACACAAATTTTAATCTATTTTGTCTGGGATATCTCTCTTCCCCTCACTCTCTTTCTCTCTCCTCCCTCTTTCTCTCTTTTCTTTCTCTTTATCTTTCTCTCTCTCTCTCTCTCTCTAGGGAAAACCAATATCTAAGTAAATATATGGGCGTTCTCAGGAAATTTAGAAAGAACAAAATATGTTTTCTGTTTTTATATTTTAAATAACTTTATAGTTGAGATACACATTTAAGAAACAAAGCTACCTTATAAGACTGGTCATTCGGTTAGTCTATATTCTGAGAGCTATTTTAAAAAAAATATATACGTGGTTGTACCTTTCCATAGAATACTTCGCCCCTAGCCTCTAGGGGCTTCGACCCAAGAGGTGATAAAATTTTTTTTTTTTGGCGAAATTCGTCAAAGGACCAAGAAAATCTTCAGCAAAAAAAGTGGGGGGGATTTTTTGTTTTGGGGGGTTGGGGGTGGTGTCCCACCCCCCAAGAAAATAGCCTAAAACCACCACAGGACCAGTAGATATATTCCCTGAAGAGTAGAATCCGATCAGTTCAGTGGTTACCGAGATCTTAAGGGACGGACAGACAGACGGACGTATAGACATCATTCTACTTTGTATTTTAGACAAGAAAATGTATGGGGGGGGGGGGGTTGAATTCCCCCCTTTTAGCTTGTATCTATTTAAAGGCAAATAATATGATTTCAGAAAATTTGTCAGGATCAAACTAGATGGCACACACATGAAACATGGAATTAATACTTTTAAAAACGAGGCTTTTCTATAATTAGGGTCGGTCCGTCCATCCGTACGTCCGTCTGTCCGTCACACACGGATAGGTTTTTTCGTTAATTTAGGCATGTTAGAATTGTCCTATCGATTTCAAACTTTGCTTGGTGATTCCTTTAGTAGTTAGGTACGATTTAGAAAGTGTAGCAACTCTATAATCATAATAAGGATGTCCGTACGTCCATTTAAACATGTTGATTTTTTTACTTTTTTAACAACAAATTTTTATGTGATCTAATCTTCCGATTGATCTGATTTTTGGTATGTTGATTCCTGGAACAACAAAGTACAATATTATAAGCAAAGCAACTCTATAATCAAGTCCTAAAATGTAAGTATGTCTATAAACATTATCCTGTATCTAGCAGTTTTCAACAAATTTACTAATAATTTTGCTTTGACTCATATTCATTTATATTCTGATTATTTAGTTCTGACACTATATAAGAGTTAATGTCCGTTTGTCCTACCGTTTCAGTGCTTTGCTTTTATGTATGTTGTCATCCTTGTTTTTTTTTATAAAAGGGACTTATTTTATTCTTTTTATTTTCTTTACGCAGGAACTCTCAAATCTACGATGTTTTTTTTTCAGGCTTAGAATTGGTTATGCAAGCAAAAAAACAGTAATAATTCTTAGAAAATATTCACTACATGTAATGTTAAACCTAATTTCAAACATACATAAGGTCCTTGTTTACAATTTAAAAAAATCAGTTTGTTTAAATTGTTAAATTTTTCTTTAAATTTGGTAAAAGAAGCATTTAAGGGGGGGGGGGCGTAATGACATCTCAACTTAAACAGTGAGCAAAAGCCACACCCCCCTCCCCTTTTATCAAATAAAAAATATAAAAAATTAGATTTGCAATTTTCCAATTAGACATATTCTATCTTGTTTCTCGCTTCTAACTTGTTGCATATATGTTTATGGACTCAGGTTAGGGAGAGGACATTGGGATGTTATTTTTTTACATCAGTCCCCATAGTTTTATACAAGATATTCTTATCTGTGGCTGAACAACTTTGGGGACTTTTATTTAATTTCAATTTGTTGGTACATTTAGTTGAGTGTTCAAACGTTACAACCACTAATTGCAATCTTAAGAAAGGTGTAATATTGTGTTTTATCATTGGGGGTGTACATTAAATTTTCGGCCATTGTCTTTCCCTTTAGATCCCTGATATGGACTGGCAATAAAGTCTAATTTTCAGAGGATAAGAAAATAACATAGTGCAGATTTTCTTTCTGCTTAATTGACCAAGGATGACATGATTCTGAAAAGCGATGTTAATATCAAAATAAACGTATTTTTTTCTATGTCTGATTTTACTTAAGAGGGTGGAGATGTATCTTCTCTTAAAATAGTTATAAACCTTCCCAGGACCTATGAGATGCTACATTGTTCAGTGGTAAGCAAGATCCTTCGTTACATACAGAAAACAAACACACAGACATATAGACACATAGACATCCCGTTACTTTTATTTATGCAAAGACAACACCTGACATGAAAATGGTTAAGCACTAACTTTAGAACAAATGTGCTTTGCAAAATACTCAAGAGACTTCAAGGGTTTGGCAACTGCACATTCTTAGCAAGTCACAATCTTAACCGCACATCTATAATTGAAACAATTTATAGAACCGCAGCCAATATTTCGGGAAAATTTGAGCCGAAAGCCAATAATTAAACATCTAAATAAATCGCAGTCTTGCTAATATTGTGGCTGCCGAGCCCGATGTAGTGTAATTTTTTTCTGAGCAAAAAATTGCTCTTCTATAAGATGTGCAGTCTAGATGTCTGAGAATAAATAGAAAAAATAAATTCTATTTAGACAGGAAAAGCAAGGTTGGTGCAAAATTGGTTTCCAAAAGGAAATAGTTTTCTTTTTACATTGATTGATAAAAGTGAGAAAATTAGCCAAGACTATTTTATTCAACAAATAGTATTAGCGGCATCGCCTTTAGAGGTTCTGTTGGATGGGGAAGAAAACTAGCATAAAACCATCCAAAGTTTTAATTTAACAAAAACCATCACAAAGCTATGTCAAACTGCCTCAAAATGTATAACTTAATTGGTTCATAGATTAACAAGATAAAAAACCTATCTATTTTATACAATACAAGTAGCTACGCCCTCCAGAAGCCTCTAGGGGCACTTAGAGTGGGAACAGTAACATTGACCCTCCCTTATTATCAATTTAGTTTTATAAAGAAAAGTAAAAAAACATTTTTTGCGGGGCGTTGGAGGTCATTTTAAATGGGAGTGTAGAGATACCCTCCCCCAAAATAGTTAGAAACCTTTCATTGACCTATAAGAAGCAACACTGAAAAGTTGAATCATATTGGTTCAGCGGTTAGCGAGATCCTTCTCTACAGACAAAAAACCTTACTACGTTATATAATAGGATGGTTCTTATTTTTAAAAAAGGCATGTATATTTTTTTTGCAGGGGGAGGGGGGAGGTTAACCTTCTGAAGTATAAACCTAATTTATTTAATATCTTATTCCTCTTGTCTCAGGGAGGAAGGGAGGGGACAATGGACAATTAATTCAATTTTAGAGTTTTAACTCAATATCTCCAAAACCAGATATATCTGGAAAATTCCAAAAATTTAGATGGAGCAATCTTTATTAGATTTGTATAATAAGAAATTATTAAATACTGAAAGAAAAGTATTTAACATTAGGTTATCCTGTATTATTTTCCTGTGAATAGTCTGTAATTTATCATAAGAGGTATAACCTTAGTACTGGCACCATAATTGGGGTTTGTTTTCATATTTGACAAGGGGTTGATTAGAATGGATAGTTACAGAAGTATCACAGTAGAATTTTTGGTTTATCGCACCCATTCTTAGAAGAAAACTTTTTTGTTTGAAAACCAAAATAAACATGTTTTGAATTTTTTTCCAAATGGTTTGCTGGTATTTGTATTGGTTAGTTCAGTAAGAATTGTCTGCTTTTGGGAATAACTGTTTTAGCGGCATTCTTTACGCTGGTACCCAAAGTCTCAGAAATTTGCCAAAATAATAAAAGTTGCAAGTGGTTTGATACCCAAAGTCCAAGACTGTCAGAAATATGAATTTTAGATTCATTGTCCCCTCCCTTTCTCCCTGTCTTGTCTGAAGATGTAAGAATGTATCCCCAAAGATAATATGATGAAAGCTATATATCAGGATATATAAGTTGGAAGGAATTTTAATGTTAGAGGGAGATTTGAACTCTGCATCAATTTTTAAGGATTTCTTATAAAATTCGTTTTTTCTATAATTCTTTATCCAAAAGCGGAAATACAATTTAAGTTAAATAATTTTGACCAATAGGATAGGTGGATTAGAAACTACCTGCGCTCTAATTGGGTGATCATGTACAACACTTAAGCTTCTCCAATCAGAGCGCAGATAGTTTTCAATCCACCAATCACAGATGTCAAAATTAATTAACTTAAATTGTATTTCCGCTTTTAAATAAAGAAATATATAAAAAAAACGAATTTTATAAAAAAATTCTTAAAATTTGATGCAAAATTTCAAGTCTCCCCCTAACATTAAAATTCCTTCCAACTTATATATCCTAATATATATATATATATACAAAAAAAATATTGTTCTCGGGACTTAACCCATTAGTGCCGAACTTCCCCCCTGTCGTCAGAATCGCTTGAAATTTTAAACACAGCTTCCTTAAGGGATTGTAAGACATTTGTATTTTTAGATTTTTTGATTTGTGGCATACTAAAGAAGTTTTTTTTTTGCGTCGTTTCCGACGCATTCGGACTAATCAATTTTCGCATGCGTCTATTATGTACCATATCGGACTAATCATCCTAGGCTTTTACTGTATAATCTATTAGTTGCTTCGCCCCTAACCTCTAGGGTGGGTGGGGAATGTCAGAAAAATAGCATAAAACCATCCCAAGATATTTATAAAGCTTTTCTGATAAGTAAAACCAATTCAGACCCGAAATTTCTATAATCTTTAGCTTCAGACAAAAACCTTACTACTTTATAGTATGGAACACTATACTAGCAGCGGTTACGCCCCTAGAGGCAATAAGGGGCCCTTGGGTTGGGGGGGAGTCAAACACCCTCTTTTAATTGCAGTTTTTAGAGAAAAATTGATAAAAAATTTTGAGAGGGGTTTATTATTTTCTAGGGGTGATTTCTCCTAGGGCGGTTGTGATACTCTCCCCCAAAATAGTTATAAACCTTACCAGGTCCTATGAGAAGCTACCATGTAAAGGAGAACAATATCGGTTCAGTGGTTAGTGAGATTCCTTTGTACACACAGACACATATATATAGAATGTATATCCTGTTACTTTATTATAAGGATGTACATAACACAGATACTTTACAATCAGTGTCTGTCTGTACGTCCATTCGTCTGTATAAAACAATTCAGAATATAATTATTTGGTACTAGTAGCTACGCCTCTAGAGGCCTTTAGGGGCACTTGAGATGGGGAGAGGTCATTGAATTCAACAACAATATTATTGTTTTAGATTTAAAAAGAATTAATTTAATTAAGTTAATTTTTATTTTTTTTGTGTTGGCGATTTCTCTTTGGGGAGTCTTTCTTAAGGGGCGATTTCTCTTTGGAGGGTGGTGGTACTCTCCCCCAAAATAGTTATAAACCTTACCAGGTTCTATGAGAAGCTACCGTGTAAAGGAGAACCATATCGGTTCAGTGGTTAGTGAGATCCCTTAGTACACACAGACACATGTAGAATGTATATCCTGTTACTTTATTATAAGGATACATCACACAGATACTCTACAATCAGTGTCTGTCTGTACGTCCATTTGTCTGTATAAAACAATTCAGAATATAATTATTTGGTACCAGTGGCTACGCCTCTAGAGGCCTTTAGGGGCACTTGGGATGGGGAGAGGTCATTGAATTCAAAAACAATGTTTTTTTTATTTTAGATTTAAAAAGAATTAATTTCATTTAGTTTATTCTATTTTTTCTTGTGTTAGTTTTTTTTTAAGGGGCGATTTCTCTTTGGAGGGTGGAGGTAACCTCCCAAAAAATAGTTATAAACCTTCCCAGGACCTATGAGAAGCTACAAAGTAAAAAAAGAAGCATATCAGTTAAGCAGATACACAGAGAGATATCCTTTCACTCTATCAGCTTTAGCAAAGAAATATGATTTTGTCGACAATTATATTGAACAACCCAATAAATACATGACAAACCCTCGCCCCCCCCCCCCAGCCCCTGTTAGTCCCCAAAGTTTTATAATAACTTATTCTTATTTGTTGTCTTGCCAACTTTGGGGAATTGTATTTGTATTTTGATTGGTTGGTTTATTTAGTTAAGTGTCCAAATGTTTCAACCACTAAATGTAATCTACAGAAAGATTTTATGGTATAGCCCTGAGTAAGTACATCAATTTATCGGCCATTGACTTATTACTTTAGATCCCTAAAAAATACATTTCTTAGTTGTAGGAATAGTTGTTAATTATTTAGATGCAATTATATATATACAGACGGACGGATATACAGACAGACCATAATTATAGAGTATCTCCGCTATTTTTATGAATCCCTTAACAGCTAGGATGCAATAAAAATTACAGAAGTATAAACATATTTACAGTCTTTAATTGGCTGTAATTTTGGATATTTAGACAGACATACATACATTCTATATATGTAAGGTAGCTATTATTTATTTGGATGCAATTATGGAAATACAGACAGGTGGACGTACAGACAGACTCTAGTTGTAGATTATCTGCGCTACTATTTTTATATCCTTAAAATAAAGTAACAGGTTATTGTATGTATTTGTGTGTGTACCAAAGGACCTTGCTAACCACTCAACCTATATGGTGCTCCGTTACATGGTAGCTTCTACTAGGACCTGGTAAGGTTTATAACTATTTTGAAGGAGGGTACCACCACCATCCCAAGAGAAATCACCCCTAGAAAATAAATTAAAAATAATTTTTAAAAAATTTTCTTTAAAAAATTGTAATTGTAAGAGGGGATTTGACTCCTCCCGCAACCTAAGGTCCCCTAGATGCCTCTAGGGGCGTAGCCGCTGCTTGTATTGTATTCCATACTATAAAGTAGTAAGGTTTTTTGTCCCAAGCCAAAGATTATAGAAATTGCAGGTCTGAATTGGTTTTACTTATCAGGGAAGCTTTATAAATACCTTGGGATAGTTTTATGCTATTTTCCTGACATCCCCCACCCGCCCTAGAGGTTAGGGGCGAAGCAACTAGCAGATTATAGGAGATTATACAGTAAAATCCTAAAATGATTAGTCCTATAAGGTCAAAAAGGACGCAATGGCTAAAATGATTAGTCCGAATGCGTCGAATACGACGCACAACAAATTATCAAAAAAAAGTATGTAAACTAACTAAAATTAAAGAAAACTTAGCAGAAACTAAAAATATATAACAAATGCTATAATTGATTATAAATAAGTATGTTTTAATTCATTAATAGAAAAAAGTTAGACCTGGTGTGGAAATTTTTTCCTATTTTTTCCACCTCTGCCATGAAAATATGATTTCATCTGGTCATCGAATTAAGTGAGAGCCCAAGCAATGTAGAGGACAAAACTTGAAGCTCTGTTCAGTTATTTACAAACATTTAAATAGGACAGCATAAAAAAATTGAGTGATAGTATAGGTTTGAATTTGTGCGTCGTTTAAGACCCTATTGTCATTAATGGGTTAAGATAACAATAGATATGCAATGTCAGGACCAATTATTGAAAAGAAGAATGTTTCAACATGCCATATAAAGGTTATAAAAAGTTAACAATAATGCTTGATATTCAAAATCTAGGATTTAAGTTTATTCAATGATATTATCTCTTTTAGTCTACTTAATTTTAAAAGGGTTTTAATATATAATTGTTATTTATTGCATTATTGGACAACATTTTACGAATAGTAAAAATATTCGTTTAATTCAAATATTGTTGGTCTTCAGTGGCTGAAGGCCCAGGCCAAAAAACTAACGATAGGCATTGTTTATAATACAATAAGAAACATATTTTTTCATTATGGCTCAAAATTAGTTTCAATCCAGAGGTGGATTCTAAAAAAAATTTTGGGTCGCTGCATCGCAAGAATTGTTTTTGTGCAAAATCACATCAAAAATCTACAAAAATTAAATAAACGTAAAGACTCTTATGTTTATAACCCTTCTATGATTTTATTTAATTTTTTGAAGATTTTTATGTGATTTTAGAGGATTTTTCACTTTTCACTTTTGCCTCACCAGCGATGCATCTACCTTAATTTTTTTAAGAATCCGCCTCAGTAGATTTTAAATGGTTTTGAAGCCATACTGGAAAAATATTTTTTTTTTATGATTCTCCTCCCATGATAAAAGAAAGGTAGATGTGGTTAGATGAAACAATATAATCAATCTTGCATTGGCATTTGCTTTTTATTTATATCTGTGTGTAACAACCGAGATAGAATCAGGGAGAGGGCAACAGAAAAAAAACCTTTGTTGCCTCTAACTTTTCTTCCCCCCCCCCCCTAAAAAAATCCGTTTAAGAAAAGGGGCTGTTATATTTTATAGGTTAAAAGTTACATTAGAACTTTTTTTGATGTCTTATTCATGAATTAGATTAAAACAGTATCATACATTTAGGCAGGCCTAGCTATTGTAACAATTAATTCTACAAAAAAATCACGAAACCTTTGGAAGTTAGTTGGGGGTATATCTTGATTTTTTCATATAACTGAAGAATGGTGGGTAAGAAGGGGAGGAAAAGGGGAAGTTGTTATGGGGAAATTTTCCTTTAGAATTGTTTGTCAGAATATCATTTGACCCTTAGGTAAAGAGTTCTATATTTAAACAAAATATGTTAAATTGTAAAATAAAATGTAAAGTATTTAATAAATTAATATTATTACTTTAAAATATGTAAGTTGATTTAATTTATTTAGTTGATTGAAATTATTAAGTATGTAAAAATTTAGAATATTTAAAAAAAATGCTAGTATTATTTTATATTATTTATGAAACTTGTAAATGTGAATGAAAATTGGGCCGAAGGACAGTCAAATTCGACATTAATAGCTCTGTAATACAGTTACCCTAATTTTGTCAATGTATATAAATATTTGGGTATAGACCCTTTCGTGGCAAGGCTCCTTAAGGGGCGTCTCTTCGTAAGTAGCTTTTCTCTCATTTCAAGCCCCTGCGGGGCAATCAGCTAAACCCAATATAACCTAACCTAACCTATAAGCCATTTTGACAATACGACAAATCGACCCTTAAGGGGCGTTGCAACGAAAGGGACTATACCAAAATATTTTATAAATGTAATTAATGTAATATAAATGTACTAAATTATATGTAAAATTAATCTGTTATTTAAATGTATTAAATTATGTGTAAAATTAATCAGTAATTTGCCGCTAATAAATCATATCATATCATATCAAAATTACATTATACTAAACTAATCTATTTATTGGTTATTGTATTAAATGAATATAATCCAGTTTCACTTCAGTTTTACACATATAAGTATATTTACGGTCAACTGAATTTGAGTTTCCGATTGAGGACATAGTTTCCTCGGTGTTTCCTCATCCTATCTCTATATTTACTACCAGCTAAAAAACTTAATCGTTTATACATTCAAAATTTTAATTTTTCAAATTTAGATTTTCTTTGTTGGAAGTTTTTTAGCTAGTATTAAATATTGAGATAGGATGATGAAACACCGAGGAAACTGTGTGTACAATCGACAACTCAAATTCAGCTGACCGTAAATATACATATTGTAAATTACATTACTTAAATGTGTAAAACTGAACTGAAACTGGATTATATTCATTTAATATAATAACCAATAAATAGATTAGTTTAGTTTAGCTGACCATATTTACGTATACATACATCTTTACATATATATGTATGTATGTATGACATATATGAATATACATATTTATCCTTTCCAATACATTGAACTCAGCACTTTGGTTTACTACTTACTGCAATCATAAAGGAAAAAAGATAATATTTATCAAAAATAAATAGTATATGTATGTATGTATTTCATCAATTTAACTATCGATATACAATTTATGATAATAATATAGGATAAGGTATGAATAGTTTATGGTACAAGGATAGTAGAGCTTAGTACACCTCTTTTAGTACATGGCAATACTGGTAGAGGTTTTACTACTAACTCGATTATGATCTGAATTTAGGGGTGAAACCCCTCGGAGATATGATTGCAAAATTAAATGTGACTTAACTGGTGGTTATTATGTAGTTATATTGTAGTTATAAATGTAGTTATCTTGTAGTAATAAATGTAGTTACCTTGTAGTTATATATGTAGTTATTATTGTAGTTATAATGAAATTTTGTAAGTAAAACAATTGTAGAAATAATGAATGTCATTAAGGAGTTCTAAAATGTAAAAAATATGCTGATTTGTGTGTTTAGAAGAAAATTATGCTGATTGTATCATAAATAGAAATTTTTTATTGTGATATTTAGAAGGAAGCTACTCTATATTTAGATGTCTAAATTGTTTGAAGCTGTGATTTATTAGAATGGAATGTGGTGGCCCTTTTGGATATGGAAATTTGGTTTGGAGAAGTTTACATTGCTGACATTTTTGTTAAATTATCTATACAATATTGACATTCCTGAAAGTTTAGGTTAATATATGTAGTCATAAATAGATAAATGCCCTTGCCCATCATTCAATAAGCATAATCTAAAGACTTTTTTTGGGAGACCTTTATAATAGAAAATGCTAACCCCTACTCTTAGCTAGCAAAATTCTGATACTAGGCCAATGTTGTCACTTTTGTTACAGAGATGAATAATGTAAGTATAATTTTATAACTAATGTCTAGCAGATTAAGAATTGAACGTGGTGGCCGATTAGGATACATTATTTTAGGTTTGCAGTTGATATTGGTGACATTTGCTGTTAAATCTACTTAATAAAAAACACCTCTGCAAATTTAAATTATTATATGTAGTCAATATAGATTCATGCCCCATCCCATTAAGCATAAATCTGAGGACTAATTTTTTGGAGACCTACATAAAACCTAGAAAAATGCTAACCCACCTACTTAGCTAGCAGAATTCTGATGCTAGGCCAATTTTGTTATGAATATTACAGAAGTGAGTGATGTAAGTATAATGTTACAACTAATGTCTGGCAGATTAAGTTATATTAGATTTGATGGAAGATTATTTTTGAAGGCTAAGTTGACTATGAAGTATTACTTATTTTCTTGGGAATAAGTGGCCGTTTTAGGTAAAATATTTTAAATTTGAAGAATTTTATTTTTATAAATGAAGGCGGAGATGACAAAGTAGCTATTTTAATTTATGAGGATTATGAAATTTTGAAGATGAAGTGTTGATATTGTTTAGGAAATGTGGTTGACATTGAATTGGGTTTGTAGATATTATCACTTAGATCCATTTTGAGTTGTAGTTTCTAGAAGTTATGTCTTAGAATAAATATTTTAATATAACTAAAGTTGATATTTATAAGTTACATTTTTTGTATGAAGTTACTCACTTAAGTCACAAGTGAGTTTACTGCAGCTTTCACATTGTGCATGCGACTGTATGCTCTGAGAGCTTACACTAAACTATATAAATATTAGGATATAGTACCCTTCGTGGCAACGCCTCTAAAGGGGCGTTTCTTTGTATTTTCTCAGTAGCAATCACCTAATCTAACATAAAATAACCTTTTAAAAGTCATTGTGGAAATACGACTAAATGCCTCTTAAGAGGCGTTGTCACGAAACAGATTATACCCCAAATACTATAATCCTTTTTTTTGCAATTAAAATGTCTGATTATTCTCAATTAAAGTGCACTGTTATATATTATTTCTGTTCATAATTTGTTATGATTTATACAGGGTGTTTTTTTTTAATGGAACAAAAGTATTGCTTAATATAACCCACTTGCCATTGACAGAAACTAATAATCTATATCTTAATTTCTTCATAGGGTTGGGGAGTTTTGTATAAGAAAAAAATACTTGTCAATTTTCCACAAATTATGCCTTAAAAACCGGTTTTTCCAAAGTACCTATTTTTGGAAGATTTTTGTATCATGACCAATTTAAAGAGTGTGCAAAAATGTGTACATTTTTAAAATTCAAATTGCGCAGCTTGTGTTAATAGTAGAAAAATGTCATGCATATCGTTAGAATCGTCATAAACTCTAGTTTTTGGGTGTTTAAGAACTATTCCTGTGCTACGTATAGTTTAGGAGCTATGTGGTAAAATGTCCCAACTTACTTAAAACTTTTCAACCTTTCTAACATTTTCCAACGTAGCGTCTATACTACAAATAGCATGAATACGATACATATATTTCCAAAAACTAGAGTTTATGACAATTCTAATGGTATGCGTAACATTTTTCTACTATTAACGCGAGCCGCACAATTTGATTTTTAAAAATGTACGCATTTTTGCACACTCTTTAAATTGGTCATGATACAAAAATCTTCCAAAAATAAGTACTTTGGAAAAACCGGTTTTTAAGGCATAATTTGTTGAAAATTGACAAGTATTTTTTTCTTATACAAAACTCCCCAACCCTATGAAGAAATTAAGATATAGATTATTAATTTCTGTCACCGGCAAGTGGGTTATATTAAGCAAAACTTTTGTTCCATTAAAAAAAAACACCCTGTAGTTAAATAATCCTTTGATTAACTTAATCATTGCATAAGATGTAATAACAAACTAATAGTATATGTATTGGGGTAGGGCCGGATACTTTTTTAGCCAGATACCAGATGTTGAAAATGACCCGATATCCGACAAGTTACCGGAAAACCGGCCGGATATTGAAAATGACCGGATATCCGGCCGATTCCTAATATGTATATACTTTTTTACATGAAATTAGATTCATTCAGAAAGTTAGATATGATTATGGAAACACTCTTTCAAATTTAAAAGAAATAACGGATTTATAAAAAGTCTTATTTTTAAATGATAGAAAAGCTATTGGCAATATCAAATATCTAAGTTTTTTTCTATCAAAAAGGCTTTTAACTTCACCTTTCTTTCTTTTATTCTTTTTTCAGAATAATTGTCTGAGCCTCCAAAAATATGAACAGTATAATATTGTTGCCAGCATCAATAAGGATACGATTCAGTGCTTATCATAAAGAGCAAGGACATAAAAAAGACATAAAAAATCAGACACGTGACGTCATAAAAATGAGGAAGATGTGAGGAGTAGTGGGATGTAATACCCCTAAAAAATAGATTGACAATCCCTCTTTTTTATGACGTCACGTGGCTGATTTTTTAAGGAATTTCTTCATCTTCCGAAATCGACAAGAATATGAAAGGGGTTTGTTAATATCAATCAATTTATGTTTAACTCGGCCGTATGAACGTAAAGACCCTTGTTATAGAAGATCTTTGCTACAAAAAATAATAATCATCAAGTAAAGATAATTTAAGTGAATGTTAAATGAGATGGATAGATAATATATTATTTACGAGTAAAGTTAAATATCAGGCCTTATACATGTGTACAGTAGTTTTTCTTTTTACTTTTTTTTTAAAGCGAAGCTTTTTTTTATTAGGGCCAGTCTGTTCGGCAATAACAGATAGATCATATCGTTGATTTAGGCATGTTGAAGTTGTCCTTACAAAATGTGGGATCATGATTTTTGTAACTGTTAAAAAACGTTTAAGCTTTATTATTGTTCTCAGATTACAAATATGTTATATTTATGCTATTCATCAGATAATGGGAGTAATAATTCCTAGGACAGCAAGGTATACTCTTATGACGAAAACATCTTAATAATTAAAGGTTTATCTTCAGGTTATCATACGAAAAGGTAAATTGGTCAATTACAGTGTATACTGGCCTCTCATTGGCTATTCTATAGTATGACGTCATAATCTGTGGAGGGACTTTAATTATCTTCTACAAAAAGAAAACTAAGTTTGAATAAAAACTTATCATGAATGATGAGAGTAGGATGATAAAGTAAAAGAAAAGTACATTCTTCTTAAACATGATATATATAATATATATATCATGAATAGGATAGCATTAATGTCACAATTTAAAATGTTTTATCACCTAGACTTTAACAACGCATTTGATATATAAAAATCATCGATATTAAATTAACTTCTAACATGGTTACTCTTGAACTTAGTTTTTACTATATGTTAATACATTACTATGCTCTTTAGTAATTTTATTCTAGTCAAGAAATTGACCAAATTGTCCTTGTTTATTGACAGATTTTAAAAACAAAATAATTTTTGTCTTTGAGATCAAGTTCTTTACAATCTAATTGGGTAAAATTATACAAAAATCTAACAACTAAATACCCTTAAAGTTAAACCATCCCAGGACCTAAGTATAGTTTGAATAAAATGAAGAACTCATTTGGTTTGGTAGTCTTCGATATCTTAAGAAGCAGAAAAAAAACCTTACTACTTTATATAATAGAAAAAGATAGCTAAACAAACATAGTAAATGTATAAAAAAAGACATACTTACAATAATAGCAACATACCCAAGATTCTTTACCTAAACATTTTCTTTGGACGCCTAAGAGTTGTTGAATATTTTATCTTTTATTACAAAATTACATTTGAATACCTACAACCTAAACCTAAGATGAAAACTTTTTTAAAATTTAAGCAGAAAAGAATTGTAAATGTATCAAAAAACAATTATAATATCACAAAATAAATGTAAATATTTATACGGCTAAATGGCACAGTTTTTAGTGTAAGTATGTGAGACGTGTGGTATATTATAGTATACTGTGTATTTATCTACTACATACTCTACGCTCTCTCTATATATTAGTTCTCGGAGGCTGATCTTCCCTCTCCCCCCACCCTCAACCCCACCCCACCCATACCAATATGTACCAACAAAAATATTATCCCACCCTTTACAACCAAAACAATCATATGTTTGTAATTGATACAAGTCTTTAATAAATCCTTGTTGAGCCAAAAATTACTATAAAAATAGATAATAGTTTAAAAAATAACACTTAAAAACTCTAGCTTAAAAAAAACAAAGGTTTTTATGTTTTTAAGATACCCTATCTTTCTCACAAACCACTTAGAGGAATAAATCATGAACCCCACCCCCTCTTGCATAAAAATATTTCTAAATTGGCGGATTTTTTTCTTCAAAACAATTATTCATAAAAATTTTGCGTTAAAATATGTCCCAAAACTTGTTGTACTTGTCCGAAGAAAGGTTGTTTCTAAGGCCTGACTCTCGGAGCCCCTCTGGGCTAAAATATCTTAGGCCGGAGGAGGTTAATACTGCTCCGACAACTCGGTGTTTTCACAATTTGGATAATATACGAAAAATTATTATTGTAAAACTAAAATAAAACTAATAGAAAAATTTTGTGGACTAATATAGTAAGGTAGATTATGATTACATAAAAAAAATCAAGGAAAGCTTCTGAACAATAAAATGCACCCAAATTTAGTCTAAACATCGATAATAAATATTAAATAATTCAGCCCCTGATATATCTAACAGAATATAAATGTACTAGCGGCTACGCCTCTAGGGGCACTGAAGATAGGAGGGGCAAAAGTCGATCTCATCCCATTTTAAATTTGAGTTTCAAAAGAGTAAAATATATTTTTTGGGGGGAGGGGGGAAAAGACAACCTCTCCAAAAATAGTTTAAAACCTTTCCAGGACCTATAAGTAGCTTCACTGTAAATGAGAACAATATCGGTTCAACGGTTAGCGAGATCCTTAGGGACAGACAAAAAACGCTTACTACTTTATATAATAGGATTATTATTTAACTAAAACCAACCTAATTAATTTTGGTGATTTTCAAGAAACAACTTTAAATTTATTGCTGAGTTAGAACTTTGGGTGGAGAAAATATTACACACCACTTGTAGGGTTTAGAGTAGTTGAATGTTTGTTTGTCCGTGTGTTTGTAACTCTGTTACATAAGATCTTTGAAACAGCTATAAAACCCATTGCAAGACAATTAAATCACTACCTTTCTTTTATTTGAATATTGGGTATGTTAATATTTTGGTCGAAAACCTTAAAGCATATTTTTTTTTGTATATTTCGTACTCATTGTGCTTTTATAAGCACTTTCAGAATTTTTCTTATATTTGTTACAATATAATCCATTTCTCACTACCACTTAACTTTAAACTTTAAAGTGTCAATTTTATTCGAAACACCAACACTCCAGCACCCACAGAACAAAGTTTGGTTTATATCAAAAAGAAAACTTGACTGTAATTCTCTTAAATCTGATAAACATCTTTGGCTAAATGATGATACCTTACTTGATCTAAATAGAAATATCAACGAGGATGACAACATTTATAATTAAACCCAACCTTTCCCTCAGAGTACCTTGTTGATCAAAGACCCCCCCTTCCTATAATGAGGAAATAAATTAAAATTTGTTTGTTTGTTTTCTTTATGTTATGCTAGGTTATGATATATTAGATGATGTGTAGCCCCGTTGTGTTAGTGTTTGATAGGTTCTTTAAGGGGAAAGCACCAAAGTGAAACAAACAGGTTTAAACTGGTTCAGATACTGCTTGACTGCCTTTTATTGCTTAAATTTAATGCATATACACATACAGCATAATCATAATATAGTAATAATAATGTTCATTGTTCTTTCATACAGAGCTCTGCCAGTCAGGGATCTAAAGGGATAAGACAATGGCCTAAAAATTAATGAACTTTCCCATTAATGATACACAAAATTACTCCTTCTATAGATTACACTTAGAGATTGAAACGTTTAAAAACTCGCCTTGATGAACCAACCAATAAAATTCAAGTTGTTAATCCAACGAATAAGAAAAAGTTATAATAAAACTTTGGGAACTAGTGTAATAAATAGCACATTGTCAACTCCCTCCCTGTGTTCCAGTGCAACTACTCTGTTTAATTTTAAATCATCTGTCCTGTTGGCTACAGGATGTCAGCTAACTGTGTAGGATTATCCAGGTTCAGAACAAAATATGGATATAATACAAAGTAGAACGATGTCTATCTGTCCGTCTGTCTGAAGCTTCAGATCTCGGTAACAGCTCAACCGATAGGACTTAAACCTTTAGGAAATATAGCTACTGGCCTAGAGGTGTTTTTTTTTTAAATATAAAATAATAACCCCTTCTCCCATATTTTTTCAAAAAATTTCTTTAAACAAAAACAATTAACATTTTTTTACGAATTACGAACGATTATACTTTAAATTTTGGAGAAGGTTTTTTATCTTGGGTTTAATTTTGTCGGAGAGCTACATTTATTAGAGAAATGTTTTAATAATATCTATATAGCCTTAAGAATAATTCTATATTGGAGGGGGACTTTCCATTACCTCTCGTAAATAAAGTATTTTTTTGTTAAAATCAAAACGATATAAAATTCTCAAAAAAAGGTTGCATCAAAAAATATATAGAATAGTCATTTTTCTCATCGTATTAGAGACAGCTTTCATCAGATTAAAATGAAAAATTATAAGATTAAACCCTGATATATTAGGCCTGGGGGGCCGAGGACCAGTGCTTACAAAACTTCTATTAAATTTATGATTTTAATTTTTGTAGAATATTATTTGTTATACGATGCTATGTAAGGCTGAGAAACGGTTCTAATCCAGCAGATAATAATCGGTTTCGAAGCCATACTAGAATAGTTATTTCTAGCATCGTATTATAAACAGCTTTTCGCGGATATAGAATGTACAATTATAAGATTAAAACCAGTTTTTTAGCCCTGAGGTGCCGAAGGCACGGGCTAAAAAACTGGTTTTAATCTTTTTATTGTACATTTTATATTCGCAGAAAGCTGGATATTATACGATGCTAGACAAAGTTTTTTGTATGGATGAGAACCTTCGGCACCTCGGGGCTAAAAAACTTGTTTTAATCTTTCGATTGTACATTTTTATATTCGCAGAAAGCTGGATATAATGCAATGCTAGACATAGTTTTTTTCGTATGGAAGAGAACCAGTTCCAATCCACCGGATTCGAATGAATACGAGAAAAAATTTTATTTAAACTTATTTACAAACATATTTTCATTGAGTTTTTATGGATGCTTTCATCCTTGTTATTTCTTGTTATTAATGCATGTATGTATAGTATAGAACAAGTTTTTATGGATGCTTTCTTTCTTGTTATTTCTTGTTATTAATGCATGTATGTATACTAGTATAGAACAAGTTTTTATGGATGCTTTCATCCTTGTTATTTATTGTTATCAATGCATGTATGTATGTATAGCATAGAACAAGTTTTTATGGATGCTTTCATCCTTGTTATTTCTTGTTATTAATGCATGTATGTATAGTATAGAACAAGTTTTTATGGATGCTTTCATCCTTGTTATTTATTGTTATCAATGCATGTATGTATAGTATAGAACAAGTTTTTATGGATGCTTTCATCCTTGTTATTTCTTGTTATTAATGCATGTATGTATGAATAGCATAGAACAAGTTTTTATGGATGCTTTCATCCTTGTTATTTCTTGTTATTAATGCATGTATGTATAGTATAGAACAAGTTTTTATGGATGCTTTCATCCTTGTTATTTATTGTTATCAATGCATGTATGTATGTATAGCATAGAACAAGTTTTTATGGATGCTTTCATCCTTGTTATTTATTGTTATCAATGCATGTATGTATAGTATAGAACAAGTTTTTATGGATGCTTTCATCCTTGTTATTTCTTGTTATTAATGCATGTATGTATGAATAGCATAGAACAAGTTTTTATGGATGCTTTCTTTCTTGTTATTTCTTGTTATTAATGCATGTATGTATACTAGTATAGAACAAGTTTTTATGGATGCTTTCATCCTTGTTATTTCTTGTTATTAATGCATGTATGTATGAATAGCATAGAACAAGTTTTTATGGATGCTTTCTTTCTTGTTATTTATTGTTATCAATGCATGTATGTATGTATAGCATAGAACAAGTTTTTATGGATGCTTTCATCCTTGTTATTTCTTGTTATTAATGCATGTATGTATAAATAGAACAAGTTTTTATGGATGCTATCATCCTTGTTATTTCATGTTATTAATGCATGTATATTAGGGTGGGTTCATATCGGAATTATTAATGCATGTATGTATGTATAGCATAGAACAAGTTTCATTCTTGTTATTTCTTGTTATTAATGCATGTATGTATACTAGTATAGAACAAGTTTTTATGGATGCTTTCATCCTTGTTATTTCTTGTTATTAATGCATGTATGTATGTATAGCATAGAACAAGTTTTTATGGATGCTTTCATCCTTGTTATTTCTTGTTATTAATGCATGTATGTATACTAGTATAGAACAAGTTTTTATGGATGCTTTCATCCTTGTTATTTATTGTTATCAATGCATGTATGTATGTATAGCATAGAACAAGTTTTTATGGATGCTTTCATCCTTGTTATTTCTTGTTATTAATGCATGTATGTATACTAGTATAGAACAAGTTTTTATGGATGTTTTCATTCTTGTTATTTCTTGTTATTAATGCATGTATGTATACTAGTATAGAACAAGTTTTTATGGATGCTTTCTTTCTTGTTATTTCTTGTTATTAATGCATGTGTGTATAGCATAGAACAAGTTTTTATGGATGCTATCATCCTTGTTATTTCTTGTTGTTAATGCATGTGTGTATAGCATAGAACAAGTTTTTATGGATGCTTTCATCCTTGTTATTTCTTGTTATTAATGCATGTATGTATGTATAGCATAGAACAAGTTAAGTTAATGCAGAGGAAAAATTGTATTGCGACCAAGGACGTGCACAGCAATTTTCTTGTGGGGGAGGATTAGAGTAAAAACTAGAGGGAAAAAGGGTTAAATAACTGTATCTCCCCATCACAACCACTTGAGCAAGCCTTCTTTTGGGTCATTGAAAATCATCCAATGGCGTCGCTTATATTAACACAGCCAAGTAGCAGAAAATAATTTAAAAGCAGGCGAAAGAGGTCTTTGAAGAAGAAAGGGAAGTAGTTGTCTGTATATACATATATCTGTTGGGGGGAGGAGGGGAATTTATTTTACACAGATTCTATAAACCTGTCATGTTATACCGTGATGGATAAGACAATGAACGACAAATTGATATAGTAATCCCAAATAATGGTAAATAAAATTATCCAATCTGTAGATAAAATTATTGGTTGAAAAGTTATGACATTCCAAGTTTGGAAAGAAACTAATCATAATTCATTTAGTTTTGTGTTAAAGAATAAGATAACGTAGTTATAAAACTTTGAGTACCAGTGTAATATACAGTCCCAGCTTATACCAACACGAAACCTATACGTGTTTTTTAGCTGTTGTTGGTGGGCAACACATCGTAAACTTGGCAACCTTTCCATTTGCCCCCCAAATATTATTTTATATTTTTTTGCTTGTTGTTTATACCTTATACCTCATACAGGGGGTAAGAAGGTCTAGATTGTTTCTTTATTCTTTTAATAAAGGGTTGTTTTCTTCCCTTTTAAACACCTTTTTACATCTCAATGTTGCGACATTTCTTTCTTGTATTCAATACATTATAGATAGATGATAGATATATGATAAGAAATCTTGGAGCACCTCAATACTAAAAAAAAATATTTTTTTGTCTGCAGATTAATAAGAGTTTATTTTTCTTACAGTTTAAATAAATTTTTAGGACCCCCGAAGTAATATGCCATAGCAAAAAACTACTCCCTTGTTTTAAATGTATAAAAAAATTGTCTAGGGCGTTCAATAGGTTCTTTGTGTGACAACACCTATAAATGTATATGTATACATATCAAAAGCGAAGCTTTTCTATAATTAGAGTCGGTCCGTCAGTCCGTACGTCTGTCCGTCCGAGACGGATAGCCTTTTTCGTTAATTTAGGCATGTTAGAATTGTCCTCTCGATTTCTAACTTCCTGTGGTAGTTGGGTACGATTTAGAAAGCGTAGCAACTCTATGATCATTACCAGAATGTCCATTTTAAACATGTTGAATTTTTTACTTTTAACAACAAATTTTTATGTGATCTAATTATCCGATTGTATCTAAAATTAAGTCCTAAAAATGTAAGTATATCCATAAACATTATCCTGTGTCAAGAAGTTTTTCAACAAATTTACTCACAATTTTGCTTAGACTCTTATTCATTTATATTCTGATATTTAGTTCTGACACTATACAAGTGTTAATGTCCGTTTATCCTACCGTTTCAGAACTTCACTTTTATTGATGTTGTCATCCTTGTTAATGTAGATACCAGCCTTATAAACTATCCTTATACTAAAGTAACAGGATGTTTTTGTGTCTGTCTGTGTGTCTGTGTGTTTGTTTGTACCGAAGGATCTCGCTAACCGCTGAACCGATCGGGTTCTCTTTAACAGGGTAGCTTATCATAGGTCCCAGGAAGGTTTATAACTATTTTCTTGGGGGGTGGGACCAGGGGCGTCCAAGCTTTTTTTTTTGGGGGGGGTAAAAAATTTTAGGGGGGGGGGTAATTCGTGTTTGGGGGGGGTAAAATGGCGCGCGAAGCGCGCCGAAATTTTTTTTTACCCCCCCCAAAATTTTTACCCCGGGGGTAAAATTTGATTGGGGGGGGTAATTACCCCCCCTAAAGTCTGTTGGGGGGGGTAAATACTCCCCCCAAATCTGTTGGGGGGGGGTAATTACCCCCCCCAAACTAATTTACCCCCGGGGTAAAATTTTTGGGGGGGGTAATTTAATTATGTAAAAAAAGCACCTACCTAATCTATTAAGTTAATAAGTACTATCCTATAACATAAAGTAGTAAGTAAGGTTTATTTGACTATAGCTTCAGATTTCATTACTTTTAATACTGAGTTCTCCTTTTTAGGAAAGCTTCACATAGATCCCATGATGGTTCCACACTATTATAGGTCAATCCTTTGAGTGGTTTTAGGCTATTTTTCTCCTCCCTTTTTACCCTTTAGAAAACACGAGTTCTTAGATGCTAAGGGCGCCACTACTATTCAAATATATAGTAGTATCTCATTCTTTAGAACATAAAAATACAATAATTAACTCACTAACCAATGAACTAAAATGATTATACTTTAAAGTGAAGCGTCTTATAGGTCCTGGTAAGTTTTATAACTAGTTTTGAGACACCCTGACATCCTCCCAAAAGAAATCGCCTATAGAAATTCTTTTTCATTATTTAATGAAATATTTAATTTAGTTAGGTATCTATTTTATGGAATCTTCAGTGCTTTACAATTACATCATAGATCCCCGGGATGGTTTTAGCCCTTATAAAGGCCCAAGCAAATAAAACATGATCAAACTATTAAATTTTTTGTTATCATGGTTAAGAACTGTTTTAACTGGTTGGACTATATTGGGGTATAGTCCCTTTTGTGGCAACGCTCTTTAAGGGGCGTTTCTTCGTTTTTTTCACACAAGCTTCTCTCCTATTTCTAGCCCCTGCGGGGGGCCAATTGCTTAACCATGTGGGGCAATCACCTAAACCAATATAACCTATCCTAAAATAAACTATCAAAAGCCATTTAGGATATACTTTTCATTAACTATTAGGAGACCAAACGAGGAACATAAAATATATTACACCTCAAGGCTCGAGTCACACTATGACTTTTTTTAGGGGGGGGGGGGGGGGCGGGGATTACTCCCTCCCCCCCCAAAAAAAAATTTTCAGTAAAATTTTTTTTTAAGAACATTCAATTTTGGGGGGGGTAAATACCCCCCCCAAAAAAATTTTTTTAAAGAACATTTATTTTTGGGGGGGTAATTACCCCCCCCCAAAATGGTTTGGGGGGGGGTAAATACCCCCCCCAAAATCGTTGGGGGTGCCTACGGCACCCCCAAGGTAGGGGTAATTTTTTTTTGGGGGGGGTATTGTTCACAAAATTTTGGTGGTGCCTACGGCACCCCCAAAATCGTTTGGGGGTGCCAAATGGCCCATTACCCCCCCCCTTGGACGCCTATGGGTGGGACACCCTCAACCCCCCCAAAAAAAATAAAAAATAACCCCCCCAAAAAAAAATTTAAAAAAATTTCGCCCCTCCCCCAAAAATAAGAAATTGGGTTATTAAATTCGACTCTCTCCGCCTCAAGTGCCCCTAGAGGCCTCTAAGTGCGTAGCCGCTAGTAACATATAATGCGTCTATTTCTTAGAAAAAGGGTACATCTGTGTACATGTAAATAGATGTAATGTCTCAATGGATATAGAATATACGTGGATATATTGACAGTGAAAAATTTGTCGTCAATTTAGGTTGCTAATATGAACTACATTCATTGATCAATTTGTTCATCCAGCAGCAGGGAAGGGTATGGGGTAAAGGAGGTGGATTGGGGGTATCGTTAATTTAACCAGCTGCGAGTTTATTTTTTTTAGGGTACATGAAAATCTGGTACAACATCCAAGTAATTATATATCGATTGCTGTCTATTTCCATATTCTATTACTGAAAGCCATATATACACACACTGTAAAAGCAAATTCGACTGCTATCCTAAACCACCTGACAGCTTTCTGGGGATATTAAAATGAAAAATTATAATATTAAAACCAGTTTTTAGCCTCGAGGAAAATTAGTGTAAACTTATCTGTAATACGATGCTAAACATGATTTTTCAGTATAGCTCAGAACCAGTCCAATCCATGCAGCGGATATAAAATGGCTGCCGAAATAAATTTCAGTTATAAAAATTACCTCTAGAGGCCTCTAGTGCTAAAGATATAAAGCTTAAGAAAAGCTTTGCTCCTGCTGACTGATAAAGTGATTAATGTATACTTGTATTAGTATATGTAATAAGAGAATGTAGAGTTGATGTATTAAGTCATATTGGTGTCTATATCTACACATATGTCAGTTAGATACATAAATAGATTAGTTTGTTTTTAGAAAGAAAATTTGAGTGCTGTGTTGACAAAAAACTTTCCCTTCTGATAAAATCCACGTATTCTATATCCATTAATTGTTTTCAGCGAAGCTACTCTATAATTTACTTTGTATGTCTGTCAGTCAGTCTGCCAAAAACTTCAAGTGCTATTATCGTATTTTAATGCAGAGTTTACCAAATAATATTTATCCACAGAAAGGTAATTTTCTTTTCAAATTATTGTTCATTGTCAAATCCCTTAAGAAGATAGCTGGTATAATGGAACTTGTTCCTTATTTTAATGGATGTTATGATTTTTTTAATGGTTTTTATGATTATTAATTCACTACAGGTACCGAAAGTTTTATAACCTCGTTAGTTCTGAAACTATGGGTAACTCGTAATTTATTAAATTTTGATTAGTTTGTTTATAATCATTGGAATGTATAACTTTTTATTGTCCATTGTCATATCCCTTAAGATCACTTTTATTGTAGCTTTAAATATTTTTTCTCTTTAATAATTATGACAGGGATGGAGGGGACATTGGAATATTATTTATACTGGTCCCCAATATTTCATAAAAAAAATATCATATGTTGGCTTTACAAATCTACAATGTTTAACTTTTCCACCAACGGTTTTAACTTACATTGGGCAATTCAAATTTATTAATCATCCATTGTCTTATCCCTTAACAACCCTTATGTTAAACTCTTGGTAAACTAATTATTTTAATAACCTATGTCTCTCAGGGATAAAAGGAGATTAAGACTATGGATGATAAATTGATATACATTATACATTCCCAATGATGATAAACGAAATTATTGGCTAAAAAGTTTGAACACTACTATTTTGGAAACAATGAATCAAAATTTAATAAAAATACTCAAATTAATTCTTAAGCTGAATCTATCATGATACACAATTGCATCCATGCAAATAAGTGGAATAGAATATTCATCAGTTCCCACTTCCCTAACAATCATAGTAAGGGTGGATGGAGGGGTGTTAAAACTTGATGCAAGACAAAAATAAAAGGAAAAAACATGACTTTATTACTATAATTAAATAAAATACAGCCATCTTTAAAAAATGAAAATATTATGATATTTGATAAAAAAAAAATGTGTTGTATCTTTTAAGATATCCCTTCCGGCTAGTTTATTTTCTGGTTATCGTTTTAGTGGTTAAATTTACGTGCATTTTGATAGGTTTGCCATTATTGTGGCTTAAGAAATAAGAAAGTTAGGATTTTGAGCTTCTACACCAAAACAGCGATTTATGGATTAGCTGCGCGAAAATTGTTATTTGAGTTAAAATGATTTTTCAAGTTTCAGGGCCTTTGAAATACACATTTACAGCTTGGCCAACTTGAAAAAATGTGAAAATAAAAAAAAAGGGTGAAATCAACCCGCCTTAAGAACCAGTTTCTATTTCCCCTAAAGATTAGACCCAAATCAGTTCAGCGGTTACTGAGATCTTAAGCTTCAGACGCGCAGACATCTACTTTGTATTATAGATAAACTATTTTTGTTTCTATTGCAAAGGGAAAGATGGGGGCAATGGACACAAAATTGATATTGCCTTCCAAATTTTATTGGAAGTGGCTCTAAAATTTTATTTCTCCAAAAACATCGGGATGTAAAAATTAATATGATTAAGTTGTATAAAGAAAGACACACACAACTAGCCATTCATAATCAACACTGTATGTAAAATGTCTTAAAAGGAAAAAATACATATGTAACACTTTTCTTTAATGTTGGACATTTTATCCAGCTTATAACTTTACACATTCTATACCCCCCAACCCCTTCAATATTAGATATTAGACTTTAGATACCCCTTGCACTACAAAATTATCAAAAAAAATCAGGGATCCTCTACCCAAATATTATTTTGTTCTTCGCGCCTAGGTTCGAAGCTACTTTTTACAAATAAGGTAAATCTTAGTCACTAAGATGTGGGATGTGACTTACAAAATTTAGGGATTTAGTAATTACCCCTCAACATAAATTTTACCCCCGGGATAGGTATTACAGGGACGTTTGCTAGCTTCCCTAAAACTTGAATTAACCTCCCATCGAGAAAATATGATCGAGATCCACCCTCCAAATAAAAAGCTTGGTCATTCTTGATACAAATCCAAGCCTATTTGAGGTCATATACATACAAATTTTTAAGTTTAATCTTTAGTTTAAAACGCAATATGTAAAATGACACTGAAGATAATAAATACCTCGAAAGTATGAATCAGCTTAGAATGCTTATAAAAAATGACGTCATACAATACAAATGACTAATGATAGGCCAGTCAGTATACATTTTAATTGACCTGCAATGGTAAAATGTATACTGACCTATCATTTGTCATTTATATTTTATGACGTTATTTTTTATAGGCACAATTTTTATTGGTCGATTAAAATATATACTGGCCTATCATCACGGTCATTTGTATTTTATGACGTCATTTTTTATAGGCACTATAAGATGCTTCCAAAAGTATCTAATGTTTTTCCAATTTAGATAATTTTTAAGCCATAGTGTGTAATGAGATAGTGAAAAGGCTATGCGCCAATCTTGGAAAAGAGTACATGCATAATATAAATTTAGATGAATATTTAATTTTATTGAAAATTTTGAATTAAGTACATTGAAGTACATTCTTCATTAATGCCTTGAAACTACCAAAAACATATTTTTACTTCACTGAATAACACTTAACTTATAATTCAACAAGGATGACAACATCCATAAAAGCGAAGCTCAAAAATGGTATGACAAACGAACATTAACATTTGTAGAGTGTCAGAACTGAATAATCACAATGTAAATGTATAAATGTAGAAACAAAATTGTACGTAAATTTTCAGAAGAACTGCTTAAATACAGGGTAAAGTTTAAGGACATACTTACATTATAGAAATGCTTCGCTTATAATATTGAACTTTGTTGTCCTAGTAATCAGTATTCAAAAAATCAGATAAATCGGATAATTATATCATATAAAAATGTGTTGTTAAAAAAAATCAACATGTTTAAAATGGACGTACGGACATTCTGGTAATGATTATAGAGTTGCAATGTTTTCTAAATCGTACCTAACTACTACAGGATTCACCATGCAAAGTTTGAAATCAATAGGATAATTCTAACATGAATAAATTAACGAAAAAAGCTCGGACGTACGGATGGACGGACCGACCCTAATCAAAGAAAAGTTTCGCTTTGAAAAATGTTCAGAATACATATCTAAATGTAAGCTTTTGAGTAATATGAAAAGATACATAAACAACACTTACAGTACTCATAATTTGACAGTAGAGTGTTATTAGGGTGTTCCATTTTCAATATTGATGCTGATGAGCTTTGTTAGGGTGTACCATATTCTAAAATATTTGATATTTACCACTTGATTGAGTAAAATTAGGTAAAAAATGACAAGTTAGTATTGCAAATATAATATCATATTTGTCAAGTAAACGCTATTAGTTGTTCAATTGTTCTCCATATCCTTATACTAAAGTAACAGGATGTCTATTTGTCTGTTTGTAAGAAAGGATTGGGTTCTCCTTAACAGGGTAGCTTCTCATAGGTCCTGGGAAGGTGTATAACTATTTTGGGGGAGGGTACCACCACCCTCCTAAGAGAAATCGCCCCTAGAAAAAAATTATCCCCCCCCCCAATTTTTTTTATAATTTTTTGAAAGTAAAGATTAAAATAGGGGAGGGCAACCCCCCCACAAAATTTTTTTACTTATTCTTTTCAAATCTAAAATAATAAATTAGGTTATCAAATTCGACTATCCCCTCCTCAAGTGCCCCCTAGAGGCCTCTAGAGGCGTAGCCGCTAGTTTACTATGTTTTAGCAAAACTTTTATGTTTGGTTAAAATTAAGTTTTTTTTTATCTATTAATCGTCAATTGTCCTACCCCTATAAACCTCGAATTTACATACCAATAGATGAAAGACAAGTTTTAAGCTCTCTCATGTAAATATGTTTAACAAGGATGAAAACATTCATAAAATCGGAGCCTAAATAATCTAACAAACAAACCAACCACCATTAACAATTATAGAGTGACTGCTTAAGAAATATCACATAGATGATAGAAGACAGAAAAAATGAGATGAAATCTTGTATATGGGATGCTTAATAAGGCAGGGGTCGATAAATTGATAAACTCCCCAATGATGATACACAAAATTACATTACAATTAGTGGTTGAAACGTTTGATATAGTCTCCAAAGATGTTAAGCCAACGAATAAGAAAACTTTAAGGGACTAGTGTAATAAACATCCAAATGTCTCTTTCCTTTCTGTTAAAAAGGATATATTATACTTCGCCTTTAAGATTGTGTCTAATTATCATAGAAATCACTTTTCCAAATTCAAGAATGTAGGATAATTACATAATATAAAAGGTTAGTAAAGGTTTGCAATGATTATTAAGATGCTACAGTTTCTAAGTTGTATATTGACTGAGAAATATACATGTAAAGTTTTAAATAAATAGGACAGTTCTAACATTCTAAATAACATAAGCTATTCATTACTTATGTACTAACCAAACTTAACTGTAGTAAAGCTTGGCTTTAGATAATATCATGAATGTGTATCAAAACTTCAAAAGGATTTTAGGTAATATTTTAATTGACATGAATGCTGTATGATAAATCATACTTTTGTTACATTAAAGTCAGAATCTAACTTTTCTCTCCCTATCTATTAATGAATGTTTCGAATTTATTTTTAAAAGGGAAGCTTTACTACAATTAGGGTCGGTCCGTCCGCCAATTTAGGCATGTTAGAAAAGTCCTATCAATTTCAAACTTTGCACAATGATTCCTGTAGTAGTTAGGTACGATTTAAAAGCGTAGCAACTCTATTATCTTTACCAGAATGTCCTTACGTCCATTTTAAATATATTGATTTTTTACATTTTTATCAACAAATTTTTATGTGATCTAATTATCCGATTGATCTGATTTTTGGTATACTAATTCCTGGGACAACAAAGTACAATATTATAAGCGAAGCAACTATATAATCAAGTTTTAAAAATTTAAGTATGTCCATAAACATTATCCTGTATCAAGCAGTTTTTAAACAAATTTACTTACAATTTTGCCTCGACTCTTCTACATTTATATTCTGATTATTTAGTTCTGACACTTTACAAGTGTTAATGTTTGATAATAAAGTTTTTTTTAGCCCGTGCCTTCGGCCCCTCGGGGCTAAAAAACTCGTTTTAATCTTATAATTGTACATTCAATATCCGCGGAAAGCCGTTTATAATACGATGAAAGAAATAACTATTAATAGTTTGCAGAAGAGTAAATGTGCCCTACGGGCACAAAAACCCTCCTTGAAATTGAACATAACTAGGGGGTTGTTTTTTTGTTTTAGGCATAACCCAGTGGGGCCTGTACCCTCCGTACCCTAACCCTGCGAGGCTACCGTGTACCAATTGAAACCTAACCGAACTTGTAATAAAGTAAAAAAAAACTAGAGAGGATTGATCAACCTATTTTTGTGTTATTTAAATTTAAAAAGAATAATAAAATTGGGTGGGGTATTTTTCATTTGGGGGGGGGGGGTTTCCCACCCCCCTAGAAAATAGCTTAAAACCATCACAGTAGGTATATTCTCTGAAGAGTAAGCATAATCGGTTCAGTGGTTACTGAGATCTTAAGCTTCAGACAGACAGACGGATAGACGGACAGACAGACAGACGGACATCGTACTACTTTGTATTATAGATAAAAAAGGGGGGGGGGAAGGGGACTTAGTTGGTTTCTGATGTAAAAAGGAGAAAAAACATACCATACCAATACTAATATGAAGTCAATATCAATCGTTCTAGCCGCTTACATTAAGACACACCCTGTTTTGACAATAAAATCTACAAAAACCGCGAACTATGCTTGCGAGAGCTGTAACTCGTTGAAAACCCTAAAACTTAAAAAAGTTTCAAATTTGTGTAATTTCAAAAATATCATCTTATGAAAATTGAATTTTTGTGCATAAATTTTAATTATTATAATGCTGATAAAAAACATCTGTTATTTTATGGCAATAGAATGCATTTTTAACAATTAAAAATAATATTCATTTTTTTCAGCATGATGAAATAGATATTTCTCCCATCGTATTATAAACAGTTTTCCACGGATGTAAAATGTACAATTATAAGAATAAAACAATTTTTTTATCCTCGAGATGCCGAAGGCACTGGCTAAAAAAACTGGTTTTAATTTTATTATTGTACACTCTTATATTCTTAAAAAACTGGATATAATTTGATGCTAGACATAAGTTTTGGATGAGAACTGGTACTAATCCAACGGATATTAATCGGTTTCGAACGAGAAAAATATTGTTGAAGACGTTATAAATGGTTCCAAATGGAAATTCCTTAGCCCCAAACAGGTGCAATGCATTACCATACACGGTTAGGGCTTCCAGACAAAGGTCTTGAATCAAAGGGGTGGCTGACTAAGGGGAGTTTAAACAGATAATCATGCACATTATCAAACAAGATTTTATTCAGAAATACACCAAGATGAGATCTTATATATAGTGACTAGAGTAAAATCAGCTGTTTAGCCGTTTATTGCCTATTTTCAGGGCAAATTCATCATTAATTACGTAGGAATCAACTTTTTAAAACATATTTTTGGTTTAATTCATGTTAAATGATAGCAATAATCATTTTTTAAATTTCTAGTACCAACAGTTACCGGCTAGAACGGTTTGATAAGGTTTTTTGAGCGAAAAAAAGTATTATGTGGTTTCATGACTAATATGCTCTTGAGATTGGCAAAAATTGACAAAACAGCTGAGCCGCCAGCCGTTAACTGTTACTTTTCCAACTTTTTGTTCGATTTAGGGAAACTAGACCTACCAAGGATTATTCATGCAAAATTTCAGATAGAAATTTGAATTCTAAGTACCATTTAATCATTGATTAAGAGATGGTTGCATTAAATCGCCCCCCCCCCCCCTCCTTATAATATAATCTCAAAAGATAGGGAAGTAAATTTTGAATCTCTAATAATTAAAGTTTACATTTCAAGAAACAAGTTTAAGATAATTGCAAATATTTATAGAATACCTAATAGCAATATAAATTTTTTCTGATTGGCCTAACACAACTCTAACATCTCTTAAAATTATGAATGCAGAAGAAATAATTCTTTGCTCTGACTTAAATATTAATCAGCTGAAATATAATGAACATTATCTAACCAACAACTTTTTAAATATGTTAATCTCTCATTTTTTTTTACCAGTTATTACATTACCTAGCAGAATTACACCAACAAGTGCCACTTTGATTGATAATATTTTCACAAATAAAAGGATGGATATTAATTACAATGCCAGACTTATTTACTCAAATATATCTGACCATCTCCCAATATTTTACTTAAATGTAAGTAATTTAAGGTTAAAACTGTTGATAGCAATAGAAAATTTGTCATTGCAAAAAATATTTATAAATCTGCAGTTAGGAAAGCCAGAAAGAGTAGGTACTATTTTTCTAAATTCAATAAAGTTTTAAGTTTTAACAACTTGGTCAAAATACTTATAATTATTATTAATATAAAAGTAGGTGTATTCTTGTCATCAAAACTGTGAATTTGACAGCATACTTGAATTTCATGGGTGTGAACTTGACAGTAAAACTGTGTTTATGACAGCAGAAAGATGTAATTTTGACAGTGGATAAAAAAATATTGCCAAAAATACAGCTAAAAACGAAATTGACAAAAACACACCCAATTTTTGTTAAAAACACAGTGGCTGTACTTTTGCTAGTGGTAAAAGTGGCAGCACCCCGAGTAAAACACTAGAGGAAGAAAGGGTTATATAACTGTATCTCCCCATCGCAATCGTCTTGTGCAACCTTCCTATTAATTGGGTCATTGAAAATCAACCATTTGGTATCGCTTATATTAACACAGCTAAGTAGCAGAAAATTATTTAGAAGAGGTCTTTGAAAAATGAAGGAAGGTAGTTGTCTGTATATACATCTATACTATAGATCTGTTGGCTATTCAAGGCACCATTCCTTACTCAATCTTTCTGTAAATAAACCAGATCTCCACAGACACACAGAAGGACGTACAAACATCCTGTTACTTATTTAAAAAATATATTATTACCTGTCTAATGATCTATAATAATCTCTCTGTGGAAATGTCTTTGTAGTAGGGTAATGCAAAGTGCCTCAATACATACATTTCCTTACAATATAGCAACAAGGATGGTAAAATGCATAAATGTTCATTAATTCCCCCAGGGTATAATTTTACAACGATAAGACAACCAAGCCTTAAGTTGTACGTGAAATTGGCTCAAAAAAGCTGCATGTGACGTCATAACAATGATGGATTATCCATCTCTTTTTTAGGGGTTTTATTTTCCACTTCTCATCTCATCTAACTCATTTTTATGCCGTCATTGAGGGACTTTCTTCGTCTTCCTATAATAAAATTTGTGGAAATGTCTTTGTAGTAGGGTAATGCAAAGTGCCTCAATACATACATTTCCTTACAATATAGCAACAAGGATGTCAAAATGCATAAATGTTCATTAATTCCCCCAGGGTATAAATTTACAACGACAAGACAACCAAGTCTTAAGTTGTACGTGAAATTGGCTCAAAAAATCTGCATGTGACGTCATAATAATGAAGGATTATCCATCTCTTTTTTAGGGGTTTTCTTTTCCACTTCTCATCTCATCTAACTCATTTTTATGACGTCACATGCTGTTTTTTTTGAGCAACTTTCTCTTTGAACCTTTAGTTATTATTTTTCAAGGGACATGATTTTAATATCTACCATGAAAAGGTGATAAAACTAATATCCTTTACTTTTGTATGTAAGATAAGATCTTAAAACGACCGAACTGATCATTGGACTAAATTTTTTGGGAGGTTTAGTATCGTTTTAGGTTAGGTTTTAATCTATTTGACGAAGACGGGTTGTAACTCCCCAAAAGATATTTGTACCTAAAAAAAAATAAAACATCATTCCAAAAATTGGGCGGGAATCCTAGAAATCCTTGAAAATTCTAGAGTAGCATTAGAGTAAAACACTAGAGGGAGGAAGGATTTAATAACTGTATCTCCCCATTGCAACCACCTTGTGCAACCCTTCTATTGGGTCACTAAAAATCAACCAATGGTGTCGCTTATATTAACACAGCCAAGTAGCAGAAAATAATTTAGAAGGAGACGAAAGAGGTCTTTGAAAAAGAAAAGGAGGTAGTTGTCTGTATATACATCTATACTATAGATCTGTTAGAGTAGCTGCGCTTACAATATACAGGCATCTATCTAATTAGTGTATAACAAAGTTATTTACCAAATATATAGGAAAGTAATGAGGCATAAAGTAAAAATACGAAGCTTGTAAAAGTGGCTGACTCAAATTATGACGTCAAAAAAATTAACCAATGAGAGGCTAGTATACACTGTAATTGACCAATGGTATAATTTATAGTGGCCTATCATTGGTTAATTTTTTTGACGTCATAATCTGAGTCAGCTACTTTTACTAGCTTCTAAGAATACATTCCAAAGTACGAGAAGAAAGTCGCTCACAAAATCATCATGTGACGTCATAAAAATGAGAAATTATCCATCTCTTTTTTAGGGGTTTTCTTTCCCATTTCTCCTCTTATCTCTCTCATTTTTATGACGTCACAGTTTTTTTTAGATACTCTCTCCCCGTTTAATCCTATTATTAAATACAAGTCCCCAAAGATTTTAATCAGTATAATAACTCCAGCCTACCTGATTTTGCTTTATACGTAGTAGGACAAAGTCAGCCATGTGACGTCATAAAAATGAGGGAGACGAGAGGAGAAGTGAAGAGAAGCTCTAAAACAGAGATGGACAATCCCTCATTTTTATGACGTTGCATGGCTGATTTTTGAGTCACTTAGTCCCACTACATTTATCCTTTCCCTAAGTCCACAATTAATGTTAATTGTAAGGAATTAATGTATTCTTTTTCTATATATTATCTTACAATAGCTTGCAAAAAAGTAAAGCAATGTTGTAAGAAAAGTTAAAGGCAAAATAGGTTTTTTTTTCAGATTCAATACAGTAGAGTAATGAGGCAGAAAGTAAGAATAGTTATTTACAGCATCGTATTATAGACAGCTTTCCAAGGATATTAAAATTAATAGTAATAAGAATGTAGGTAGTTTTGTTAGCCCCGAGATGCAGAAGGCCCGGGCTAACCAAATGGTTTTGATATACATGATTTTTCAGTGTGGATGAGAACCGGTTCTAACACAGAGGATATTAATCGGAATCAAATCCATATTATATGGAATATTTCATTATTTTACAAATAGACGAAGCCCATTTTGTTCCGAATTTGTATCACTTTTGAAAAGTGCGACTCCAGTCACGTCATATTTTTCTTTCCCGAAAAAGGGAAGGGTGGAAGAAAATCTCTTCAAAAGAGATGTGGAAAACCCCCTTTTCTCTCATCTCTTTTTTCTTCCCCCCTTCCCTTTTTTTCTTCCCCCCTTCCCTTTTTCGGGAAAGAAAAATATGACGTAACTGGAGTCGCACTTTTCAAAAGTGATACAAATTCGGAACAAAATGGGCTTCGTCTTACAAATATATTAAGAGCTTAATGATCGCCCTATTCCTATTAAAAAAACTTATTGACCTCCAACTTTTTCGCTAGTTTTAGATGCATCAGAATTTTAGTAGCTTTTTGTCTTTTCTTCTTCCTCAATGTTAGATCAAATATTTTTATAAAATTTTCAAAATCTTCGCTGGACGTAGTCATCCTTGTTTTATCTGCATTAGACTCATTACATTATTAGTTGGATAATTTTTAGAAGCGAATCTTCTTCAGAATTTGGATTATTGTCCGTCATTAAAGTATTGTGAGGGAATAGAAAAATCATGCATTTGAATGTAAGAATAGTTATTTCTCGCATCGTATTATAAACAGCTTTCCGCGGATATAGAATGTACAATTATAAGATTAAAACCAGTTTTTAAGCCCCGAGATGCCGAAGGCACGGGCTAAAAGAGCTTCTTTTAATCTTATGATTGTACATTTTAATATTCGTAGAAAGCTGGATATAATACGATGATAGACATAGTTTTTTCGTATTGATGAGAACCGGTTCCTAACCAACGGATTCGAATGAATATGAGAAAATATGTTTAAAACTGCAATAGCACGCAAAAAAGTTATGAGAATTAAAATCGGATAACTGTTTACATAATTTTATTTTTTTCTCACTTCGTTTACCAGTAGGAGGGGAGGGGTAAAGGGGGTGGAAAGGAGGTATCGTTATTTAGCCCGTTGCGAGTTTCACATTATTAGAGAGCATGAAAATCTGGTGTAACATCCAAGTAATAATAAATCTATTTACACAAAATATTGCTGTAGCTTCGCTAATAATGGGCATAGTTATCCTTGTCCTATCATGTCATTGCATTCAAGGATCTAATAAGATAAGACAAAGGCTGATAAATTGATGTAAATTCCCAATGATGAAACACAAAGTTACCACTTCTGTTTATTACAATAAGTGGTTGATTGAAACGCTTGGACACTCAACTTGATAAAAATCAATAAAAGTCACCAAAATGTAAAGCCAACGAATAAAAAAAACATTATTATAAGACTTTGGGGACTAATGTGATAAAAAGCCAATGTCCCCTCCCTGCCTGCACCACATTACATTATTAGTTGGACAAATTTTCCTTGTATCTGGAGAGGACAGATGAATAATTTAGCCACTTTATGACATCTCATTAATGATACTATTATATAATTGTCACTTTGTTAACTGTTCATGTTTGTATATTAATCGCATCGTAATATAGACAGGTTTCCGCGGTTATTAAAATGAAAAATTATCAGTTTAAAACCAGTTTTGTTGGCCCCCAGAGACCGAAACATGAATTTTCAGTAAGAAACCGGTTCTACTTCAATGGATATTCATAGGTTTTAAAAACGCAAGATATGTAAAAATTAGAATATTAAAAAATTGAATTTGCTTCAAAGTAGTCAATAAGCCCTATAATGATGAGAATGTTTACCAAAAATCAGAGTTCCATTTTAAATATCAACGGAGCAAATTTCTGACAGACTTATGAACAGACAAAGTGAATTATAGAGTAGCTTCGCTATTAAAATTGTAATATATGTAATGCTGAAATATGCATATCACAAAATAATTTGCATTTTAATTTTCCTATTCGCGGACAATTATATTAAACAAAACCATCAAATAATATATTTTAAAAAGGTTATTGGTTAAATACAAAAACGATAAGACAAACGAACATTAACACTTGTAGTGTGTCAGAACTGAATAATCAGAATATAAATGTATAAGAGTCGAAGCAAAATTGTAAGTAGATTTGTCGAAAGACTGCTTAACACAGAATAATGTTTATGGGCATACTTACATTTTTAAGATTTGATTATAGAGCTGCTTCGCTTATAATATTGTACTTTTTTGTCCCAGGAATCAGTATATTAAAAACAATCAATCAGATAGTTAGATCACATAAAAATTTGTTGTTAAAAAAGTAAAAAATCATCAGGTTTAAAATGGACGTATTATAGAGTTGCTACGCTTTCTAGATAGTACCTAACTATTACAGGAATAACCATGCAAAGTTTCAAGAACAATTCTAACATACCTAAATTAACGAAAAAAGCTTTTAAAAAAGAAAACTGGGATGGGAAGAGAAATGTGTTGTTTCTCTAATGCAAACAAAACATATCCAAAAACCACTTCTTTCTAATTTAGTTGGGGACTTGACTTGAATAAAAGTTGTGCATATGAATATAGGATATATTGACAGGGGAAAATTTGTCGTCAACTTAGGTTGCTAACATTGACTAAATTTATTTGTCAGTTCGGTCATTCAGTAGTAGGGGAGGGGATGGAGTAATGGGGGTTGTGGGTATTTAGCCAGCTGCAATTATCAATTTTTTAGAGTAGATGAAAATCTGGTGCAACATCCAAGTATTGATACAACGATTTTTATTGCAAATATCTTTCCTTTTTGTAAAAGGGTATTTTTAGAAATGATTAAGGATATCTTTAATGAAAAATAAGTTCCGAAATTTTTTAACTAAACGTTTATTTTATTTACTTTACTTTTACATTAACATTTCTATTCTAGTACCTAACTCTATTACCTACCTTCTTTCTTTGTCCACATCACACTAGAAACTATTCAGGTACCCAACCGTAATTCCTTGGTTTTTCTTTTATCTTTTCCTGTGTAGAATATCAGTTTTCATTTAGATAAAAAGCATTTCTACATAGAACACAATTATATACTTATTATTCTACTTTTATATCTATAACACAAAGTAGAATGATGTCCGTCTGTCTGTCTGTCTGTCCGTCTGTCTGTCTGTCCGTCTGTCTGTCTGTATGTCTTGGAAGCTTAATATATCAGTAACAACTGAACCGATTGGGCTCTACTCTTCAGGGAATATACTTATTAGTCCTGTGATGGTTTTAAGCTATTTTCTTGGGGAATGGACATCCCCAACCCACCGAAAAATAACCCGACCCTTTAAAACTAAAAAAAATGTGGATGGTTGGGGCACACTCTAAGGAAATTACATGATGATTTAACTAATCAAGCCTTGACATAGAATCTCAAAGGAAAATTAAACCAGGTAGACACAAAAATAATCTGGAGGAAAAAACTCCTATATGAACTGCATGTGAAAATCTTATCTCTCAGTGATGCCTCAAGTTACGCTAAATCCAAGGATGATTGGAGAACCATTATGCAATATGCATGGCCTATGCTCTACAAAGAAGATGTAAATGTCAATGATGAAAATTCTATTTTTGTATAATAAATTTAATTTAAGGGGGGGGGGGGGAGACAGACCTTACCAATTACAATGTCAATGTGTGTTGACACCCACTTTAAGATATTAATGTTTGAATTTTTTAAAGGCTTGGCTTAATTAGACAAAACTTGTTGTCTACTTAGTTTTAAGATGTGTTTAACATAGTATAGTAAATTTTAGTTAATTTGAGATGAGTTTAGAGTTATTTTAGGACAATCATATACATATATGAGAGCATTTTTTGTTTGTTTAATATTTAAAAATGGTTTAATAAAATGGAAAGGATGGACATACAGACGTACCTCCCAACAGTATAGATAAGCTTCGCTTCTAAGAGTTCAAATTACAAACGTCGTTTTAGGATAGTTTGATGTAATTCAAATAATGGGGAATTATGTTCTGAAAAAATTAGATAAACAATCAGATTCAATGTGTAATTAGGTTAGATTTTACAGAGTATCGTTTTCTCGTCCTGGATATTTTTTCGGGGAGGGGTAATGGGACAAAAATACAATAGATATATAGCTTTATAGTGAAAATCAAATATATATGGAAAAAATAATACAGAATAATATGTATATCTATATGTACAAAACTAGCGGCTGCGCCCCTAGCATCTAGGTGTTCTTTATTCGAAGGATGTTTTAAAAAAATCACTTCACTTTTTTCAATATAATAAATCCTTCATTTTTGGTCAAAAACTAATAAAAAAATGACCAAATTCGTGTTTAAGCAATAACAATAAGAAAACAATATTAAAATATTTGATTTACTCCCCTCTCCAGAGTTCAGAGCACTGCAAGAGCAAAAAGCCTTAAAATAACCCAAGACTTAAATATGAAAATAAGACAGCCAAACCCAACTTAAAACCTATGATATGATTCTCTTAGATGGAGAACTTAATTGGTTCTTTAGCTATTGATGTCTTTATCTTCAGACAAAAAAAGACTTACTACTTTATATAATAGGATTGGGAAGTGTAGCTGCTCTACGTATCGGTCTATCCTGCTATGAAAGATTATTATTCTAGGTCTGGCATGTAGGGTTGGGCCGGATACTTTTTTGGCCGGATACCGGATATCCGACTGATTTCAAATGCCGGATATACGGTATTCGGCCGGATATGCGGTTAACGCCGGATATCCGGCAAATATCCGGTTATCCGGCCAAATTGTCGGATATCCGGCCGGATAGCCGGCCAAATTACCATATATTAAAGTAGCAAAAAAAATTTCTTCAGAAATCTTATATAAATTTACATAAAGATAAACATAAAGATAAAAAATGTTCTTCTAGCTTCAATAATAAGAAAGTTATAGCCATTAAAAATTTTAAAAGCAGAGATTTTTGGTGTAAAGTATGAAAAATTATATAGCCGGATATCCGGTCGGATAGTTTCAATATCCGGTATCCGGCCGGAAATTGAAAATGGCCGGATATCCGGCTTCACCGGATATCCGGCCCAACCCTACTGGCAGGCTAGACGTTCTCTAAAACTTGTCTAATGCCTGAAATTATATTTAGAGAAGGTTAATATACTGGGTTATTTGTCAACTTAAAGGCTTACAAGCTAAGGGCTTTGTTATGTTTTTATAAAACAACTATAAATACACTTGAGATCTATAGCTGCTTGTTTTTCAGAAAAACTGGCTGCAGTTTCAATTATATTAAGAAAAAACAAAGTCTGCGACTAATTTATAGGCGTTAATAATTGCAGTTATTGTTTGTAGGAACTTTACACGATGGCTAGCATCTGAAAATGGATGTAGAATAAACGTGGATATTAAGACAGGCATTTAATTACCCTAGGTTAGGTAACTTCATTTCACTTTTCAATAAAATCTAAAATGCAGCTGTTTTTGAGAAAATTAGATTTGAAAATTTTAAGTTCAATTTTCATCCCCTAGGAGTTAACGCATAATCATGACAAGAAAAGCAAATATTATTTATTTAAAATTTTAAACAAGTTCACTTTTATAAAGTTTTTCATAAAACCACTCCTGAAGTGAGTTGATTCATGGCCATTTCTATCAGTTGCTTTGCTGAGGTCACGGAAATTCAGTCTTAAATAAATCATATATAGAGAGGTTTTATTCATTAAAGCAAACTTGTTCAAAATTTTAAATAGATAATCTTTGCTGTTCTTGTCATGATTCTGTGGTAACTCCTAGCGGATGAAAATTGAACTTGAAATTTTAAAATTTAATTTTCTCAAAAACAGCTGCCTTTTAGATTTTATTGAAAAGTGAAATGAAGTTTTATCTAGGGTAATGAAATGCACTATGTCCCAATTTAGGTTCTGACACAAAAGTCAAAGCACCTTCGAACGCACTGTGACGCCCCTTGCGTCCAAGGGATCTGCATTCAAAGAGGGAAAGAGGGGACATAAGAATGGCTCAAAACAATTTCAAAACTCGAGTTTAAAAAAACATACAACTAAACCATCTAATACATATGCAAATCTTACTTTAACGGAAGAACTCATCAGTTAGCAAAATCTTAACCTAAAAGCAAAATACCCTGAAACTAACAGAAATGAAATAAAATAAAACCAAAACAAAGCCTCCCCTATAAATAGTAATAATTCAAATTGTCTGGATGTATAATGGGATATACAAGAAAACCTATATGAATAAACTAATGTTTTGATGTTGAACACAGTAATAGTGTCTGACTGATTATGACGTAACAAAAAAAATTAGCCAATGAGAGGCGACTATAAATTTTACCATTGGTCAATAACGGCCTCTCATTGGCTAATTTTTTTTTGTTACGTCATAATCAGTCAGACACTATTACTGTGTTCTTTAATGTTTTCTAGGGAGAGGGTTGGAAGGCACTAATTGTGTAACGATCTAAACAGCCGTTGATGAGATCTTACGTAAATATACACTTGAGCACAAAATTTACTACTTAGCATATAATATGGTAGGGTGAGTAGTATTCTTTAATACAAAGTAGTACGATGTCTGTCTGTCTGTCTGAAGCTTAATATCTTAGGAACTACTGAACCGATGGGGCTCTACTCTTCAGGGAATATACCTACTGGTCCTGTGATGGTTTTAAGCTATTTTCTTTTGGGGTGGGACAACCCCAACCCCCCAAAATAATGAAAAATACCCCCCCCCCCAAAAAAAAAAAAAATTAAATAACACAAAAATAACTTGATAAAACCTCTTTGGGCAAAGCCCCTAGAGGCTAGGGGCGAAGCCGCTAATATACATATAAAGGTATTCCTATTAATATTTTAAAGTTAGTATGTTTTTCAACCTATTTTAAAAAAAATACACTATTCTAAGACATGAATATATATTTTGATTTTAGCAATCATTTTCAATTCATTTTGTCTAAAAAAATATAGATATGAGACATTAGATAACAGCAAATATGGTCAAAGATATTAAACATACATTTATATAGAACAATGTCACAAATTATTTTGAATCTTAGGTTTCACCATAAAATACAGATGACTACTGAAAAAGTTTGAGTTATGGGGCGGGGCATAGTTTTGATTAAAGGAATATTTTTGATGGTTAGGAAATAGGCGGAGATTTAGATGGTGAGTTTGGTTGAAGGCGGAGACAGAAAAAAACTGGGAGGAGACAAAAAAAGTGGGAGGAGTGGGGGGGGGGGGGGGGTATAAAAAGGTTGTGGATTTGTCTTTGTCCTTGGTTGTTCATGGGTGGAGATTTGGATTTTGAAATCTGTTAAAAAAATGGGTAGAGTTATTCCTGAGATGGGAAAAATTTTAATCCTATTAATACATATTTAGGTGAAACAATCAATTAGATAGATAGATACATCTAAAAATGTTGCAACCAACGCGATTTCTTTTTTGAATGAGAATTTTTTAACATTTAAAATGTCATTATTTTTTTTTGTTTTGGGTTCTTTTAGGTCTTATTATAATGATAGCTAATGATACTTCGTATTTATTACAAAAATCGTTGACAATTTTCTTAAATCGACGGTTTTTTATAAATTAAGGGTAGGTTCTCCGTGCGTTCGTAATTATGCATTTGTAATATGTATGATCGTCTGATTTTTATGCTTCGTTTTTAAGGTTTTTTTTATCCTTGTTTTATTTTAGTTAATGATACTTTTTATCAAAAACTGTTTTTTATATAAAAAGAGTAGTCCGATTAAAATATAGACAATTTTAATTGTATCACTTTTTTCAATAAATAAAATATTTTACATTGTACTTTTTGTAAATGGAAAATGATAACATTAATAGCTTTTTCAAAAACAACATTTATCAAAGTGATGATAAACACGTCATTAGAACAGAAAGTCAAACGTTTCTTAATGCTAAAAATATAAACATTTAATCTAGAATATGCAAAAAATTAAGTTAATTAACCTCAGAAATTGAAACAAAAATTACTGTTTATATAATCTTTAAGATTATAATTTGCCTAATAGTCCTAGATATTACCATTTTTAATACTGAAAATTATTCAAAAATTATTTGGTAGTTTGTCCATTAAACCGTAAATTAAAATAATAGAATATATCAACATTTTATTTGCCTGGCTCATAAAGCCTGCAGTAGACCAATTGATCCTTTTTATTGACGTTTTCGAGGTCAGGAGGCAATAAAACCATACAAAAAGTTTTTATGGGGCAAAGCTATTTTGATTTATATTGACGTAAACCAACATGTCCCATTGATGCATTTATTACTTTTTATATTTATACTATCAATCATAGAAATAATTTATATAGAAAAAACAAGGATGACAACATCCATAAAAGCGAAGCTCTGAAACGGTAGGACAAACGGACATTAACACTTGTATAATGTTAGAACTGAATAATCAGAATGCGAATATATAAGAGTCAAAGCAAAATTGTAAGTAAATTTGTTGAAAAACTGCTTGATACAGGATAATGATTATGGACATACTTACATTTTTAGGACTTGATTATAGAGTTGCTTCGCTTATAATATTGTACTTTGTCCCAGGAATCAGTATACCAAAAATCAGACCAATCGGATAATTAGGTCACATTCAATTTTTTTGCTAAAAATGTAAAAAAATCAACATGTTTAAAATGGACGTACGGACATTCTGGTAATGATTATAGAGTTGCTACGCTTTCTAACTCGAACCTAACTATTACAGGAATCATCATGCAAAATTTGAAATCGATAGGACAATTCTAACATGCCTAAATTAACAAAAAAAGCTATTTTAAAAAGTAAAAAAATCAACATGTTTAAAATGGACGTACGGACATTTTGGTAATGATTATAGAGTTGCTACGCTTTCTAAATCGTACCTAACTACTAAGGGAATCACCATGAAAAATTTGAAATCAGTAGGACAATTCTAACATGTCTAAATTAACGAAAAAACGTGACGGACGGACGGACGGACCGACCCTAATTATAGAAAAGCTTCGCTTTTAACAAGGATGGCAACATCCATAAGTAGGAAATGGCAGACAGACAGACGGATGTATGAGTATAATTTCTTAGTGGTCATATGAATCTTCGTTCAGGGGTCTATCTTTAATAAAATCTGAGAAATACACATATTTTTAATGTTTTCTAAAGCAATATTGATAGTACGACTGTCAAATTAATTTGTATATTAGATGTGTATATTGATCAGCAGCAAAATTTTCACCAAAGAATAATCCTTTTAGATATTTGAAAGAATCAGGAGAATCTTCACAAGAAAACTCATATACCTAATGCTCATTGGTATTGGGGAACAGAAATTTTCCCAATTAACGGTACAATGGCTCTAAAGATCCCTTGTAGAATATAAACATTTTTTCATTGTTCTATGGGATTATGTGTATAAAATAATTAAGACAAGTATCTTTATTTTTATTTATTTTTTCAAAATATCATTTATATTTTTTAATAAAGTTAGAGTATAGAGGGGTCGAGGGTATATGGCTATATAGAACTATGGCAAAGACCTACTAACATATTCATATAGCTCGAGAAATTTCACAGCTTGGACACAAAAATGGCCGAGTTTTATACAGGATTTTCATTTTTAGAAACATTGCCCTAACTATAAAATTTAACATGTATTTATGTTTGTTCCTAATAAATAATGGATATATCTTAAAATTAATGAAGTAAACAAAACAATTTTAGCGTTGTCAAAAATTAATAAAAACCGTAAAAATCTGGACTTTCTGTAAGATATTTTTACTTCAAGCTGCTAACAGATACAATCATTTCGGAAAGTAGATATCATTAACAATTTTTAAAAATAGCAATATTAGGTTTCAAATTAAGAGCAATATAGGTTTAAATTGTTTTTAAAATAATTTCCTTATGAGGGGGCTTTAAAATTTCTATCCCAGTACTAGATAGATAACTTTCTTCCTTTCCCCTTTCCGAAATATTAGAACTTTCCGTAGATCCTACGTAAATCTGCTGCGCTTGTCTGTTTATATGTTATATATTTAGTAGTGAAGCTACTCTATAACTCACTTTATCAGTAAGTCCGGATTTTTTTTCAATGAATTTGTAAATAAAAAAATATTCTGTATTTGCCTTTTATGAAAGGGTTTTACATCCTAACAATATGTAATATGTAAATTATTTTAAATTGTAGCTATTTTATGACTCTATACATGCCTTTCTCTGCTTTTTACATCAGCAACCAAATGTATGTAATTATTTTCAATTCCTGAAAATCATAAAAATCTGTACATTGCTATATTTACAATATTTTATTTATTAAATCAACTGATTTTTGAAAGACATATTTTTTAAAATGCTGCTGCACTTGATATTATCATCCTTGTTATAATGTGTTATAGTTGAATAAAAGGATTATTATTTTTTGTCAAAACTTTTTAAGCTAGCTTTGTAACAATGACGTTTAACCCATTAGTGCCGAGCGCCACTTTTATGGACCGATCGAGCTGAAAATCTCAGGGAAGCTTTATAATGGTAAAAACGGAATTCCAATTTTTTGTTTTGCTCTAGTGGCGTGCACAGGAAAGTTGCAAAAAAACCCAGTTCGGCACGAGTAAAGAAACCTTTCGGCATTAATAACCGTTTTTGGCGTTTTTTGGTGCTTTCCCCTGGCATTAAAGCCCGTTTTTGACCTAAATACCCGGTTTTTTGGCCCAAAAAGTTAAAAATGTAATTTTTGAATGCCCAAAGTGAGATGAACACTTTTTAAAACTACGATACGATCCGTAATTGAAAACTACATAACCTCATGTAATTGATAGAGCTACAACTAACATACAAAACAATTTATATCACATTTAAGATTTTGGCTATAGGTACCGCCCTTTTCGGTTAAAAAAGCCCATTTCGAGGAAGTTTTAAAACTTTTGCTAATATTTATATTGATAATAATGGGAGGGATATTGATAATGTAATTTTTTAACGTCCAAAGTGAATTATAGAGTAGCAACTATTCTAGTAGTATCAGTAATTGACAAATATATAAAAAAATATAACTTTTGTTGATAAAGAAAAGACTAGAAAAGACTTATCACATATCTTTGGCCTAAAGTATTTAAAAAATATCACAAACAAAAGAATAGAATAATACAGTAATATCAAGATAACAAAAATGGCCTAAAACCATCAAATTTGCATAGAATACTGGTTAGTTAAGCCCCCATCCTGTGGAGAAATGTCAAGATAAGCAAAATGGCCTGAAACCATCAAATTTACATAGAATACTTGTTAGTTACGCCCCCATCCTGAAGGCGATGACAAGATAATTTACCATCATATTTACAAGTAATAATAATTGAATTTGAAGAAAAAAACATATCCCCCCCCCCCACCACTTAAAAATATTTATATAATAAAGTCTAAACCAAGATATATCTATCTATCTGTCCATCCATCCTTTTATTTATCTATCTAACAATTGTTGATTATCATTGGGAATCTACATAAATTTATCGGCCATTGTCTGATCCCTATATATCAGTCTATCTATCTATCTATCGATCCTTTTATTTATCTATCTATCAATTATATTTATCATTGGGAAATAAAGAAATTTTTACATTTGAAGAGGATAATAAATGATAAAAAATATCTAATATATCTAATGGTTGAAAAATTTAAACCGGGTATCTTTACTCGCGCCGAGCAGGGCAATAAAACTAGTGGGTATCTTTACTCACGCCGAACCGGAGTTATATAGAACATAATGAAACGATAAAAAAATCATATAAAAAATAATAATTTGAATAAAACGATTTCACAAATGAATGTAGTTGCCAATAAACTTTAAATTTCACGAAAAAAATCACTAACTTTACTTCATAAACAAAAAAGTTAGAAGGGGTATTTTAAATCACCTTGTTTTTCTTGGTTCACCCATTTTCGATGAAAGATTGTGGCCGACTGAATAGATAGAAATGCTTCTCTCTGGGGGGAATTGAAAAAAAGTGCAGAAAAGATTAGGCTCATGCGAGCATGATGCAATCCTGAAACTGAAAACCGGTTTTTTTCAGCATTTTCTGGAACCGGGCGTTAAAAGCCGGTTCGTCACTAATGGGTTAAATTCTGTTAAATTTACTGATAATTATCATCTAATATTTCATCGCTTATTTTCAAGGCCTTACTATTCTAATTATATATACATTATTATGTTTAATAAGAAAATTTTCGTCATTCGTCCCAGTTTATTATTTTTTTAAAAATTAGCTGTCTTTGAATTAAATACTCAAATAAAATAACACAGAACAAACTGGTTTTGAATACAAAACACAAACAAATTAATGGAAACACGTTTGAAAAGATAGCATTGATTTTAAATGATAAATATGCTCTAAATTTTTACAAAAACTAGGCAAAATATTTATTTTTTGTTGTTGATAGCAATATCTTATTCTAATAGTCCTATTTATAAATAGCTTTACACTAAAATCTTTTGATTTAATTGTTTTAACTCTTGTACAATTGGTCAGATGACTTTAATTAATAATAAAGGTCCCCCAAATCCTTATACCAACAAGTTGGTGATTTTGATTATTTCTCCAAACCTTATTCCAGTGACAGCATATGAGTTTTCTAGCAGCTAAGTGAGATAGCAAAATTTATATCGATAAACAACCTTCTGCAATGTGTTAGGTCTTTGAATAAAGAATGCATATAATATCAAAATTAAATTTTTCATTTTATTTGTAGATGAGAGGACAGGTAGCTTTATTGCTCAATGTAATTTGCTTCTGATATTCTTAAAGACGATTCTCCTTGTGACTCATCATTTGTTGAATTTTAAAAAATCTGTGAATAGTGCAGTGCTTCACTACTTAACTATGTTGCCATGTTTAAAATAAAAATTTACAAATTTCCCTCTTTTTAAAAGAAATGGTCCAATCTTGAAATGGACAAAATTATTTCTTCATGAGCTATATCCCTGTCTGAGTGAGAACCTTGATAAAGGATTTTAAAAAATTTCAAATTAGCTAAAAATAGTATTTAATTACAGCCGCAAGAAAAATACAGCTACATAAACAGAATTCAATTGAAATCATAATGTGATGGAAGTTTTTTCTTGTTGGAGGCAATATCTCCTTTGAAGGGAGATTTAGTTACCCACCAAATAGCCTGAAACCTTCTGGGCAAAACTAAGTTTACTCTTAAAATTGTAGATAAATCAATTCAGCCGTTTACGAGATCTTTATAGTTAAACACATTAGAAAATTTATAATTGAATGTGATGAAAACTTGAGATTTACATGAATTGTTATATAATACATATTCGGATATGTATATATACATCCATAATCATAGCTATTAAATATTTACATCTGTAAAAAATTGCTCTTTTTATAACTAGGTATATAGTTTTATTTATGCAAAAAAAGTTAATTATAATTTTTATTAGCATTGCTACTCTATAAGTGACCATATTAAAGAAACGTTTCTTGTATAAATATTCTTATAATTAGATAATTAGGGAATAGTCCCTTTCGTGGCAACGCCCCTTAAGGAGAGATTCGTCGTATTGTTAAAATGGCTTTTTATAGGTTATTTTAGGTTAGGTTAGGTTATATTGGGTTAGGTGATTGCCCCACAGTGCTAGGTAATTGGCCCCGCAGGGTTAGAGCCCCCTTAAAATTGGAGAAAACCTATTGTGAAAAATGCGAAGAATCGCCCCTTAAGATATAAAAGCATCAAAACTGCTTAATATTAAAGTGATCGCGAATTTAATTTTTCAAAATGCATTTTCGTTTACCTTTTTTTATATTTTAAGTAATTTTCATAGAATTATGCCTTAAAAGTTCAGTTAAGTTAGAAAAAAATCAGTTTAAAATGCGGAGAGTGTTTCCACATGAAAATAATGTTAAAATCTGAGCATCAATTAAACTAAGAGAAAATAAGTTATTTCTTCGCTTGCAGATAAAAACAAAAAAATTGATACTTAGAAAATATTTTTGTAATATATCTCTAATAATATTTATCTTTGAACTTTCTCTAAAATGTAATGAAAAAGTTTGGTTTATTTTATAAAATCATTAACCAAATACCGCTTTGTTTATGCAGGTATAGTGACAAAAGAAAAATTATTTAAATCTGTGGAAAGCATGATATCTAAGAATTAAAATGTTTAAATAGAATAAACAAATATCATTTGCTGCAAATATTCAGCATAAAATATAGCAGTCTTTCTATAGTATTTACATAAAAAAAAGCATTTTATCATCGTAAAATAATCTCGTAATTTGTCGAATTTAATTAACACACACACACACACACACACTCATTCACTTACCTTGGGCATTCATGTTTCCCTTTTCCATTCTCCGTCCCCCTCCTTATCTTTTGTGGTACAAATGGTACCAACGGATTTTGTTAAGTTGAAGTATAGAAACCAAACATTACTAAATATTGTAAAAGTCGCAGTCCCTTCAGTGTATTTTAAGTTGTAAGTTTGGACCAGTACGGGAGAATTTCAATAGCTATAAAAAGTAAATAATTTTATTCCCATAACTGAAAAAACATGTTATTTTATTTCAATTTTTGTATAGGTTTATTGGTAACTGACTTGATTTATTACCTCAGGAACCATCTTTACATTGTGTTTAGGATTAAGATAAAAGCCTTGCTTTAATTAATGTACATCCATGAATAACAGATTAATATTAAAAGAATATAATTTGTGTTGTCTCTTTATCTTATTCCATGTTTTGAAGTATTAAACAATCAAGTTCTGTGGAGTCCTATGTATGTTTGTGTGTGTGTGTATTTGATTTAACCTGGCTGTGCTGTACTCAGAAAACGCTTATAGCAAATTAATTCATGTTTCAAAGATTGTTTCTTTTAAATATCTTTTATAGATTTTAGTTAATTAATCAAATATAATCTAAGCAAGAATTTTACCCCAAAATAAAAAAACCATAATAGCTAAAAACTTTCTCAATCTATAGTAAAATCCCCCAATTATGTGGGGGCCTAATCGTATTTTTAGCTCTGCAGTATGTTGAAGCTTTTTTAGCAAGTAGTAAATATTGAGATAGGATGAGGGTGCTATGTTACACAATCGACAACTATAAATCAGCTGACCTTATACCCATATTTGGTAATATCTTTTCGATTTTCTGTAAAAATCATTTAATCTCCCCGTAAAATGAAATTACAAACTTTTTTGGTTAGTTTAATATGTATGTAACAAAAGAATTTATTCTACTCTAAATTTGCAAGTAAACTTCAACAAAAAGATTGTTATTTGTCGATTTTGATAGGTTTTAAGATATGTATAATAAAACTCAAAATACAACGATGTTTTCAAGGGAATAAATTCGTTTTTTTAAAGTTTGATTTATTTTTAAATGGGAAGTATTTAAGACTTAATTCTCAAAACAGTACTCTTAAAAAACATTAATCAGTGACATATATCAACTTTTTCCCAGCTTCGTGAACACTTTAAGACATCCTTAGCCTTTTTAATGTTTCAATCATTGAACACATCTTTTAATTTATAGGTTTTTAAAAGCGTCCGTCCGTCCGAGATAGTTAGCTTTATTCGTTAATTTAGGCATGTTAGAATTGTCCTATTGATTTCAAATTTTGCTTGGTGATTCCTTTAATAGTTAGGTACGATTTAGAAAGCGTAGCAACTCTATAATCATCACCAAAATGTCCGTACATCCATTTTAAACATGTTGATTTTTTTTCCTTTTTTAACTACAAATTTTAATGTGATCTAATCATTTGATTGATCTGATTTTTGGTCTATTGATTCCTGGGACAACAAAGTATAATGTAATAAGCAAAGCAACTCTATAATCAAGTCCTAAAAATGTAAGTATGTCCATAAACATTATCCTGAATCAAGCAGTTTTTCAACAAATTGACTTACAATTTTGCTTCGACTTTTATACATTTATATTCTGATTATTCAGTTCTGACACTGTACAAGTGTTAATGTCCGTTTGTCCTACCGTTTCAGTGCTTCACTTTTATGGATGTTGTCATCCTTGTTTATATAAAAGTTATGAAGTAAAGGTACACCTTGGCAAAATTTGAATTATTTTTTTAGAATAATACACGGCACTGGTGTTGAAAAGAGACTATCCATAGAAAAACACACAGCTCAAAAATAGTAATATATATCGATTAGTCACATCTAATCCTTGTCAACCTTCACAAAATTAACGATATTTCATTTAATTATAATAAAATCAAATACATAATTTTAAAAAAAAAGTAGGTTATTTAGGATAGAAGGGATGGGGTTTAAAAGAATCAAAGTTCAAAAGAATCAAAGTTGTGTACTTTAAAACTTTTGTTTCTTTGAAAACATTGCAATTAGCAAACCAGAAATAACATGAATGTTTGAAACGATTTTAATTACAGGTACATAAGAGTATATGAAAAAAAATATCATAAATTTATTTTTTTGGGTAATTATTAATAACAAAGTATGTAAAAAATGTAAATTTGTATTTAAATAGATAAAAAACAAGTAAAAGTAAAATTAATTTTCTATTGCTGATTTACACTCAACTTTTTATTGCGTATCTTCTATTAATTTGTTTTAGAAACAATTTTCCATATTTTTTTCCTAAATATCAAATATATTGGATGTTTAGAAAGATTTGGTAAACGGCTCGAGCCATAGATCAGTCCATAATTTATAGATTAGCTAATTATAAGCCCTGGGCTGGTTTTAAGCTATTAGTGAGGTACTTCAATACACACAATATATATTGATATCCTCTTTTATATAAGGATTATAGTGTGCCTTTCATGTTTTCTAGAAACAAATTCGGACATATTCGGAAATTTAATCTTATGTCAAATTTAGCCTTTTGAAATTTTGCACAACTTTATGAGGATTAGTATCATAAATTAAAATTATATTCGCTAATTTATGTAACATTTTTAAAGAGATATTACTGATATATAAGACTGTTTGTAGTTAGCGAGATATTTTGGTACAATCAACAGACAGGCACCCTAAAGTTTTAAACTTCCCCTATTCTGGAACTTTTTTTTATTGTGTTCAATAGTTATTTATCGTATTATATCATAGATGGACAGCTTATTGTGGTTAGTAAAATGGAAAATTGTAAGATAAATATTAGCTTTATTGGCCCCTAAAGGCCGAAGTACCGGCTAAAAAAAGTAGTAAAGATATTATTATTTAAGATTCGTAGAAAATTGTCTGTAATACGATACGATACATAATTTTTCAATATTGCTTAGAACTGGTACTAATCCAGCGAATATTAGTCGGTTTCAAAGACATAATGGAAAATGATTCTTTTTGTTATTTCCGATTTTTTATGTAGGTACTAATGATATAAATATTGGGCTCTATATTATTTGATAACTAGCGGCTACGCCCCAAGAGGCCTCTATCGGCACTTTAAACGTTTGTTTTTATTTCAAATATGTCTATGTTACGTGTAAGTCTCTACGTAAAAGCAAAATTATTTATTTTTTTAATTGTGGTGGTACCCTGCCCCAAAATAGTTATAAATATTCCCGAGAAGCTAACATGTTAAGGAGAACCCGAATGGTTCAGCGGTTAGCGAGATCCTTCGGTACAGACACACAAACAAAAGAGACAAAGAGAAATCCTGTTACTTTAATATGAGGATAGCAAAAAATAACACAATTTTGGAAAAATCTAGAATTTATAAAATTATATAAATTCAAATTTTACATTAATAAATAAAAGTGATATATTTACTACAATTACATATGTAATGCAAAATTTGACAATTGTTCCTGTCCCCTGTTAAAAATGTATCTATTTTAATATATCTATAATACAAAGTAGAATGATGTCTGTATGTCTGTCTGAAGCTTAAGATCTCGGTAACTGCTGAACCGAATGGGCTCTACTTTTCAGGGAATATACCTACTGGTCCTGTGGTGGTTTTGTGCTATAAAATTATGGTTTGCAGCACCAAAATATGTTTTTTTAAAAATATGTTTGAAATAAGTGGTTGCACCTCCAATTGTTTTAATTACCTCTTGGGGCTTCCCCCAAGAGGCTAGGGGCAAAGCCGCTAGTTATTAATAAAGTATGCTCATCAGTATAGAAAAACAAGGATGACAACACCCATAAAATCAAAGTTATGAAATGGTAGGAAAAACAAACATTAACACTTTTAGAGTGTCAGATATCAATAATTACAATATAAATGTATAAAATTTGAAACAAAATTGTAATGAAATTTGTTGAAGAACTGCTTAAACACATGACGTGACATTGTACGTTGTTGTCCTAGGAATCAGTATTCCAAAAATCAGTTCAATCGGATAATTATATCACAAAAAAAATTTGTTGTTGACGCCAACCCAAAAATGAACCAAGAAAGTGGTTTATAGAATCATGTAATTAAGCTAAGGAATAACAGAACAAGTAGATAATCTTTGAGCTAGTTTTATTTCAGCGAGGGCTTGGATATTGTACAACTTTTAGTTATTTTAGTAGCGAAGCTACTCTATAATTCAGTATGTCTGCCAGTCCCTCAGGCAGTCATTCCGTAACGCTATGGTTGAAATGTGAGTTGACAAAACTAATTTATCTTAGATTCTGCACAAATAAATTGTCAAATAATATTAATAAAATTTTGTCATTTTTTTTAACAGAGCAATTCATAATAATCGATATATTATTACTTGGATGTTCCACCAGATTTTCATATACTCTGATAATGATTTCCCCCATCCAGCCCCTTATCAATATCAACACTACAAGATGAACGAACTAACCAATAAATGAGGTGTATATTAGCAAGCTAAATTGTCGAATGATTAATCAATCTATCATATATCCATTTTTTTAATTCAAATATTTTAAAATATCAAAAAAAAGAATGAGAAATAAACAAGTGTTGTGAGAAAGTTTGCCTATATAATCTGAGTGGCAAATCAATTTGATATTAGTTTCATCAGGTTACATTTCTGATAAACAGCAGGTATGATTTCTTTTCCAGTATGGCTTCCAAACCGGGATTAATATCCGCTGGATTAGAACCGGGTCTCATCCATACAAAAAATATCATTTATAGCATTGTATTACAGACAATTTTTAGGAATATTAAAATAAAAGTGCTAAAACTAGTTTTGTTAGCATATGCCTACAGCACCTCGGGGAAATATAACTTATTTTGATCTTATAATTTAATTTTAATATCTGCAGAAACCTGTCTATAATACGATGCGATGAATAAATATTCCTATATCATTTACAATAATGTATTTTGATAAGCAAAGCTTCTCTATAGGTTATAGGTATATATAGGTTTGTCTGTCTACTCTCCATTGACTTTTATCTTGCAGTAAGTTTCCATTGGTATGTCCAAACATTTGTTTGTTTAAGTATTGCATAAAACAAACTGTCAAAATCTATTTCTTTAAGTAGTATTTTAAAAGTTTTATAGTGAAAATTTAATATATGATATAAATAGTGCTATATATTTATGAAAAACAGCTAAATAATATTTCTAGATAATTGCAAGGTTTTAAAATTTATATATATGTACATATATTTCTTTACAGTTTATTATAAAATGTTTCTTCTATTTATACGATATTTAATTATAAAATAATTGATCAACAGTTGAGCATTATCTTAGTTTATTCGGAGTTTACTTACTGAATTTCTAATAAAATTTAGTTTCTGGATTGTTATAAATATAGTGTTTTTCTTCATTTTTAAAACCGAACATTTTTAATTCTGCATTAGTAGCTTTTAATTGTGTTTCTACACATTTTTCCCAAATAATTTGAATAATAGAAGGGAGATTTATACATCCATTGTCCTTTTCCTGTGGTCATAACAGTTTTTATATCTACTAGCGGCTATGCCCCTAGAGGCCTCTAGTGGCACTTTAAATGTTTTTTTAAAAACTATTATACATATTAAAAGGTTTTGTCACATTATTTCTATGTTGCGTTGAAGTCTCCAAAAATATTTTAAAATTTTAGATTTTTTTGTGATTTCTCTTGAGAGGGTGGTAGTACCCTCCCCCAAATTAATTATAAACCTTTTCGGGACTTATAAGGAGCTACCCTGTTAAAGAGAACCTGATCGGTTCACAAGTTAGCGAGATCCTTTGGTACAAACAGACAGACAGACAGACATCATTCTACTTTGTATTATAGATTAATATCTCAGTTTAATAATTGAATTTACTTTAGGATGAAGAGACTTTTATCCCTAAAGACTGTCACCCTGTTTTATGTTACAGTCCTCAGCCAAGGTAAGAGGAAATATTAAAAAACATATTTATCTAAGATCCCTAAAACAGTCATGTGAACAAAGTAAATGGTAACTGTAAAGAGCAGTGTAATCTACTTGATACTGGACCTATCACATAATTCATATATCATGCAATCTAAGGGTTAAAAAGCATAAGTATAGATGGAAAAAAGTTATGTTGTGCTTGATTTCTAATATACACATTTATTATCACAATAATCAAAATCATGTTATAAAGTTATATTTTTAGTAGCTGATGGAGGTTCATTATTGAAACAAGGTAGTGGCAATGGACGTCAACAGCTGAGCTGCTGCCAAGGTGACAGCATCCTGTCATGTCAAGAGTTTGATATTGATCTGAGTGTCCTTGGTGATGGTGACCTCTTCCTGGAGCCTCTCAACACAACTCTTACCTTCCGCGGGCTGGTGTTCATGAGCAGCAATTCTTACAACTATGGGAATGATGATGTTGAGTTTATCATTACTGCTAATGTTGAGAAAGGAAGTGTTTATGTTCATGCTGCTTTTGACAATGGTAAGTCCTATGTTATTGAATACTGTGGAGATAATACCCATGTTCTGAAAGAGCTAGACGTTCAAAACTTAGGTTCAGATGAAGCACCCGAGTAGCATCAAATTCCTTTTTTTCTGATGGACATGGTCATCTGATTGCCCAAGGATCTGCCTCAACTGGCTTCAGAACTATTCTTGCCTATCAAGCTACTGGCCACTTAGTAAGGGTAAACTACTACTCCAATCCTGAGGTCATTTATCCTCATACTGGAACACCCACAGGTGTAGCTGGAGTTTCCAACAATGCCCGAGTCTTGACTGTCCAGAGGTTTGATCTTGCCAATGTTGGAGATGAAAGCAGTGGATGTTCTGCTCCCCCTCCCCCAACAACAACATCAACAACAACAACAATGTGTGCTACTTTTTGGTTGGCAAGCAGTACAGTTACAGTTCATATGCAACAGGCCCTAATCCCAACATTGAATCCTGCAACCTGTTTAAGTCTGAGTGTGTAAGATCTAACGCCATCACCTACATTAAATTCATTGGTAGTGCCACAGGAATAACAAGTGGAGATGCTTGCCATGCCAGGTGCCAAGCTACATCAGGATGCACCCAATGGAATCTGTACAAGATGGGTAACACCTGCTACATGTATAGTGAATACTACAACAGCTATGGTGGATGGACCTCTGGACCAAAATATTGCTAATCGGATGGACATTGCTGTACCGGCTTCTAGCATTGCTAGTTTGGGAGATTTTATAAATATTTATTTGTCGTGTGTTTATTTAAAAAATATCATTTGCTTACAAATTGCTTTACATTTTACAAATAAATTTGCATTTTAAAATTGTGCTTGCTTAATTTCTTTGTACCTTCTTTTAGAAGAGCATATGGACTTGACTAGAGATCTCAATTCGTATCTGTAGAAGAATTAAGTATCTTGAATAAAGTGTTCTAGTAGGGACATACTCTCTAAATCAGCCAATAGAGGAGCAGTGAGTACATTCCAGACATGTCATTGTTTGAAATAGTGTGCAGATTTTGATAGGAAAAGGCATAGTTTTTGTTATTTCTTTAGCATAATGAGTCATCTATAAGTAGACGCATTTCTTTTATAAAGGTTTTCTTGGGTAAATTCATGTGAATATGTATTTCCTAGTACAGTGTAAAGCACAAAATACAATACATAGTTACCTATGAATAGTTTAATTCCTTAGGATAAAAATTATATCCGCGAAAAATTTTGTTTTCTGTATAACTTGAATTCGAAACATTAGAGTAAAAGACTAGAGGGAGAAAGGGTTAAATAACTGTATCACCCCATCACAACCGCCTTGTGCAACCTTCCTATTGGTTCATTGAAAATCAACCAATGTGTCGCTTATATTAACACAGCCAAGTGGCACAAAATAATTCAGAAGCAGACAAAAGAGGTCTTTGAAAAAGGAATGGAGGTAGTTGTCTGTATAGTGTATATACATTTGTACATACTATAGTCTGTTAAATATAAATTTTGATAAATCTTGTCTAATTTACGGCAACTGGATTGTGCTTTGCTGAAAATGTTAGTTTGCCCATTGCAAAACCACCAACTGGATAAAAGATGACAGTTGTTTTTTTCATATTTTTAAAAGTGAAGCTTTTCTATAATTAGGGTCAGTCCGTCCGTCCGTTTGGAACGGTTAGATATTTTGTTTGTTTCTATAGACATGTTAGAATTGATTTCAAAATCTACTTGATGATTCCTATAACAGTGAGGTACGTAGCAACTCTGTATTTGTTATCAGATGATCCTTTCGTTCATTTAAAAAATGATGATTTTTAACCTTTCTAACAACAATTTTTTATGTGATTATCCTATTCATCTGATTTTGAAATAATGATTCCTATTACAACAAGGTACAATATTATAAGTGAAGCATCTCTATAATCAGGTCATAAAAAATGTAAGTGTGTCCTTAACCAGTATTCTGTATTATTGCAGTTTTGCAACAAATTTACTTACAATTTTATTTAGATTTACACTAGAAAAGACTAGAGCTCCCTATCTAAAATGGCTTGGCTGTAATAATACTGCAAAGTGAAACGTGGCAGATTTAGAGATGTCAAAAACGTTAAAAATCGTGAAAATTTCTCGATTCTCGACGTTAGAGACCAATATGGAACTTAAAAACTCATTTTAGACTATGTATTGCGCTTACAACCCTAGCTGAATCTTCATGCCATTTTCCATAAAGGTATAGAACGTCGTTCTAGCCCAATTGTGGCCTAAATGAGAGCCGCCGTGTTGAAGGGCTGTTTGATAGTTAGGTGAATTTGGATCCTGTGGTTCCTCACTTTCCTAAAGAAAATGGGGCCTCCCAGCAGCCCGATATTAATTCAATGAACTTTTGGGCCTGGAGCTACTTTGAAGCATGCACCAATAGACGTGCCCATACCATAAAGACCTCCATTATTGCCACTATTAAGGAGAACTTCGCCAGCTTGGACAGGTACATTTTGACCCAGGCCTCCCGGAGGTTGAGGAGGCGGGTAGAGGCGGTGATTGATCCTGGCGGCGAATTTATTGAATGATCTAATAGTCATATACCTAGTTAGCTTCCCAGTTTTTAAAATTTAATAAAATCTTTAAAAAGTCCGGTTTTATGTGGCGCACCCTGTATTTTATTTCATGGGTGGGGATGGTAGCCTAAAAACATGCAATCTATAATACAAAGTAGAACGATGTCTGTCTGTTTGTCTGTCTGTTTGTAGCGAAGTATCTCGCTAACCACTAAACCGATCGGGTTCTCCTTTACAGGGTAGCTTCTCATAGGTCCCGGGAAGGTCTATAACTATTTTCTTGGGGGGGTGGGACACCCCCAATCCCCCAAAAAATGAAAAATAACCCCCCCCCCAAAAAAAAAATGAAAAATACCCCCCCCCCAGAAAAAATTTTCTTTTTCTTTTTAAAAATGAAATTAAAATAGTGGGGTCGACAAACCCTACCCCCCCCCCAAAAAAAAAAAAATTCCCCCCCCAAATTTTTTTTAAAAAATTTTAATACGAAAAATTGGTTTGATTAAACCTCTTGGGAAAAGCACCTAGAGGCTAGTACATTTATAAAGCTTCACTATAAAGTACATCTGATTCGGACCAGTATCTTCCGAGATCTTTAGCTTATATTACTCATTTTCTTATGCTAGACTTACTTATTTAAAATGTTTTTCTACTATTTGAAATAGCTGTCATTGTTTTGTTAAATGTTTTACACTAGGATTCATACAACTTATACAAACAATGAAATTGATTCGAGAAAAATCACGAAACCTTTCTTCTGCCCCCCTAAATATTAATCAAGATTTATTTCACTTGTTGGCTATACCTTATACCTGATAGAAATAAGAATACATTCATCCCACATACAAACAATTAAATTTAGGTTTACGGATTTTATATGTTTTATTTAGCCCCTTATCATTCAAGTTAAAGAAGAAATTTTTTAAAAGTTAAGCTTTTCTATAATTAGGGTCTGTCAGTCCGCAACGAAAAGCTCTTTTAATAAATATAGACATGTTAGAATTGTCCCATAGATTTCTAACTTTGCATGATGATTACTGAAACAGTTAGGTTTGTTTAGGTAGCGTAGAAACTCTAAAATCGTTACCAGAAAGTTTATTTAAAACATGCTGATTTTTAACTTTTTTCACAGTTTTTTTTTGTATGATATAATTAATAAGGTATATAAGTTTTCCGGAATTTTAAAGTTAGGGGGAGATTTGAAATCTGCATCAAATTTTAAGGATTTATTATAAAATTCGTTTTTTGTATAATTCTTTATCTAAAAGCGGAAATGCATTTTAAGTTAATTAATTTTGACCAATAGGATAGGTGGATTTTAAACTACCTGCGCTCTAATTGGTTAAATGATGTACGACATCGAATCAGAGCGCAGATTTTTTAAATCCACCAATCACAGATGCCAAAATTAATTAACTTAAAATGCATTTCCGCTTTTAGATAAAGAATTATAGAAAAAACGAATTTTATAAAAAATCCTTAAAATTTGATGCAGATTTCAAATCTCCCCCTAACTTTAAAATTCCGGAAAACTTATATATCTTAATAATTAATATTTGTGAAACAATGATTCCTATGACAAAAATGTATTATTTATGTAGAATTTTGTTTATACTTACAAATTTAAGTTCTGTCACTCTACAAGAGTTATGCCAATGCATAGCCCCTTTTTTACTGATCAGTAAAAATTTAATTTAACCCATTAGTGACGAACCGGGTATCAAAACCCGGTTCCAGAAAATGTAAAAAAAAAACGGTTTCCAGCTTCATAATTGCATCATTCTCAGTATGAATCCCCCCTCTACTACCCTGGCTTTCATTTCCCCCTGGAGCAGGCAGTTTTGCTTACTTCCGTTTGCCGGTATAGCTCAACAAAGTTTGAAAATCATGAAAATTCAAAATACCCCATCTAACTTTTTTGTTTTTATGGTAAAGTTGCTGATTTTTTTCGTGAAATCTAAAGTTTATTGACAAGTACATCTATTTGTGAATTCGTATTATTCAAATTATTATTTTTTATATGATTTTTTTTTCGTTTTTTTACGCCCTATATAAGCCTGGTTCGGCACGGGAGTCAGGAGTCTGAAATTTTTATTACCCGGTTTAACTAATAGATCTTTTTTGACAACAACAACAAAACAGGGTTTCTTTACCCAAAAACGGCGGCACCTATAGCCGAAACACTAAATTTGAAATAAATCGCTTCGTATATTACTTGTAGCTCTATAGATTACATGAGGTTGTGTAGTTTTCAATTTCGGATCGTATCAAAGTTCTAAAAAGTGTTCATCTCACTTTTGGCGTTCAAAAATTACATTTTTTGATTTTTGGTTGAAATAACCGGTTTTTTACTACAAAACCGGGTTTTAATGCCGGCGGAAACCAAACAAAACGGGTAAAAATGCCTGGTTGGTATTTATGGCCAGGCCGAACCGGTTTTTTTGCAACTTTCCTGTGCACGCCACTAGAGCAAAACAAAAAAATTGGAATTCCGTTTTTACCATTATAAAGCTTCCCTGAGATTTTCAGCTCGATCGGCCCATAAAAGTGGCGCTCGGCACTAATGGGTTAATTTTAATGATGAAGCAGTAATTTCCAATTCTATTTAAGAAATACATGACAAAGGGTTATATCAGCCCACACATAACCTACATAGGTCAGTTGAATTTGAATTGCCAAAAGTATACACAGTTTCCTGGTGTTTCCTCCTCATCTCAACATTTACTACTAGCTAAAAAAGCTTCAAACATAAAAAAAATGTATAAACGATTTAGGTATACATTATACATTCAAAATTTTAAATTTTTCAAATTTTGATTTTTTTGTTGGAAGTTTGAGTTTTTATAGCTAGTAGTAAATATTGAGATAGGATGAGGAAACACCAAAAACTGTGTACACTTTCGGCAATTCACATTCAACTGACCCCTACATAAATACCCATAAAGTTTATACTTGGCAGAAGCCGGAAAGGGATAGGATAATGGCGCTGAAATAAGTCTACCTAATTATTTTCTGCAAATAATTTTACGCATAAGAGTAGAAGAAAATCGTTTACCGCTTCATCCCTGTACAATACATACAATTTCATTAGAGTTATTTATCACATTGTTTGTAGATTATTTTCTGTAATACAATGCTATAAATGATTTTCAGTTTGCCAAGAACCAGTTCTAATCCAGCGGATATTATCAAAAATATTTAGAATTTTTCAGAGAAGCTGACCATTTATCCCATAATAGTTGAAGAAAGATATAGACTTTAGCTGAGGAGTTGAAATGGATATAGAATATACGTTGCTATTGTGACAAGGGAAAAATTGTCTTCAATTAGGGTTGCTTACATGGATCACTTATTAATCAGTTTATTGGGTGGGAAGGTAACTGTGGTGGATGGATGGGGGTTGTTATTTTAACCAGCTACAAGTTTCACTTTATTGGAGTACATGATAATCTGGTGTAAGATACAAGCAATAATAAATTCACTCCAACAAAAAGAAAATAATACTCACAGACCACCCTACTACAAAAGTTTGACCGCCTGCCCACGATTTGAATTACTCAAGTTAATGATCTTAAATAAGTTTGGCTTTGTAATCATAAAAAAACAATCTATAATACAAAGTAGAATGATGTCTGTCCGTCCGTCTGAAGCTTAAGATCTCGGTAACCACTGAACTGATTGGATTCTACTCTTCAGGGAATATACCTCCGGGTCCTATGGTGGTTATAGGCTATTTTCTTGGGGGTTGGGACGCCCCAAACCCCCCTAAAAAAACAAAAAAATCTCCCCGCTAGTATTACATTAAATAAGAATAGCAAATAATTAATCACTAAACCTTCATTTTACAAAACATTGCTCGAGAGCCAGATATACAGGTATACTAGTTGTTGCAACACTAGAATCTAAAGGCATTAGCCTAGTATAACCTAAAACCATACCAAGATTTGTGTGAGGCTTTACTAAAATGAAGAACTCAATCGGTTCAATAGTTATCAAAATATGAAGCACCAAACAGAAAAAAATCCGTAGATTCTTAATATTTGTGCAATTCAACTATTTGATGAACGTTCCTCTCTAAGTCAATAAGATTATAAATAATCACGTCTAATAACTTTGGGTACCTTGATAATTATAATAAACAGCCCAATGTCCCTTCCCTCCCTGGATTAAATAGAATAACAAAATATATCTGTTACAAAATAAAATTGATTAGTATAATAGTAAAATAGATATCCCTTAGCATAGTAATCCATACTTGTATCTAACTTAACACTTTGATTTAGTGGATCAGCAAATTTTACAAATCATCATCAAAAAACAAAATTAGGCTGCTTGCTAAGATTTTGACCACAAATTGAAAAATTGCATATAGCAGACACAAAAGATTGGGCTTGAATAACTGCTCAATAATGGTTCGTCCAATATATTTAGATTTGATTTTTGGAATGACCTTATTAAAGTGATAGATAACCTAATTTAAAAAGTTTACATATTTTTTATGAATAGGAGGTAAATTTTTAATAAGGTTGTTTCCCTTATAGTTTGGACCACAAAAATACTTTTTGATAAAAAGTATTTTTGTGATGCTTATAGACAGAGCTCTCCGAAGATGCTAGAAATAAGTTTTTTAACCTCAAAAATTTAAAATTTGACAACAATAAAATCAGGCTTTTTAAAGTAATGTCTTTTTATAATTTTTAAAATAGCTCCTTTAAAAACAGCTTAAGGTATGATGTTAATTTGTCATAAATTCTTTAAAGCAAGAATGCCAATCGATTGCTATATTTGTTGACAATCTTCAACTTCTAAAATAGAACAAAAATAAAACCGCAATTAACGATAATTTTCCTCCCATTAGCAGCTGCCGCAATTGTAAAAATTATTAGTCTTTTTTCTAACGAGCCTCCTATTCTGCCAGCCGCATATACCAACTATCCACAACTACAGACCAACCGCTATACCTTTGAACAGCATATATATGAATGGCTGCCGAGCCCCAGCGTACTAATAGTCAGAGAGGGAGTGGACATTGGGCTGTTTATTCCACTAGTCCCCAAATTTTTTGGCTTAACGACTTTGGGGACTTTTATTAAATTTTTATTGGTTGGTTTAATAAGTTGAGTGAGTAAACATTTCAACCACTAATTTTAATATACAGAAGGTGTAACTTTTGAATATCATCATGGGGGATGCACATCAATGTATCGGCCATTGTCTTATCCCTATAGATGATCCTGGCTAATAATCCTTGTTAAAAAGAACCATAATTTAAGGGTTTTATAGGTCTATCCCTAGATATGCACCAATATGTTGGCGTTGAAATATCAAACAAGGTCGACACTATAGACAGCTACATATAATGTTCTATAATTTTCGTATTCTGTAAAGTAGTGAGGACTTTTTGTCTGAAGCATATGATTGCAATAACTACTGAACTGGGTGATTTCTACCCTTTAGGGAACCTTCACATAAGGTCCCAATATGGTTTTAGGCTATTTTATTTTTAGATTTGAGACTTTTAGGCTATTTCTCTGTCCCATTAACTTACATTTTTAAATTCAGAGCCCTTAGATGAATAAGGTCCCAATATGGTTTTAGGATATTTTATTTTTAGATTTGAGACTTTTAGGCTATTTCTCTGTCCCATTAACCTACATTTTTAAATTCAGAGCCCTTAGATGCTGGAGGGCGGAGCCGCTAGTCTATAATATAAAACAAGTGGTTTGTTTCAATTTATGCATCGTATACTAGAATTTTCATATAAAGAAGTCTTTAAACTATTTGTTCGGACATACATACAATTGAATTGATGAGTAGCTACACTTATACAAAGAAGTAAATGCCAAAATAAGAACTATAAATGGGGATCATAGGGGGGGGGGGGGGAAGGGAGGGCTGTGTCTTAATTCTAATTCTATACTCCAATTAAGTTGTAAAGGTCAAGCAGTAATATAGACACTATACCCAGCAGATTTAGCTTATCATGTATTAAGAATAGATAGATATAGCAGATAGAGAGGAGACAATGGACTGTTAATATTAAACTAGTTCCCAAAGTTTTATATAATTACGTTTTCTTATTCGTTGGCTTAACAACTTTAGGGACTTTTATTGGATTTTGATTAGTTGGTTTATTAAATTGGGTGTCCAAACGTTACAACCACTAATTGTAATCTACAGAAGGGGTAATTTAGTATATCAACATTGGGAATGTACATTGTCTTTATCACTTTATATACACAATTTCAAGCAACAATTTGTTTTACTAAAATATAGTTTAAGACACACAAGTATGGCAACATACAGAAATCTTAAGACATATGAAGAATTCAATCACGAAACCTTTAAAAATGAGTGTTTATTTATACCTTTACTTGTTGTTGCACACCCATAGCATCAAGGAGTTCTATATTAGAAGGGATATGGAAGGACAGAAAAATAGCCTAAAACCACACCCATCCCTGGACATATAAGGAGCTTCACTGTGAAGAAGGACCATATCGATTTAGCGGTTAGCGAGATTTTTCACTACAGACAAAAATGCTTTAGATATATACTAGGAAAAAAACCGCGACCGTGGCTCAACACGTAGCGCATCCGCTCGTCGTCGGGAAGGTGATAGGTTCGAATCTCGGTCCGACACCGCGTCACAACTAAAGACGTTAAAAATGGTTCCCACTGCTACTATGTCAGATGCGCGACGTAAATAGTTAGAGTGGGGGGAATGCCTTGGCCCAAAACAGGCGCTACTCATTACCATGCACAGTAGGGACTTATCAGACAAAGGTCGTGCATCTCAGAGAAATGGTTGTCTGATGGGTGAATGGACGCTTTACACTGCAATCATAAGCGGAATATGTTTCAAGGTGCGTGGAGATGAGGTCTAGTACCCGAAGCGACACAAAGCCCCCTAGAGTCTTATCTCTTATGTGTCATAGAAATCCTCACTCACTGAAAATTCCTATATTTTCCTCATAGAGTTACGGACTGAATAAATGACGGACCGACGGACAAACAAAGTGAAACAAACGTGCTAACAAAAAGGTATCGTTTATTTTCACTTTTCTTGCTGTTATGTCGCCCCTAGCCTAAAGGAACTCTGTACAAGAGGGGTGTTGAAGGTAAACCAACATGCGTAATGTTTATTACAAAAAGCATTTTTCAACGCTTTAAAAAATCAATGTTTGAAAAACAACAGTAAGGGGGTGATGACTTTTAGGTATATTCCCTGAAAACCACACCCAATCAGGCAAAGGTCTACTAGATCTTAAGCTTCATTCAGACAGGTGGACATAAAGACATCGTTCTATTTTGCTATTTTAGTTTTGGAACACAACTGCTAGTTGTATCATTGTCATTCTAGATGGCTATTAAATGTTTTTTTTCTTCTCTAAAGTAAGAAAGGGCTAGGTCTTGAGCTCTATTGATATGGAGAGATAAGTAGATTTAAATTTCAATATTGTTTTCTTATTGTCATTGCTTGAGCACGGTTGGGTTGTGGTTAGTCAACCCCTGCCAATTTCAATTTTAGTTTTAAAAAGAAAAAGAATTTTTTAGGGATGATTTCTCTTTTGAGGGTGGTGGTACCCTCCACTTATAAATCTTACATGAACCTATGAGAAGTCATTTGAAAAGTGTTACATATCAGTTCAGCGTTCCGCTAGATCGGCACAGACATCCTGTTATATTTTATTTCAGGATTAACACAGAATATTGTTATGCATTCAGCTGATTTCTACAATGTAAACAATGAATTTTAAATTTTTGTTATCACTGTTTCTTGGCAATTAGATAAAAGTGATTTAGAATATACAATGAAAATGAGTTTTACCCAAAGAATTATAAAGATCCTTGTATGGGAAAAAATGAAAATTATATTACTAGTAATTTCGAGTGTTGATATTCTTGTTTTTAGTACAAGGAAAATGCACTTTCAATTTTACAACTGTATTTATTTGTAAAATTATCTTGTCTACAATTTATGTATATTATTTTAAGCAGGAAAACTTTTTTCATCATTGAAAATTTTTATACCTTTGTCCCCTCCCTTCCTCTATTTTTTTTGCACAAATAATTAGGCATAAAACAATAAATTGAATTTTAGTTGTAGAGAGGTTCGTTTTGACACTCAACTTAATGAACCAACCAATTAAAATTCAATAAAAGTCATCATAGATGTAAAGCTAACAAATAAGAAAACGTTAATATAAAACTTTGGGTACTAGTGTAATAAACAGCCCAATGTTTTCTTCCTCGCTGATAGATAAAGCTGACTTACAGAGTTGCTTTGCTTCTAAAAACATATTTAATGAAAAAATAAAGGTTAAAAATTGTTATCCTTTGTTTGAGAAAATGATTACCCTGAAAGTTAATGCAAAAATACTCAAGAAGATAGAGGATAAGGATTCCTAATTATTCTACTACATCCCTTTCTTCCCCCTTAAATAAAACGTGACAAGAATTTATTAATAGATTGAATAAAAAGTAGGGGAGGGGGGGAGTTAATTATTTTCTCCATTGTCTCGTCCCTATATTCTTGATAAAAAAACTAGAAATCTGTGACCAATTTTCCCTGAAAATTTTGGGTTAACGGACAATGGAAATGGTTGTTTTCTTTATGCTGGTAATGGATATAGGATTTATGTGGATATATTGACAGGGGAATTAAGATTGCATATAGGGACCTCCTTTATTGGTCAGTTCGTTCATTAGATTGGAGGGGAGTGAATGGGGTGAAAGGGGTGGATGAACGGTATCTTTATATTAGTCAGCTTCGCGCATCATTTTATCAGAGTACATGAAAATCTGGTGCAACATCCAAGTAATAATACATACATAGATTTGCATAGGACACTGTAAAAAATGGCAGTAACTTTTGAATGGTAATGAGGAAAAAGTTCATAAAAAAAACATAATAGTCAAATAATTGTTTAATTCTTTAATTCTCTAATTTTCTAAATGAATAAGTGGATTTTTTTCATTTTTAAGAGCGAAGCTTTTCTATAATTAGGGTCGGTTTGTCCGTCCGTCCGTAACGGATAGCTTTTTCGTTAATTAAGGCATGTTAGAATTGTCCTATCGATTTCGAACTTTGCATGGTGATTCCTGTAGTAGTTAGATACGATTTGGAATGCGTAGCAACTCTATAATCATTACCAGTCCGTACGTCCGTACGTCCATTTTGGATGTGATGATTTTTTTACTTTTTTTAACAACAAATTTTTATGTTATTTAATAATCCGATTGATGTGATTTTTGGTATACAGACTCCTGGGACAACAAAGTACAATATCATAAGCAAAGCAACTCTATAATCAAGTCTATAATTAAATGTAAGTATGTCCATAAACATTATTCTGTATCAAGCAGTTTTTCAACTAATTTACTTACAATTTTGCTTTAACTCTTATTCTGATTATTCAGTTCTGACACTATACAAGTGTTAATGTCCGTTTGTCCTACCGTTTCAGTGCTTCGCTTTTATTGATGTTGTCATCCCTGTTTATCGAATCCATTGCTATTTGGCGCTGGTGTGAAAAACATATAATTCTAATGTGAAAAGGAGTTAATTGTATAAAATCATGAATATGAATGTCCATATACACAGGTAGGGAAGGATCATCACAATAGAATTATGAGATAAAGAAGACTAATGTATAGAAATAGATCATAATGAAAAAGGAACTATTAGATGGTTTCTTTATTAAGAAATTGTAACAGTTAAAACCTTATTAGATCAGCTAAAATCTTTCTGTTAAAAAAGAATAAAAAAAACAGGTAAGGTAGAATCTTAACGGTTTAAAAAATCATTTATTATTTTTAAAAGTTTTAATCGCTGCACGTTTATTCAGAACCAAAACTAGTTTAATAGATTTTTTACTAATTAAAGAATTTTATAAACATTACAAATAATATTGCACATAACATTAAAATTTTTTTTTACTCTGCATTTGAGAAAATTATTTTGGATTCTAACATTATCTTTTAAAAAAAGTAATTAAATATTTGTTAATTAAGAACTGATTACTTAAGTGTACGCTAACCAGATTCTTTAATTAAAAGAAGTTATTTAAAGAAAATTAAATAGGTTTGTGCATGGTATGTCTTTTAAGATCTCGTCAACATATAGAATAATAATTTATGCTGAATTTTCAGGAAGTGTCAATATAGGCTTGTAGTTTTTTTTCAAGCTTTGAATCTTATACATTTATTTTATGATTATTCAGTTCTGACACTATAAAAGTGTTAATGTCTGTTTGTCCTAATGTTTCAGTGCTTCGCTTTTATGGATGTTGTCATCCTTGTTTTAATAGCAAATAATAGGTAATAAGCTAGAAACCTTCCCATGACCTATTAAAAGCTACACTGTACAGAAAAACAGATACAAAGAAACAGGTCCTGTTGGTTTTATATATGATACTAGCGGCTACGCCTTAGAGGCCTCTAGGGGCACTTGAGAAGGGGGGAGTCGAATTTGATAACCCAATTTCTTATTTTAGATTTTAAAAAAAAAGTAATGAAAATATTTTGGGGGTGGAAATTTTTTTTTTTTTTTGGGGGGGGGGTTGCCTGGTGCCCCCCCCCCCCTATAATTTTTGATTTTAGTTAAAAAATCAAATTTTTTTTTGGGGGGGTTGTATATTTCATTTTTTGGGGGGTTGGGGGTGTTATAAACCTTCCCGGGACCTATGAGAAGCTACCCTGTTAAGGAGAACCCGATCGGTTTAGCGGTTAGCGAGATCCTTCAGTACAGATACATAGACACACAGACAAACAGACAAACAGACAAACAGACAAACAGACAAACAGACAAACAGACAAACAGACAAACAGACAAACAGACAAACAGACAAACAGACAAACATCCTTCTACTTTGTATTATAGATATGTTCATGTTTACTTTCCAAATCTAAATATGGTTTCTCATATCATATCTATCAACTGTTTATCTGCCATAATTAAATTGAAATAAATTACCACCCGTATAAATCAATCTCTGAAACAAGAAAATGCAAATTTTGGAACCCAGTAAAAGTGTTGAACTATTACGTCAGAAAAAATTAACAATTAACCAATGAGAGACCGCTATATATTTTACCATTGGCCAATTACAGTGAATACTGGCTTCTCATTGGTTAATTGTTATTTTTTTCTGACGTCATAGTTCGACACTTTTACGAGGTTCCAAATTTTGACACCTTGCAAGCGTTCGCATGTAATTATATAAGATGGATATATGATATACGTAGATATAATGACAGGGGAAAATTTATCGACAATTTAGCTTGCTACAATGATCTTCATCTATTGGTACAAAGGGATGGGAGAAAGGGGGGTATCATTATTTTAGTCAGCTGCGAGTATCATTTTATTAGGGTACATGAGAGTATGGTGCAACATCCAAGTACTAATATATCGATTGCAATTATACTCAAATGTTTTTACAAGTCCAAAGAAAAACAAGGATGACAACATCCATAAAAGCGAAACACTGAAATGGAAGGACAAATGGACATTAACGCTTGTATAGTGTCTGAACTGAATAATAAGAATATAAATATAAAAGAGTCGAAGCTAAATTTTAAGTAAATTTGTTGAAAAACTGCTTGATACAGGATAATGTTTATGGACATATTTTCATTTTTAGGACTTGATTATAGAGTTGCGTCACTTATAACATTATACATTGTTGTCACAGGAATCAATATACCAAATTTGTTGATAAAAAAGTAAAAAAAATCAACATGTTTAAAATGGACGTGCGGATATTCATGTAATAATTATAGAGTTGCTACTACAGAAATCACCATGCAAAGTTTATAATCGATAGGACAATTCTAACATGCCTAAATTAACGAAAAAAGCTATCCGTTACGGACGGACCGACCATAATTATAGAAAAGCTTCGTTTTTAACAAGAGTAAGAGAAAACGTGGAAAGTTTAAAGATGGGAATGATGATAATATAAACAAATTCATAGTTATTACTCTGATCGTATTATAAACAGCTTTCCGCGGATATAAAATGTAAAATTATATTCATAGAAAACTGAATATAAAACGATGCTAGACATAGTTTTTTTGGTATGGGGTGTAGGATAACCCTGTGCACACCACTGAACAGACAGACACAAGTAATTGATATAAGTCTATTGCTTTGCTCCATGATGGCGAAATTTAATAATCATTTCCTGTTTTAAAATTATTTAAATTGAAAAGTCGATGATTTCCCACAAAGTGCCAGTCGAACACTCAAACTTCTCCCTCCACTGTTTTATTTCAAATAAATCAAAATTAATTTTTCCTATTCCTTACTCTTACAACCCTGAGGAGCATATACCAGCGGAGCCCTAATCATGCGGGACTACCCTCGTCAATTACCTCATACGGGCGGAGATGCTGTCCATGACATGAAACTCCACCCATCAGACAACCAACCCTTTGATTGCACGACCTTTGTCTGAAAAGTCCTAACTGCGCATGGTAATGAGCTGCGCCTGTTTTTTGCCAAGTCATTCCCCCTAATCTGACTATTAATGTCGCGCACCTGACATAGTAGCAGTAGGAACCATTTTAACATCTTTAGTTATGACGCGGTGTTAAGCCGAAATTCGAACCTTTCACCTCCCCAACGACTTGCGAGTGTTGAGCCACGGTCGCGGGTTATCATGCGGGGCTAACCTTTAACTAATATAAACTAACCTAACATGGCCTAATCAACATGTTTAAAATGGACGTACGGACATCCTGATAATGATCATAGAGATTTCTACGCTTTCTAAATCGTACCTAACTACTAAAGAAATGACCATACAAAGTTTGAAATCGATAGGACACTTCTAGCATGCCTAAATTAACGGAAAAAAAATAACCGTTACGGACGTACGGACGGACCGCCCCTAATTATAGAAAAGCATCGCTTTTAAAAACGGCAGAAAGTGTATAATTATGGACACTTGTTAAGCCCATAATGTTAGTCAAATCTGACTAAAAATGGCTTTACAAATTGCCATTAGATACAAATAATTATTTTATCAACTTTTCTTTAGTTTGGGCCTGTACATCTGATAGCTCTTATTACTTTATAAATTATTAGCGGCTTCGCCCCTAGCCTCTGAAGAGTAGAATCTGATCGGTTCAGTGGATACCGAGATCTTAAGGGACAGACAGACGGACGGACGAACGGACAGACAGACATACATAAAGATACTTTGTATTATAGATAAAATCGAAGCAGCAAATAATGCCTGATAAAAAATGACGTCATACAATGCAAATGACCAATGATAGGCCAGTATACATTTATATTGACCAAAAATTAATCTACAGAAAGATTAATTTTGTTTATCATCAATGGGTATATATATCAATTTTTCGTTCATTGTCCTACCCCTTAAAAGTCCCTAAACCGGACTGGAACCATTGAATTTATTTTACTATATGGCAAATCAGTCATCCAATTTATATCAAGTAACAAATATTCCAAAATACAGGCAACGAAATTTTTGGATGATATTATTTACTAAAGCAAAAAATTATAGATGACTTATTATAAAATATAGTTATTAAAAAGGGTATAAGGATCAGTTCTATAGTATAGATGTATGTATACATACTATTACCTCCCTTTCTTTTTCAAAGACCTCTTTTGTCTGCTTCTAAATTATTTTCTGCTACTTGGCTGTGTTAATATAAGCGGCACCATTGGTTGATTTTCAATAACCCAATAGAAAGGTTGCACAAGGCTTTTGCGTTGGGGAGATACAATTATTTAACCCTTTCTTCCTCTAGTGTTTTACTCTAATGTATAAAGTACCAAAATGTTTACTAATATGGACGGAATGTTCCCACCCTGATTTCCTATTGGCCCAATCAAGAAAATCTGGATCTAGACCTTATATATCTATTCTCCAACCATTAGGCTAAACCAAAAAAACCATTGAAAAGTGATCAAACTCTATTTTTATAGCACAGCTACTCTATAGTTTAGCAAAGCTGTTAACTAAGAAAACGTTTAGATGTAACTTTTAATTTAAAATAATTAACAATAATTTAAACAAAAATAATGCTATATAGCACCTAATTTTGCTGCCTAATAAAAGATGAGATCATATTTCATTATGAACCATAATATACTTACTTATGTTATATTTAAAATTTGTTATCCTGTTATTGCTGCGTTATCTTATGGAGATAACTGTTCTTGATGTTTTATAGTCATGTTTACTATTTGAATAAAAGAACAGACAAAAGGTCTAAATTCTGCAGGGAAACTGACAAGTTTTAGTAAATTCTTTGTTGATAACAATTAAATATGTGAATAATATGGGTGACAAAATTAAAATACATACTTTATCATAATGTTAATGATTTTAAAATCATATTTTACAATTACTTATCTACTTCTGCATCTTTTCTAATTAGCTATTAAATCAGGGATCTTAAGGGAAAAGACAATTTAGACGATAAATTAATTCACTCCCTTAATTACTATAATCAAAATTATCCCCTCTGCAGATTTAAAGTTTTAGTTTAAAAGTTTGGACACTAAAGGGGTGAACAAACCAGTTAAGCCCCCAAAAGTTTTAGAGCCCACAACGTGTTTTTAAAAAATTGAGGGCCAACTAGTTACAGTCCAATGTTCCATCCCTCTCTCTCTCTCTCTCTCTCTCTCTCTGTGCATGCTATATAGACTAAGAAAATGATTTGTTTGAAAAAGGTGTTCCATTAATCTGTACAGATTTGATATATTTTAACGCAGCCAAAATTGATGCTGTGAGTATTGGTTTAAAAAATATGACGTAACAAAAAAAATTAGCCAATGAGAGTCCACTACGCATGCCGCCATTGGTCAATAACGGGCTCTCATTGGCTAATTTTTTTTGTTACGTCATATTTTTTAAACCAATACTCACAGCATCCCAAAATTGATTATGCCAATACGTCAAATTAAGTAAACATAAATGTTTATAACATAAACATAGCATTACATATTTATGTAGCTTTATTTTTCGTTATCTACTGAACCGATTGAGTTCTCCATTTCAAGGAAGCTAAGCGTAGGTCCCGTGACGCTTTTAGGCTATTTCATTTTTAGATTTGCGATAGTTTTATAATTTATTTCTATCAATTCCTAATTATTCTCATAAAGAGCCTCTAGATGCTGGTCTGTATTAAACAAGGATGACAAATTCCATAAAAGCGAAGCTCTGAAACGGTAGGACAAACGAACATTAACACTTGTAGAACGTCTGAACTGAATAATCAGAATATAAAAGTATGAGAGTCGAAGCAATATTGTAAGTAAATTTATTGAAAAACTGCCTAAAAACAGGATAATGTTTAAGAACATATTTATGTTTTTAGGACTTGATTATAGAGATGCTTCGCTTATAACATTGTACTTTGTTGTCCCAGGAATCAGTATTCCAAAAAATCAGACCAATCGGATAATTTTATCTGATAAAAATTTGTTATTAGAAAAGTTAAAAATAAACATGTTTAAAATGGACGTACGGACATTCTGGTAACGATCATAGAGTTGCTACGCTTTCTAAATCGTACCTAACTACTACAGGAATCACCATGCATCGGTCAATTCTAACATGCCTAAATTAACGGGAAAAGCTATCCGTTTCAGACGTACGGACGGACTGACCCTAATTATAGAAAAGCTTCGCTTTTAAAAAGAATGTCAAACTTTTTGGTAACTTTCAAAAAACGTCAAAAATTATTAATTGCTGTTAATGAACCTATTCAGAGCAATGCTTTTTTTGTTAACACTAATAAATTAGTTAATAATATCAACAATAACTTTAAAACAAGGATAACCATACCAATAAGTAGCGGAGTAATAACAAACTAAAAATATTATAATTGTTTGTTTGCAGCTATTATGTATTAGAGAAACTGCATAGACATTGTCAGCGGCCTATGCTCCCCCTGTGGAAAAGGGCTTGTTACTGTTTATATAGAGGCCTCTAGTGGCACTTTAAATTTTTAGTTTTTAAAAAATAATGCGATACCTTGCAATGTTTCGAAGGAGTCTCTATCAATATTCTACGATACTTTGCAATGTTACGTAGAAGTCTCTATTTGAGAGAAAAAAATTTCGATTTATTGTGATTTCTCTTGGGAGGGTGGTGGTACCCTACCCCCAAAATAGTTAAAAGCCTTCCCAGGAACTATGGGAAGGTACCCTGTTAAGGAGAACCCGATTGGTTCAGCGGGATCCATCGGTACAGACACACAGACATCCTGTTACTTTAGTATAAGGATTATAGGTTGATTAATATATTTACGTTCATAGTATCTTATGTGAGACCAAACTACATTTAGAATGACATTTCCAATATGGCTCTAAAACCGATTAATATCCGCTGGATTAGAACCGGTTCTCAGCCATACTGAATAATCGTGTGCAGCATCGTATTACTGACTATTTTCAAGTAATATTGTGGAATAAAAATAGTAATATTGATACCAGTTTTGTTAACCCAGGCCTTCGGCCCATTGCGCAATAACACAACTGGTTTCAATATTATAATTTTTCATTTTAATATCCGCGGAAAGCTGTCTATAATACGATGCGATAAAACTATTATTTGATTTGAAGTTGTAAAATCCACGAACAATAACTAGACCAAACTTAATATAAAGATAAAAATATACATGAAAAAAAGGCTTGGTTATTAAAAGGGTAACAAGTTTTTTTTCCGCTTCAAATCAAGCTCCTAAAAAAACAAGTTTTCCATTTTTTTTATCAAGCCCCTAAAAATAAAATTATACCTTTCTTTTAAATAAGCGAAGCTACTCTGCAAACCATCTGTTTTGACGTGTGTCTAACATATACCCTAATTTTTTTTCCTATTCCTAATATAACACGGATGACAAAATAAGTTCAATATAAAATGAGAGTTGTGGAGTTTTAGCTGAAAAATGATTTAGTATTTATGTTTAGCTCATATTAAAAAAGGACAATAAAGTTCTTAAAAATGTTATTTTTTGGTAGCATCGCATGACATAGGATCTATACATATTCTAGTTACAAGCTAACTAAAGGTCCATCTGCATTTCTTTATTCTAAAGAACGTGTCCTAACTTGTGATTTTTTTTTTCACCTATTCGTGACGAGCAAACAAAGTTCAAAGTTTTGATTCAACAAAATAGATTTTTTCAATAATTACTCAACAGAATTTAAAAAGTAAGTTGTCAAATTAAAGATATTACTATTTTTGTTCATAATAACAATTATTTTTAAAAATTTTTTTTGTTGCGTGTTAGTACCTTAAAACCAACTAAATTAAAAAAAAACTTAAATAACTTCAAAAATTAGAGGTCTACAAAAAAAACGATTGCATATCAAAATTATATGAATCATTTTACTTCTGCTACTTACTAAAATCACCAACTAGCTATTTTTTTTAAAAATCACAAAAGTTAGAACACGTTCTTGCTTTATTTTATTCCAAATTCAAGGTTACGTTATTTTATTAAATCTAACTTTTTCTGAATTTCTAGAATTAGGGTTTATCAGTCCGTACATAATAATAAAATTTGTATGATGACTTCTATGACAATTGAGTACGATTTGGAAAACAAAAAGTCTCTACGTCCATTTAAAAACATATGCTAATTTTTAAGTAGTTTATGCCATATTTATCATTCATTTTCATCTGGTTTTTGGAACAAAGATACTCTACAAGAGCTAATGATCGTTTGTTCTGCAGTCTGATTATAGAGCTTAACTTCTATGGATGTTGTCATCCTTTTTTTTTGGACATTTAAGATATTACAATATAACCATGAGAAAAAAGTATTTGTTTAAATAAATAAAGTAATATATAATAAGGAAAATAACTTGTTTATTTTCCAATTAAATTGTAAAATAACAATAAAACAAAGGTCACTGTCAAATTTAGTAAATAATTACATCCTTTTATTTAAAGTAGTAAGATTTTTTGTCTGAAGTTTAAGATTTCAAAAACCACTGGACTTATTGAATTCAGCTTTTTAGGGTATCTTCATATATGTCTCAGGATGGTTTTAGGCAAATTTCTGCTTCTCTTCTTTCACCTTAGAAAAAGGAGCCACTAGACTTTAGGGACACAGCCGCTAGTAAAAAATGGAGACAACAATGTCAAATAATTCAAACAAAATACTGACATAGAAAGGCTTATTTACCACCCCACTCCACCTTAATATTCGGTTATATTATCGTGATTATCTGTTAGATCCCTGTTACATGATCTTAAGGGATAAGACAATGGACGATAAATTTTTAAACATCCACAATTATGATAAACAAAATTATCACCTCTGTACATCAAAATCATTGGTTAAAAAGTCTAAGCTCTTCTAGTTAGGAACTAACCAACTACATTTCAATAACAAAGTTCTTGATCGTGGTTATCATAAAACTTTGGGTACCCTGGGTACAGTCCATCGTCTTTCTTCCTTACTATTCTACAATTAACAATAACATAAAATCAAAAGTGTATTAAGGAGGAGCTCTTTTATCATATCTGGTTATTTTAACAGTTGAAAATCCAGAATAATATAGTAAATGCATTTTTAGGAAAATTAAAACTTTAAACAGTTAGGCTGGGTTCTGCATTTTTTTTCTTTTAATGAAATTCAAGAATTGTATATTACAAATCGCGGAATGCTGTTATTAATGATACGATACATCATGAGTTTTCCGTATGGCTTAGAACAGGTTCTAACCTAGTGGATATTAATCGGTTTTGGAGCTATACTGAAATAGATATTTTTGACTATGATTTGTAGGGTAACTTGTTGCCTAATAAATTAATTAAATCTAACCCTTTGATTATTTTTTATTTTAGCTGCTACGTCCCCTAGAAGCCTCTAGGGGCAATAAAAATGGGATGGCGAAAAAATGACCATCCCCATCATTGGGAGTGTAATGATACTCTCCCCCAAATAAGTTAAAAACCACCCCTGGAAGAAGAATTACTGTAAAGGTAGACCATATCGGTTCAGCAGTTAGCTAGATCCTTCAATACAGACATAAAAAGCTTACTACTTTATATATTATCCATAGACACAGACAGTGTCTCGCCCTTTTAGGGAATAAGACCCTCCCTCTTTTACATCCCATGTCAAGATTTTACAAAATTGAATTGTTTTATCGTTTTTAATCATGATGATTACCGTAATTTAGAAAGCATAGCAACTCTATATCATCATTAAATAGTCCTTAAAAAAACCATCCCAAAATTCTGCAATTTGCCCCAAATGTCAACTTCTTTCAGGGTGATTTTTCTTTTTTCAAAACTAGCCCCAACAAAACATTATAAAACAAGGATGCAACATCCATAAAAGCGAAGCACTAAAAAGGTAGGACAAAGGGACATTAACACTATAGTGTCAGAACTGAATAATCACAATATAAATCTATAAGAGTCGAAGCAAAATTATATGTAAAAAGTAAGAAAATCAACATGTTTAAAATGAACGTACGGACAATCTGATAATTATTATAGAGTTAATACGCTGTCTAAATCCTACCTAACTATTACAGAAATTACCATGCAAAATTTGAAATCAATAGGACAACTCTAACATGCCTAAATTAACGAAAAAAGATATCCATTCCGGACGGACGTATGGACAGACGGACGGACCTAACCTAATTACAGAAAAGTCTCGCTTTTAACAAGAATAATTATGCTTATAGTAAGCATAGAGCTAATAAGACAAATTCTTGCTGAAACTAATACTACTTTAAACCTTTTAGAAAAGTGACAGGATGTTCATCTGTCTGTAACCCTGAACCGATGAATATTGTTAACCGCAGAACATATATGATTCTCCTCTACAGAGTAGCTACTGATAGGTCCTTGGATGGTTTATAACTATTTTGGAGAGGGTTACACCACCATTCTGAAGGAAATAGCCCCTAGAAAAAATGTCCCCGCGCACATATTCTATTTTTATATTTTCTTTCTGAAAACTAAAATTAAAATAGTTGTTTGGTGAAATCCTCTACCCCACCTCAATTGCATCTAGAGGCGTAGCCGCTAGTCAAAAAAAATTTACATCAATTTAAACGAAGGATGACATGATTCATAAGTAAGTAACGAAGCTAATAAATGCAATTGTTCATCAACAGAATTTTAACAGCTAACTTCAGCGACAAAGCACAAATTGTGTCAAAAATGATCCATGTGACGTCATACAAAAAATGAGGGAAAAAGAGAAGTATAATCCCTTATTTTTATGACGTCACATGTATCATTTTTGACACAATTCGGGCTTTGTCACTTCAGCTATCTATCATTAATAACAGTCGAGAAAATATACTTTCCTAGGGATGTTAATGTCCTCAAAACCATTACAGATTTACGGACAGACTATGAAAGATTGTCTTACACCGAAATCATTAAAATTAAAATTAACCATCGTTTCAATTAATTTACAGACGTGTGTAAGGGTTATCTTAATTTTAGAATTTAGCCATCTATTATAAGTCGTAGCTGAGTAAATCACAATTCGCCCATATCGTCACTGACTAACAGACGGGCAGACAAAGTGGATTATAAAGCAGGTTCGATAGGTAAAATATGATGTAAAAGTCAAACGAACGGATTGACGAAATATATTTACATTTTTCTCCATCAATTTTGAATTTCAAATTACCTGAAATAACTTTTTAGATATTTTGCTTCAGATAAAACACTTAATTACTTCATATTATACTAGCTACTACGCCCCTAGAGGCATCCAGTGGCACTTTAAATAATACGATATATATTGCTTTCAAGTCTCTACGATACCTTGCATTGTTACGTTCAAGTTTCTGTAGGTAAAACAAATATTTTTTGCTTTTTTGCGATTACTCTTGAGAGGGTGGTGGTACCCTCCCCAAAAATAATTATAAACTTTCCATGGCCTATGAGAAGATACCCTGTAAAGGAGAATCATATCGGTTCAGCGGTTAGCGTGATTCTTAGGTACAAATGTACAAACACACAGACAAAAAGACAGAGAGACATCCTGTTACTTTAGTATAAGGATATGATTTGCTTCGCTCCTAGAGGCTCTAGAGAATTGAAAGTACTTAAACTATCTTGAAATAATCCAAAAGCTTTTGTAAAGATTCCCTAAAAAGTGCAACAATATTTAACCAGCAATTTCTGAGATATTTAGCATCAAACAAAAAATTATGTTGCTGATTATTCATTTGAAATTGTCACGAAAAAATCGTTACAAAATTTGTAGTTTTATAATTTAGGATTCTTTTGTTGATTTTCGATCTAAAAAAATTTTGAAAATAATTTCTTTCTCTCTTTTCAATGAGTAAGATTTGTTGTAATGGCGAGGTGACCTTTTTTAAAACAACTTTTGTGTAACATCGAACATGCTTAAGTGTGTATGTGTGTGTGTGTGTGTGTGAGAGTTCTTATTTGACATTTAGAACTGGCTGCAGTGCCTGAAGGCATTAAGTAAAAGCCATGGTATACCCCCTTATCTGAAATAAATTGTCTTTTTCAGTGTGTGTGTGTGTGTGTGTGTGTGTGTGATTTCCTTTCTCTCTTTTTAATACATTCACATGCGCTCTCCCTCCCTCTCTCTCTCTCTCTCTCTCTCTCTCTCTCTCTGTGTCTGTGGTGTGTGTTTGTGTATGTGTGTGTGTATTACTTCTAAGGCGCAACACATGTGTTGTGTTCAATAATCTGTTCTTAGTGCGCCAAGCCTCTCTATGTATGTGTGTGTGTGTGTGTGTGTTCGTGTGTGTTTGATGCTAAGCGCCGGCGCCATAGGGTAGGGCGTAGTTTTTGTCAACCCCCACTCCTCCTTCCCACATCTAACCCCGTACCATTTAAGACATTATACAAAAAATGATAGGGGATAGGGGGGGGGGGGGGGGTGAGGAAAATTGTGCCAGCAGGGCGAGGGTATTATTGAAAATGTTATTTTGGTATATAAAGGATAGGAGAATGGTTGAGGGTATCAGTTGATCATTCAACAACAGAGTAAACATGAAGGTACACTAATAATTTTCTTTATATTTTTATTAATATTTTATATTTTTTTATATAAAGTGATTTTTAAGTGAATATTGAAATATCAAATTGTAGAATTTCAAATTCAAACTCTTATATCATAATTTTTGAAACTTCAACATTTTTTATCTTTCTTTTTTATATATGATTTAATTTAAAAACACCATGCATATTTCTCCGGTTTTGTCTGCAATATATCTTTATATATTTTATGTATGGTCTTCTTTTTAAATGTTTTTATTAATGTTTTAATTTGTATACCTAATATACATACTTAAGACTTCATATTTCAAATCTATACAAGTTAACAAAATTTTTTTTGTTTAGGCCTTTGTCTGCTTCGCCCTTTTGGCTGTGGCCGCTGCTGACCAGACCCACCACCAGGTCGTGAAGGTCGGTAACGCTCCCTCCGTCTCCGTATCTGTGCACAAGCCCCACGGAGCTGCTCACGCCAGTGTTGCCAGCCAGCCCCACGCTGCTCCCCAGTCTGTCCATGGTTATGGATACCATGAGAAGCCTGTGGCCGCTGTCCACGCTCCCGCCGCCGTTCCCGGCTATGCCCCCGCCCCCTATCACGCCCCTGCTCCCTACCACGCCCCCGCTGTTGCCCACACCGTAGTCCCCGCCCACCACGCCGCCCCCTACCACGCCCCTGTTGTCCACCATGCCCCCGCCCCCTACCACGCCGCCCCCGTCGTTGCCCACGCTGTGCACGCTCCCGTCGTTGCTCACGCTGTCCATGCTCCCGTCGCCCACGCTGTCCACGCTCCCGTCGCCCACGCCGTGCACGCCGCTCCCGTCGTTCACGCCGCCCCCGTGATTGCCCACCCCGCCCCCGCCTACGGCCACCCCGCCCCTGTCTACGGAAAGGAGGAGCCCGCCCCCTATGCCTATGAATACGGTGTTGCTGATGACTACTCCAAGGCCCAGTTCCAGGCCGCCGAGACCGCCGATGCCAACGGTGCCGTGTCCGGCAGCTACTCTGTTGCTCTCCCCGACGGCAGGACCCAGCACGTTAAGTACACCGCCGACCACTACAACGGTTATGTCGCCGATGTGTCCTACGAGGGAGTCCCTGTCTACCCCGAGGCTAAGCCCTACCACCCTGCCCCCGCCCCAGCTTACCATGCCTAAGCAAATCTTCATACCACACACAAATCAACTGAAGTTATGAAGAGTGCTGATGGAATGTGAAAGCATTTCCCTTCCCCAGCTCACGAACCAAAAAAACCTCATTGCATTATTTATGTATTTATTTCATATATAAGCTATATATTTTTCGCAATAGAAAATATAAAATTCAAATTGAAATTTATTGTTTTCTTTTATTGAAATCATTATATATAATTTTATCTATGTGTATGAATGCATAGACGTCGCAACAGGTATATGACAACTGAAAAGAAACTAACTTTCAATTATTTCATTTCATTTTTACAGCCTAATATTTTACAATTCCTTAACGAAATGCAGGCAAAATAGTTATCTTAAGTTGTCATATACCTTTACATGCGAGATAAAACAAAGAAAATGTTTATTCTTAAAAGTCATATACCAATGATTCGATGATTTATTTCATTGTTTGGATGAGAAAAAAATGCACAGTTATTTCGCCAAAATAAAGAAATTCTAAAAAGTTAATGTGACCACAAAAAAGTTATTGTTTTATTCAATATGAATAAAAAAAATAACAAATTTCAAATTATTTATAAAAATATTGAAATAAATGTAAGAGATAGATTGATAAATTAAAAATGTTAATTCAAAAATAGAAAATGATATCTTTTATCTAAAGTTAAAATGTTAATTCAAAATAGATAAAAAAAAGTTAGTTGACATGTATAGAGACAACAAAAGCAAAATTGAAAAAAAAGACAAAAAAGTAATTAAAATTAGGTTTCAAATTTAATTGTTTTTATTTCACAAAGATAAAGATGCTTCTTTGTGTTAATGTGTGAGTTTTTGTCTTTTGTGAAATTTCTTGATGATTCGAAACAAAAGATATATTAGTTTAGAGGTTAACTATTTTTGATATTAAACATAATTGCCTGCAATATCTTTAAATACAAAGTAGAATGATGTCTGTCCATCCGTCCATTTGTCTGTCTGTCTGTCCAGCTGTCTGTCCATCCCTTAAGATCTCGGTAACCCCGATCGGATTCTAATCTTCAGGGAATAAACAAACTGGTCCTGTGGAGGTTTTAGGCTATTTTCTAGGCCAACCTCCCCCCAAAATAGAAATCCTCCCAGTTAATTTAAAATCGGTGGTTGCAGCGTCAGAGGTACCTTAATTTTGCTGGTGAGGCAAAATTATTTTTGTGAAAAATCCTCCAAAATCGCATAAAAGATCAACAAAAATTAAACAAAATCATAAAAGGGTTATTAACATGAGATTTTGTTTAATTTTTGCAAATTTTTAATGTGATTTTGGAGGATTTTTCACAAAAATAATTTTGCCTCACCAGCGAGCAGCGAGCCTAAGGTTTTTTAAAAAAATCCACCTCATCTTGAGTGAAAAGTAAACACTAGAAATGTTCCTTTTTAGATTTGACGAAAAATCGGGTCAGACGGGTAATCTACGTATAGTATGTCTATTGTTGTGGCTGAATGTAAAGATCGTGTACTAGATGAAACGGAATCAAACAAGGATGACAACATCCATAAAAGCGAAGCACTGGAACGGTAGAACAAACGGACATTAATACTTGTATAGTGTCTAAACTGAATAATCAGAATATAAAATTATAAGTCGAAGCAAAATAATAAGTAAATTAATTGAAAAACTGCTTGATATAGGATAATGTTTAATGAGTTTATGGACATACTTACATTTTTAGGATTTGATTATAGAGTTGCTTCGCTTAAAATATTGTTCTTTGTTGTCCCAGGAATCAATATACTAAAAATCAGATCAAACGGATAATTAGATCACATAAAAATATGCTGTTAAAAAATTAGAAAAATCAACATGTTTAAAATGGACGTACGGACATTCTGGTAATGATTATAGAGTTGCTACGCTTTGTAAATCGTACCTAACTACTACAGGAACCATCATGCAAAGTTTGAAATCGATAGGACAATTCTAACATGCCTAAATTAATGAATAAAAGCTATCTATCTCAGACGGACGGACCGACCCTAATTATAGAAAAGCTTCGCTTTTAAAAAGAAAATCAAGCTGAAGCCATTCTAGACTGTAACGGAATAGTAAACTTTATTACAGTAGAAATGTAAAGAAGTTGTATCAACTTTTTTTTTTATAGCTAGCCGGTCCTTTTAGTAAGTAGTAGATGTAAAATTTTTCATAGAATTCAGATATGCAATCGGGTTTTTTGTAGACCTCTTATTTTTTAAGTAATTTAAGTTTAAAAAAAAAAAATTAAGTCGATTTTAAGGTACTAAAATGCAACAAAAAAAAGAAAGAAAATAGCCATTATGAACAAAAATAGTAAGATCTTTAATTTGACACCTTACTTTTTCAATTCTGTCAGGTAATTATTGAAAAAATCGATTTTTTTAAACCCACGAGAATAAAAACTTTGAACTCAATTTTATCATTTCACAAGTAAAAAAATATGGGTTCATATATACCTTTAGAATCAGAAAAATATTACGAATCCATTGTAAGCAAAATTGAAAAAAAAAGTTTACAATATAGTATATAAACTACAATAAAAGGAATTATATGAAAATATCATATTATATTGTACAGGCAACGTCTTAACTTTTGAATTGGGTATAAAAATGGGAAGGGGGTATAGAGGGGGTAAAGAGGGGGTAAAAAAGGGAAGATGATAGTGTTGCCAGAACAAAAAATACAATTGGCCATTTTTATATTTTTTTTATTTTTTACTTTTTTTCAATTTTGCTTACAATGGATTCGTAATATTTTTCTGATTCTAAAGGTATATATGAACCCATGTTTTTTATGTCTGTTTGAGAAAATATTTAGGTCTAAAGTTTTTATTAAACCGAGGTTAAAAAAATAGATTTTTTCAATAATTACTCAACAGAATTTTAAAAGTAAGGTGTCAAATTAAAGATCTTACTATTTTTGTTCTTACTGGCCATTTTCTTCTTTTATTTTGTTGCGTTTTAGTACCTTAAAACCGACTTAATTATTTTTTTAAAAAACTTAAATTACTTAAAAAATAAGAGGTCTACAAAAAAACCGATTGCATATCTGAATTCTATGAAATATTTTACATCTACTTCTTACTAAAAGAACCGGCTAGCCATAAAAAAAAAGTTGATACACCTTCTTTAAGTATTTAGAAAATGTTTTGAGATAGCAGATATATCATATATGTATGGGCTAAATCCTTAGCTGGAAAATGCTACGTAGAAACTGTAGAGGTAGATTTATTGTTTTTATCTTAATTTTTAAGATATACACTTATAACTAAATCCTTTAATAAATAAGAACCTAAATTATTTCAGAGAAAAAGTGTTCCCAAATTTCTTTTGATTAACGAAATGTAAAGCTATTGTTTTGGGACTGAAAACTCTCTGTAATCAAGGTTCTATAAAAGCAAATTAAAGCCATACCCAAAAATAAAACTTTATGTTAAATGATATAGATTTAATTCATTCTAAAATAAATTTTATCATATTTTTAATGTATTGTAATTGTATTATTTTTTAGAAAAGATTTCTGTAACCTTGTTGGCAGTTCTCATCCCAAAGTGGTTTTAAGCTATTTTCCATGGGGGTGTGAGACCCACCCCCAATTAATAAACATGAAGATTGTGTAGTTTCTTTGCTAAACTATTATTTAACATTTCATAAAGATCAGCCAACCGAGATATCTAGATCTTCATTATCTTTTGTGTCATAACATCAATAAACCAACATATCTAAGTCTTTATATACAATCAGAGGTGGATTCTTTAAAAAAATTAGGCTCGCTACTCGCTTTTGAGGCAAAATTATTTTGAGAAAAATTTTCCAAAATCGCATAAAAAATCTACAAAAATTAAATAAAATCATAAAAGTGTTATTAACATTTTGTTTAATTTTTGTAGATTTTTCATGTGATTCACAAAAATAATTTTGCCTCACCAGCGAGTAGCAATTCTAATTATTTAAGAATCCACTTCAGATGTAGTATTGTTTATTTGGATGGTCAGTAATAAAATGCTCATTTGCAAAGTCATAAACAAGTCATACGCAATGTTGAAAGGGTGACACAAATTTCAGATCTCGTTTTTGCGATTGGATTTACTTATTTTATAAGATATTAGCGGCTTCGCCCCTAGCCTCAGGGGCTTTGCCCCAAGAGGTAATTAAAAAAAGTTATCAAAAAAATGTTTCCCCAGAAAACAAGATCGTTAGAGACAGACAGACTATCCAAGAGACTTTTACCTCCTCAGAATTTAGAAATCATACTAAATATTTTGTGGTGATTTACTTGACTCCAGTAAAATTAACTACAAGTGTTAAGTTAATTGTTGTTACATCAAAAATTAGAATTATACTAGGAATAGATTCATACACAGATGTTAAATGTATTTTTAAAATCGAAGCCTTTCTATAATTTGGGTCGGAACGTCCGTACGTTCGTCCATCCGTCTGTCAGGTTAGAAATGACCTATCGATTTCAAACTTTGCAGGCTGATTCCTATAACAACTAGGTACAACCTAAAAAGCGCATCAACTCTAAAATCGATACCAGAAAATCCGTACTGAGTCCTATTACAATAATGTATAGTGTTATGAGCGAAGCATCTCTATAATCAAGTCCTAAACAGTAACATGTATTTAATCAGTTTTGCAACAAATTTACTTACAATTTTGTATAGACATATTCATTTGTATTCTATTTATTCAGTTCTGTCACCCAACAAATGTTAATGTTCGTTTGTCCTTCCATTTTAGAGATGATTCGCTTTTATGGATGTTGTCATCCTTGTATTGCTTACATTGCTTAGGATACCTTACTTTGTCTCTCTCCAATGATTTGTCTGTTGGCATAAATGTCTAGTTTTGAGTGTCCTGCTATTGTCCTGGCTAATCTATTAGTTTGTTTAATTAAGAACTCATTAATCTTTGTTAAATACAAGACTATAAAAAATCTAAGCTCGGCAGCCGTTGGTCAGCCACGACTAAGCCTCAAATTAAAACCCGTTTGGATGCTATATTTTTTTTTCAAAAAGCGGGTTTGCTATATTGGGGTCATGGTAGGACATCTAGGGGATTTTAAAAATTGTTTAAGGTTCATTCGCCTGAGGCTTACAGGGGACAAACGCGCGGCTGTCGAGCCCTGATAAAGTTATTTTAAATGAATAGTATAAAGAAACCATGTAACTGACTTTAATGGAAAGGTCAGTCATAAATAACTATTGAAACTTTTATTGTATGATGATGGCTTTTAAAAGGTCAAGTTAAGATTCAACCAATTTAATACTTTGATTTATTTAATGGGTTATGAAGCAAATCAATTATATTCTTTCATATAAAGTAGTAAGAATTTTTTTGTCTGAAGTTAAAAATCTCGGACATTAGTGGTTCGAATGGGTTTTACTTTTCAGGGAAGGTTTAAACATTTCTTAGAGTGATTTTACATAGGCTATTTTTCTGACAATACTGCCTTCTCCAGAGGCTAATGGTGAAATAACTTGTTACATTTAGGGAAGCAATGTATACCGATGTACTTTAATGAGGATGCTGCTAGCATTATATAAAGGATGGCTCACTTTTAAATAGAACAATCATACCGAAAATATGCAAATATAACTAATTTTGAGTAGCTTTTGCAGGGAGTAAGGGAGGGGACAATGGGCAATTAATTCAATATAAGAGTTATCAAAGAAAGGGCATGAAATCCAGTTAAATCCAATAAATTTGTAGGAAATTATAAAGGGATTGTTAATTGAATAATAGATTTCCATAGCGTCATGTAAAGTGAAATCACAACTTGTTTTTGATGAAATATATTGAGGTTTTTTGGTGTGATTTTTATATTAAAAGATTATTGGACCCGGCCAGCTGCTAGCAAGAATATGACTGCCCCTTTTTATTCTGTTTATTTCCCTTGCCCCCACCTCCCTTCTCTCTTCTCCCCGTCTGCTACATTCCAAACTAACACAATGAGTGTTTATTTCCCTTCCCCCCACTTCCCTTATCACTTCTCCCCATCTGCAATATTCAAAACATAAATAACGAGTAGCGGCATTCTATGCGCAAGTCCCAAAACTCAGTCAGAAACTGCTAAATTCTTGCACATTCCATTTGGGCCAGTCCCCAAAGTCTGAGACTCCTAAAAATTGAATATTCGATCCATTGTCCCCTCCCTTACTTCCTGAGCTTTTGTTTAGAATGACTTAAATTACAATATTATCAGAAAGAAGTTGTATCAACTTTTTCACTTTTTATTTAAGATAGCTAGCCGGCTCTTTTAGTAAGTAGTAGATGTAAAATTTTTCATAGAATTCAGATATGCAATCGGTTTTTTTGTGGACCTCTTATTTTTTAAGTAATTTAAGTTTTTAAAAAAAATAATGAAGTCAGTTTTAAGGTACTAAAACGCAACAAAATAAAAGAAGAAAATGGCCAGCATGAACAAAAATTAAATGAAACTTTGAAATGAAAAATATCCTCTCACAGGCATAAAAAGTATGTTTTCATATATACTTTTAGAATGAGAAAAATAATACGAATCCAGTCTAAGCAAAATTGAAAAACTTTTATAAAACTAAAATAAAAAATATAAGTTTATTTTAAGAATCATAATTTTCAGCTTTAAAGGGTTAGCTTGAATAAAACCTGAACAAAACCTAAACAAAAGACAATGCAATGTAGCAGATATTTTTTAAACACAAGAAACAATAATGTATTTTTAACTGCATTGTTTTGAAGTTTATAAACAGACTGATGCATATTTGTTCATAATTTTTCATTCTTTACATGTTCTGTAATATCACTATATTTATTGTAGTATCTATTTTATATATTGTTTGAACGTTCTCCTTTTTTATTGGCAATTCTATTGGTTAACTTTATAGGTTAAGCTTTGTCATTCGTCAATTTTCGCGATTTGTGATTGGCTAGTTTAGTAGTTACAATTCTTAAAATAAACTTTTAATTTTTTTTTATTTTTTATTACAATTTTTTAAAACTTTTTCAATTTCGCTTAGAATGGATTCGTAATATTTTTCTGATTCTAAAGGTATATATGAACCCATATTTTTTATGTCTGTTTGATAAAATATTTAGGTTTAAAGTTTTCATTAAACCGAGATTAAAAAAATTGATTTTTTCAATAATTTTAAAAGTAAGGTGTCAAATTAAAGATCTTACTATTTTTGTTCATACTGGCCATTTTCTTCTTTTATTTTGTTGCGTTTTAGTACCTTAAAACCGACTTAATTATTTTTTTTAAAACTTAAATTACTTAAAAAATAAGAGGTCTACAAAAAAAAACCGATTGCATATCTGAATTCTATGAAAAATTTTACATCTACTACTTACTAAAAGAGCCGGCTAGCTATCTTAAATAAAAAGTGAAAAAGTTGATACACCTTCTTTAGAAATCATTATAAGGAATGACTCATTCCCAAATGGAGACGAGACCTAACATAGTAACAAATATGCAAATCAAGTAATTTGATTATAGAGCAGCTTTGCATCTTAAAATAATGTAAGGTAAGGCCTAAGAATGTAGCTTTATCTACACTCCTAGAGGCCTCTAGAGGCCTTTGGAAGAGGGGGGGGCACCCTCCCCCCCCCCACTTCCAAATGTAGTTTTAAAAAGAAAAACCTTGTAGGGTTATTTTTATAGGGTTGATTTCTCTTTAGAGGGTGGTGTAACCCCTTTCCGGGACCTATGAGAGACTACCCTGTTAAGGAGAACCATATCGGTTCAGTGGTTAACGAGATCCTTCGTTACACACACACACAGATCCTGTTACTTTATAATAAAAAAAAATTCACAGAATATTATTCAAAAATCAGAATTATTAATGTGACTCATAAATATAAAAAAAATAAAATGAAGGATAAACCTTCTAAAAATAATTATATAGTAGCTGTGCTAACAAGGATGACAACATCCATAAAAGCAAAGCTCTGAAACGGTAGGACAAACGGACATTAACACTTGTATAGTGTCAGACCTGAATAATCGGAATATAAATGTATAACAGTTGAAACAAAATTATAAGTAAATTTGTTGAAAAACTGCCTCAATACAGGATATTGTTTAAGGACATACTTACATGTTTAGTACTTGATTATAGAGGTGCTTCACTTTTAAGATTATACTTTGTTGTCCTACGAATCAGCATTAAAAAAATCAGATCAATTGGATTATTTTATCACATAAAAATTTGTTCTTAAAAAAGTTCAAAATCAAAATATTTAAAATGGACGTACGAACATTCTGGCCAAATTATACAGTTGCTACGCTTTCTAAATCGTACCTAACTACTACAAGAATCACAATGCAAAGTTTGAAATGGATAGGATAATTCTAACATGCCTAAATTAACGCAAAAAGCTATCCGTTCCAGACGTACGGACGGCCGGACCGACCTTAGTTATAGAAAAGCTTCGCTTTTAATAGTATCTAAATTATTTAGGCCTACAGATGTGCTACGGATGTAGTTTAAACTACAATATTATCCGAAATTCAGACTTTTTAAAGGAATGACTCATCCCAATGGGATTTCCTGTACAGGCATGCAGAAACATTTCACATTGTAAGTATGAGAGCAGTTGATTATAATGACCCCAGCCCCTCCCCCCCCCCCCTTAAGCTTTATTTAGTGTTTATTTATTACTGTGAAATGCAAAAATAAAATAAAAAGCTGTGTTTTCCTGTAAAAAAGTTTACCTATATCAAAAAGATGTTTTACAAATTCACTCTAAATTTAGTCAACTTAAAATTCGTAGGGATTAGACTATAAACTTTTATATTTGAGGGAAAATTAATTTTTCTTCTCTTATATGTCAACTAGCGGCTTTGCCCCTTGAGGCCTCTAGGTGCACTTGCGGATGGGAGAGTTGAATCCCAAAATGCATTTTTTGAAATTTAGATTTTTAGAAAAAGTAAAACAATGTAGCTATATGTAAAGCTGCCATGTTAAGAAAAACCCGATCGGTTCAGTGGTTAGCGAGATTCTTCGGTACAAACAAACAGACCTCGTTCTACTTTGTATTATAGATAACTGCATTTATATTCTTTTCTTAAAACATATAAATTGCTTAGAATAAATAAGTTATTGAACTAATTTTTAAAAATTGGTACTATCAGCTAGAGATTTCAACAAACATTGTTAGTTACTTCATTATTGAATTTAAGAAAATATTTTTCTTTATTATCATAACATTGTCCTATGACTTTGGATGAAATTCTTCACATTGCAAAAACACCTCTTTTTTCTTGTGAATTTTTAACATTCATTGCTTATAGTAGGAATCCTTTTTAAAAATCAGTCGGTTATATACTATCGGCGAAAAGGCCTAGAAAAACTAAATATGTGATTCATCATTATAAAAAGTGCATGCAACATGTGATTTTAAAAGTTTTTTTGTGAAAATATTTAGTTAAAAATAGTTTAAAACAAGGTCAATTATTTATGTAAATAGCGAAATATATTTTACAAAATTTGCTTTTGAACAATTTTATTTAATAATTTAGCTATTGGCAAATATTAAAACTATTTTATTACAGATTGATGTCAAATAAATATTTTAGGCAATTTATGTTTTTAATTTTGGAAAATCTAAAAATCTTATTAGAGTAAAACACTAGAGGGAGAAAGAGTTAAATAACTGTATCTCCCCATTGCAACCACCTTGTGCAACCTTTCTATTGGAGCATCAAAAATCAACCAATTGTGTCGCTTATATTAACACAGCCAAGTAGCAGAAAATAATTTAGAAGCAGACGATAGAGGTCTTTGAAAAAGTAAGGGAGGCAGTTGTCTGTATATACATCTATACAATAGATCTGTTAGTTAAACACTGGATGAGCGGTTTCCCTAATAAGAACCACGATCGAAGTACTTACCCCTTATATTAGGTTAGGTTAGGTAAAGGATAAGAAAGCCCCATATGAATAGGGCTCTGCAGGGTTAGGTTACATATTTAATACCTACACTACTTATAAAGGGTTGTAGTAAATAATGAATAACTTTATAAAGCAAAGCTTTTTTATAACTAGGGTCGGTCCGTCTGTACGTCCGTCCGTAATAAATATATCTTTTTGTTAATATATTTAGGCTTGTTAGAATTGTCCTATCGATTTCAAACTTTGCACGGTGATTCCTGTAGTAGTTAGGAACGATTTAGAAAGCGAAGCAACTCTATAATCGTTACCAGAATATCCGTACATGCACTTTAAACATGTTGATTTTTAACTTTTTAACAACTATTTTTTATGTTATTGATCTGATTTTTAAATACTGATTCCTAGGACAACAAAGTACAATATTATAAGCGAAGCGTCTCTATTATCAAGTACAAAACATGTAAGTATGTCCTTAAACGAATCCTGTATTTAAGCAGTTTTTTTAACAAATTTACTTATGATTTTGGTTCCAGGACAAACGCAGGAGTGTTAAAACATTAATTTTATTAAGTATTTCTATACAGATTAGGTTAGTTTAAGATATGAATGAACAAATAAGCCCCCCGCAGGGGTTAGGCATTTTAAAAACCTATAAGTTGGTCTAAAATAGGTTAGGTTAGGTTAAGTGTCCACTCCGACGTTTGGGACTCCTGCGTTTGTCGTAGGACCATAATTTTGCTTCCACTGTTATACAATTATATTCTGATTATTCAGTTCTGAGACTTTACAAGTGTTAATATTCGTTTGTCCTAACGTTTTAGAGCTTCGCTTTTATAGATGTTGTCATCCTTGGTTAAGGTCTAAATATTTACGATTTTTAAAATGTGATTTACATATATCTATTATTGCGTAATAAAAAATTTTGAATAATAATTTTACACGTGAAATAATTCTATTCAACAGTTGTTCTTTTTCAAACTATTGCGAAACAGTGATAGAAGAACGTAGATGTTATTTATAATTTATTATGTTATTTATTTGTGATTTTACAATAGTTATCACACAATTTATATATTGCATGTTATGAATATAAGTGAAAGTGAAAGTTACTTATCGCATCGTATTATAAACAGCCTTCCGCGGACATAAAATGTAAGGTTAAAACAGGTTTTTTTAGCCCCGAGGCTCAGGAGGCATGGGCCAATTAAGTAGTTTTAATCTTATGATTAAACATTTTTATAATCATAGAAAACTGGATATAATAATATTGTTGTACATGATTTTTCAGTATGGCTGAGAACCGGTTATAATCCACTGGATATTAATCGGCTTCGAAAACGAACTGAAAAATACTAAAACACATTCTTTTTAACAAATCCTGATTAAAGCTGCTTTTTGACCTCACTAGCGGCTGCGCCCCTAGCATCTATATTCGAAGGGCTAAATAAGGGCAGAAAAATAGCTTAAAACCATACCCAGACTTATTTATAAAAATAAAATAGCCTAAAACCATCTCAGGGCCTATACAAAGCTTAGCTCTAAAAGATAACCATATCGGATCAGTGGTTAGCGAGATCCTTCGCTACAAACAAAAAATCTTATTACTTTATATTATAGGACTAGCGGCTACGCCCCTAGAGGCCTCTAGTGGCACTTTGAATGTTTTTTTTTTATTTAAAATATCTAATTACAGAAATAATTGGTTTATGTTTCGTTGAAGTCTTTTTTTCGGGAGGGGTAATTTTTTTCTAGGGGCGACTTCTCCTGAGAGGGTGGTGGTACCCTCCCCCAAAATAGTTATAAACCTTCCCGGGACTTATGAGAAGCTACCCTGTTAAGGAGAACCCGATCGGTTCAGCGGTAAGCGAGATCCTTCGGTACAGACACACACACAGATACACACACAGACACACAGACATCCTGTTACTTTAGTATAAGGATAAAGGCTGTTGAAGTGTATACCTGGCATCAAAAATATCATGGATCAAAAGGGAATAGACAATATCTGATAAATTTATGTTCATCCCCAATGATGATACACAAAATTACCCCTTCTGTTGATTCAGATTATTGGTTGAAACATTTGAACACTCAACTTAATTAAACAACCAATCAAAATATACTGAAATCCTCAAAGTTGTTAAGCCAACGAATCAGAAAATGTTATCATAGGACTTTAATAAACAGCCTATTGTCCTCTCTCTCTCTCTTTCTCTCTGAGAAATACCCAGTAATCGGGGCGGCCTGCCAACTTTAAAAGGCCATAAAATCAATAAAATTTGTTAATTTTTTTTACAAAATTAATATAATGTATATTTTATATATATTTATTTGCCCGCCGATTTTCCGTTTTATGATTTTGTAAATAGAAAATTTAATACTTTTTAAAGTTGGTTATTTGGAAAGCTCTTCTTTTTTGACATCCGCCGTTTTCTATGGTGACGTTAATTTTAATATACCTGATATCTATTTTAGTTTCCTAGTTAAAAGTAGGGAAGTATTACACCCCCCCCCCCTGCGTCGACTTTTATAGCCCTGTGGTTCTATATTCGGACAATTAAGTGAACAAAATTGTTGGCAAAGTTGGCGTAAAAGCTTTTTTTTGGATGCACTATCACTTTAATGGATACTAGTGGCTACGCCCCTAGACATCTCTAGGGGCACTTAAGTTAGGAGGGGGAAAAAATTTGAATTTCAAAAGAATAAAAAAAATATTTTTAAAGAGATGGAAGGTGAAGACACCCACTCCCAAAAATAGTTTAAAACCTTCCCAGGAACTATGAGAAGCTTCACTGTAAAGGAAAACAATATCGGTTCAGCGGTTATCGAGATCCTTCGGGACAGACACTTACTACTTTATATAATAGGATAGAAAAGGTATTATATCTTTACTCTACTAAGTAGACATTGCATGCAAACATAGTTTTTAACTTTTAGCTTGACAATCAACTCTTGTAGGTAATTAATCAGCCTATAGTTGATGCACGCTCTTACACATATGCATTAACAATATTTAAATTTTGATACTGCTATTAGATCAAAGTACTATTATAGTTCTTATCTTAGGGCTTGGCAGCTGCCTCCTTGCGGCTGAAGGTACGGCAGCCGACCCATGGAAAAAACAACAAAACAAATTTTGTATGGATAAAATAACTAGGACAATTCTAACTGCATATTTTAACTATAAATTATATTTAAGACATACAAATCGTGTAGAAAAGGTTCGCTTTTTAAGAGAACAAAAATATGTGTAAACCAGTAACAAAATTGATTTTAATTGGACGTATTGAGAATTCATAAACAACAATTATTTCATTATTCACAAACTAAAGAGGAACCCTTAAATATGCTAAGTATATATCGGAAAGTACACAACACAACCCAACCTAAAGAAACACAAACAAACTTAAATTACCTTCCTCCTATTTTAAATTTATTTGAAAAATAAGAGGGGCTGGAGTTTTGGGCTCAACATGGCTCTTTGAGAGGAAAAGCCTAAAGTATCCATTGAAATCAAAGATGACTACATCCATAAAAGCGAAGCACTGAAACGGATGGACAAACGGACATTAACACTTGTATAGTGTCTAAACTGAATAATCAGAATGTAAATGTATAAAAGTCGATGTAAAATTGTAAGTAAATTTGTTGAAAAACTGCTTGATACAGGATAATGTTTATGGACATACTTACATTTTAAGGACTTGATTATAGAGATGCTTTGCTTATAATATTGTACTTTGTTGTCCCAGGAATTGGTATACCAAAAATCAGATCAATCGGATAATTTGATCACATAAAAATGTGTTGTTAAAAAAGTAAAATAAAACATGTTTAAAATGGACGTACGGACATTCTGGTAATGATTATAGAGTTGCAACAATTCTAACCTGCCTAAATTAACGAAAAAAGCTATCCGTTACAGACGTACGGACGGACGGACCAACCCTAATTATAGAAAAGCTTCGCTTTTAAAAAGCTTTAAAATGTAATTAACAATTAAAGATTAAAATTAAAATCAAAGACAAAGAAAAAGAGTATTTTTTTGTGGTTATGAAAATATAATTCGAAATAAATTGTTATAATTAAGAAATTTTTTATGATTTTTAATCGTTGTTGATAAAAATTAATACTTAATTGATACTAATAATTCAATAATTTGGATCGATCTGTAATTAAATATGATATCATATTAAGTTTCAATGCTAAAAAAGTCTCTATTTTTAATACTCATTTTAGATTTTTATTCAAGAATAAAACAAATTTAGTAGCGGGACAAAGTGTATCAAAAATCATAAAAATAAGTGATTGTCCATCTTTTTAAAGAGGTTTTCTCCCACTTCTCCTCTAATATTCCTCATTTTTATGACGTCACATGATTTTTGATACATTTTTTTTCTGCTACAAAATTTACAAAAAGATTTATGTAAAATTTCCCATAATTAGAACTGACATAGAAATGAAAACCGCGCACATAATTGAACATTTAAATTATAGATTACAAATTAAACAATATGTAGTGTTTCATACAAAAAAGCAAAAAAAAAACATTTATGAAATTAATTGCATTTTAAACTTTATTGCAATTATTTTATCAATAAAATTCAGTGATTACTTTTTCAGTACGTTTTAATTAATAATTAATATCCGCAGGATTTGAAAAGGTTCTCAGCCATACTGAAAAATCATGTACAGCATCGTATTATAGAAATTTTCAAAATATTAAATACCAGTTTTAATCTTAGAATTTATTTATTTTAATCTAGCGGCTACGCCTATAGAGTCCTCTAGGGGCACTCGAGGAGGGGAGGACGAATTTGATAACCCAATTTTTTATTTTAGATTTTAAAAGAAAAAGTAAAAAAGAAATTTTTTTTGTGGAGGTTATTATTTTATAGGAGCGATTTCTCTTGGGAGGGTGGTGGTACCCTCTTCTAAAATAGTTATAAACCTTTCCGGGACCTATTAGAAGCTACCCTGTTAAGGAGAACCCGATAGGTTCAGCTGTTAGCGACATCCTTCGGTACAAACACACAGACAAACAGACATCCTGTTACTTTAGTATAAGGATTACTGTTAAATAAAATTTTTGCTGTTCTGAAACATCTTTATGTTTCAATATAGAAACACTTATCATAATAAAAGTGCGTCAACCCCTGTCTGTCTAAAATGCGTCAGCTAAAGGCGGCATGCGTATAAACGTGTAGAAATGAAAAACTTGAAAGAAATCACGTGCGTAACAAAATTGGTAATCTAAAAGACTGCAAAGATAAAATTCAAAATGTTTAAGTTTAGATTAAATTAAAAAGATAAATTTAGTAATTTTTAGTTTTAAAAAAATAAGATAAAGCCGTAAGTTTTTCCCTTCCAAATACGTCAAAGTGAGTTCAAAACGATTCTGGAGGTCATTTCTTATGAGAAAATAATCGTTTAATGAGGTTTTAATCGTGAAGATTGACGTGGATATTATGCCAGGAAAATTATCGTTAATTTAGGTTGCTAACTCATTGGTCAGTTCGTTCATCCAGTAGGAAGGAGGGTGAAAGGTTAAAATGGGAAACATGAAAGAGAATGTCACTTGCTTGCAAAAAATATCGTAAAATCAACGCAACAATATTAACCATAATATTAACTGGTATTTTTGTACTTTTTTGTACTTCTATCTAACAAAATAAACATCGTTGTCCCTCAAATAGCCTAACACCTGCCATTTGAACACCCAGGATCCATGTTTTTTGACAATGGACGAAACATTGATGTACATCCCCAAGAAAATTAACAAAATGATCCTTTTGTAAACAAAAGTTATTGGTCAAAAAGTTAAGACACTGCTAATTAAAACCAACCAATGAATATCTAATGAACAAAGTTAAACCAACGAATGAGATAATGTGTTTTTAATGTTAATAAAACCAGTATAATTTACAGTATTTCAGATTAGAGTAAAACACTAGAGGGAGAAAGGGTTAAATAACTGTATCTCCCCATCGCAACCGCCTTGTGCAACCTTTCTATTGGGTCATTGAAAATCAACCAATTGTGTCCCATATATTAATACAGCCAAGTAGCAGAAAATAATTTAATAGCAGACGAAACAGGTCTTTGAAAAAGGAAGGGAGGTAGTTGTCTATATACTATAGATCTGTTACTTTCAAAATTTGCAATTCCTAAAAGTAAAGTAGCTGTATGACGATGTGACAAAAGGGTAGGTAAGGATAATACGGTTTTAGATTACCCCTAATCATACCCACTTATAACCTATTGTAAGGTGAATACATTTTGTAACGTAACTGCTCTATAACTAGATTTTGGATGCGATACTCCCAAGGATATTGGGTTTAATAACATCCATCAGGCAACCAACCCTTTGATTGCACTACCATTGTCTGAGAAGTCCTAACTAAACATGGTAGTTGCACCTGTTTGTGGTCTGAGGCATTTCCCCTACTCTTACTATTTATGTCACGCAACTGACATAGCAGTAGTAGGAACCATTTTTAATGTCCTTAGTTATGACGCCGTGTCGGCCTGAGATTCGAACCTATCACCTCCCAGGCGATATTTATTTTTTTTTGTAGCGAGGCAAGTCTATAATTCACTTTGTCTGTCCTACAGTAAGTCCGTAATGCTATTGGAGAAATGTGATTTTCTCAGCTGTTATTAACGATAGACTGCTGATATTTTTGTATCGATTCCCTACACTAATAAGCATCCTTTATCTAATTTACTTTGTCCGTTGGTATGTCAGTTAAGTCATAGATGTTGTCATCTTTGTTTTCTAATGACTGAATTACGACAACTGAAGAATTTCTTGAATCCAACGTTTTGACTAGTAATATAACAATTTATTGATTGAAGCAATTGCATATTACTTTCAAAATGAATGATAAAAAGAAATTGATTTTGCCTTAAAATAACAAAATAACATTTTTGATAAACCACTTTTGAAAACACTTATTCTTGTATGTATAAAATGCTACGGATCTTGTACAAAGTAGATTCGGACAAAGTAGCTTCGGACAAAATAGCTTCAGGACAAAGTAGCTTCAGGACAAAGTAGCTTCATGACAAAGTAGCTTCAGACAAAGTAGCTTCGGGCAAAGTAGCCTCCACTGTTAATAAAGGTCATGGCCGCAGCGCTCGGCCCCCTGGCCTGCCTAGCCGCGGGCGCTCGGCCCCCTAGCCTATAACCTAACCTAACCTAACCTAAAATTTGTAAAAACATCATTTTAAAAATTGTAAAAACAATATTAAAAATTGTAAATATCTACCAACAACTTTTTGTAAAATCCTCGAAATTCCAAACCTAACATAGAGGCTAACATAGATTAGGTTAGGTTACAGGCTAGGTTACTTTTCTAAAGTAAATGTCCTGAAGCTATTTTGTCCTGAAGCTACTTTGTCCGAAGCTACTTTGTCCGAAGCTACTTTGTCCAAGATCCAATGCTACAGATATTAGAAATACCTAAAAAGGTGCAATCCAAATATAGATAGTTCTTCTCAATATAAACTATTTTGCCTCTACCTTTAACTCTAAAGTTTGTTTGCGCTCATAAAGTAAAACAATAAGTTTGATGATTCTGAAGAGTGAAAAAGTAGGTGGCAGATAAGTTTTTTTTTTAGATGAAATATTTCTGTCTGGTTGCAACCTCGCACAAAAACCCATAATAACCGTAAATTGCGGATTTCTGAATAAAGCCGTAGACAATCATAGACAACAAATTAGCTATAGATTTGCAAAAATATATGAAAAGTTTTGAAATGTGGGTTGGGTAACAGATCTATAGTATAGATGTATATACAGACAACTACCTCCCTTTCTTTTTCAAAACCTCTTTCGTCTGCTTTTAAATTATCTTCTGGTACTTGGCTATGTTAATATAAGCGACACCATTGGTTGATTTTCGATGACCCAATAGAAGGGTTCCGCAAGGTGGTTCCAATGGGGAGATACAGTTATTTAACCCTTTCTTCCTCTAGTGCTTTTCTCTAATAGTTGGGTTTATTTTATTCCAGAGTTAATGGTTCATTGGTGGGGGGGGGGGGGGTTGTAGCATACAATACCAAATAAAATAAAGAAATCTTTTCCAGGACCTATATTAAGCTTTATTGTAAAGAAGAACCCAATTGGTTCTGCAGTATTTCTTTTGGTACAAACAGAAAAACTCTCATACAAACACAAAATACTTAAATTTAAGTTTCATTCTATTAATATCATGAGATGCTATATCCAATTTTGTGCATTTAAAACATTATAACCAAAAAAGGCGAATCAACATCCATAAAGGTGAAGCTTTGAAATGGTAGGACAAACAAACATTAAAACTTGTAGAGTGTCAGAACTTTACAAGTATAAAAGTCGAAAAAAATGTAAGTAGATTTGTAATACTGCTGAAATACAGGATAATGTTTAAGGACATACTGACATTTTTCAGACTTGATTATAGAGATGCTTCGCTTATAACATTGTACTTTGTTGTCCTAGGAATCAGTATTTTAAAAATAAGATCAATCGGATAATAATATCACATCCAAATTTGTTGCTAAAATCGACATGTTTAAAATGGACGTATGGGCATTCTGGTATTGAATACAGAGTTGCTACACTTACCTAACTACTACAGGAATCACCATGCAAACTTTGAAATCGATAGGACAATGCTAACATGCCTAAATAAGCGAAAAGAGCTATCCGTTCCGGACAGACGTACGGACGAAAGGACCGAACCTAATTATAGAAAAGCTTCGCTTTTAATAAGAGATATGCGCAAAAAAATAATTTTAAAATGATAAAATCTTAATTTGACAGTATGCAGTTGTGAAAAGCTACACAAGGTACAATTGGCTTGGGGGCAATATGTCAAATATGAATGCACCATAATCAAGATATCATAACAGGATAAACAACATTATCTCTATACTTGCTCTTTAGAAGTAAAGTTACTATATAATAAGGCTTGTAAGTCTATATATATGTACTAGCGCCTACGCCCCTAGAGGCCTTTACTTCAGGAGAAGGGAGATGAATTCTATAACCCAATGTTTTTTTTATCTAAAAAGAAAAAGTAAAACTATTATTTTCAATTTTAGTTAAAACAATGAAATAAAAAATAATTATTTTAAGGGGAGTATTTTTTTTCTAGGGGCGCTTTCTCTTAGGAGGGTGGTGGTACCCTCCCCCAAAATAGTTATAAACCTACCCGAGACCTATGCGAAGCTACCCTGTAAAGGAGAACCCGACCGGTTCAGCGGTTAGCAAGATCCTTCGGTACAGACAAATAGACACACATACAGACATCCTGTTACTTTATTATAAAGACTAGCGACTACGCCCCTAGAAACCTCTAGGGGCACTGCACTGGTAGGAGAAGGAAAAGTCGACCTCATCCTATTTTAAATTTGAGTTTCCAAAGAGTTATAAAAATTATTTTTTGGGTGAGAGGGGGTTTAAGACACCCTCTCGAAAAATAGTTTAAAACCTTCCCATGACCTATAAGAAGCTTCACTGTAAAGGAGAACAATATCGGTTCAGCGGTTAGCGAGATCCTTCGGGACAGACAAAAAACGCTTATTACTTTATATAATAGGATTATGTTTTTCTTTTTATACATATGGACATAGTTATACTTGTTCATACATCTTTGATCTATGTTAAACAATAAAAGTGTGAAGGGTGCGTATAATGAAAATAGATCAACTAAAAATTGATTACCCATCTCTTCCCCAATTTCCGATGTTGTACAACAGATAATCCAACTTGGGAAAAGCGATATAATGTATAAACGATTATACATTATACATTCAAAATTTTAAGGCCACAGTAAAAGTGTCTGACTATGACGTCAGAAAAAATTAACAATGAGAAGGCAGTATTCATAATGGTAAAATATATAGCGGCCTCTCATTGGTTAGTTCTTAATTTTTTCTGACGTCATAGTCAGACACTTTTACTGTGGCCAAATTTTGATTTTTTTAATTCAGATTTTTTTGAAAGTTTGAAGCTTTTTTAGATAGTAAATGTTAATATAGGATGAGTACATAATCGGAAAGTCAAATTCAGCTGACCTGAAAATATTCTTGATTATAGATCTTATTGTTCTTAAAACACAATGATCTGAAACAAAATCATCATTCTCCCCTCAAATTATTAACAGATAAACAAAACTCTTTTGTGTTGAACAAGGTATCTAATTTTACTTCACACACCCCTCCTTAACCGAACTTTATATTAACAAAATGTCCCAAACATTCGGACAATTGGGCGATCAAATAGGACCTATTGGTAGTTAGAATCAGTTGAGAACAAAAACCTAGCCGTTCCTTCTCGCCTGATGTAGCCATTTTAAGATTTCAAGTCAAATTACACTAAATAACCTGATACAAACTTCACTCTTCTTTGAAAACATTAGTGTAATTGTAGTGTGACAGCCCTAAAACAGAATAGCTTTGCTCCTCTGACCAAACTGACTGTCTGGAGTTCCTAAAAAGAAGTGCCTTATTGTGTTAACATTAGTTGGGATTCGAACCCATTCCCAAAACTATCCAACATGGAATGGGGTTCTCTACAGTCAGGCCCCTGCGCATGAAAATCAGCCTGGTCTTGACCACCATCTCAAGGGGAGGGGGGAGCAGTTTGATGCATAACCTCAGCCCTATCCAGATGGAGCCTCCTGGAGGAACCTTGAATACCATGGGTGTGTACAGCTAAGAATAGCCCATGTCCAGTTTCACCTTCTCAGGGGCCTTGGCCTCTACCTTAATGGTAATTGCCAGCAACTCCATGCTACCCATATCCTTATAATCGGTCAGCTCTGTACAGATGGGAATAAAGGCCGTAGCTTGCAGGGCCCTCATGAGAGCTTCCTTGGCCAGACAGTTGATTCTACGGCTAGTGCGCTTCTTGCCTTAAGTTGCTGGTGGTGGGAGGGGCTCTGTACCTTCTCCAGGCTTGTTAGGGTTGGGGCCACTGGCTTAATGGGAATGGGGGCGACCATGGCTACTCTCCCAACTGATCCATACCAGCTCAGGTCCATCAGAACAGTAACAAAACAGTCCCCCAACTCCCTCAGAAAGAACCCTCTCAGGTTCAGGGCATGGTTCAAGATGCACACTACCATGATCTCCTGGAGGATCAAGACCAGGGTAGGGCTAAGATGAGATGCTAGATCAGCACAGCCACAACAGAAGAAGAGCCGTATGTGGTGGGCTGCATTCTTTGCTCAAGATGCAAGTTAGCCATACCCTGATCTTGGCCCTCAAGGAGATCATGGTGATGTGCATCTTGAACCATGCCCTGAACCTGGGAGGGTTCTTTCTGAGGGAGTTGGAGGACACAGTTGCTGTTTGGTGGACCTGAGCTGATGGTATGGATCAGTTGGGAGAGTAGTCATATATGGTCACCCCACTCCCATTTAGCCAGTGGCCTCAACCCTGCCAAGCCTGGGGAAGGCTCTGAGCTCCCACCACCATTACTCAGTTTGGAGAGTAGCCATGGTCAGCATGAGGAGGCATGAACTGGATAGGGCTAGGGTTAAACATCAAACTGTCCCCCAGGACAGAGATGGTGGTCAAAACCTGAACAAACTTCCAGCTCACGGGGCCTGACTTTGGTGAACCCTAGGTACAAGTCTAACAAGGAGCTGACCCTGCTACTAACAACAGCCAGGATCAGCAGAGGGTATCCAGAGGACATGCATTGCCTGAGCCCAATATACAAATTACTGTCATCATGCTGTAATATACAGCTATTCCATGTTGGATAGTTTTGGGAATGGGTTCAAATCCCAACTTGTGTTAACACAATAAGGCACTTCCTGTTAGTAACTCCAGACAGTCAGTTTGGTCAGAGGAGTAAGGCTACTCTGTTTTGGGGCTGTTGCACTACAAGTACACTAAAATATTCAAAAAGAGTGAAGTTTGTATCAGGTTATTTAGTGTTATTTGACTTGAAATCTTGAAATGGCCATTTCAGGCAAGAAGGAACGGCTAGGATTTTGTTCTCAACTGATTCTAACTACCAATAGGTCCTATTTGAACGACCAATTGTCCGAATGTTTGGGACATTTTGTTAATATAAAGTTCGGTTAAGGAGGGGTGTGTTCAGTTTCCCATAAATTTAAATTGGTATTTTTCAAATTATAGCCTAGTCCACAAAAGACACAGGTCGACCTCCGTAAATTTTAGGTTGACCTTTAGAAGTTTTAAGTTCGACTAATTGTACAACGATATTTGTTGGCTGTACCTGTTTAGGTTGACCTGCAGAAAAATAGGTCGACCTCTAAAACTCTTTTGTGATCTAGGATTATGTCTTTATTAAAAATAAAACCTCAGAAAATTCTGGGTTTTTTCAGTATGACAATTTGCTCAGACCTTTTTGATCTTGCTAATTTAAGAGCTTAATCAGCTAGAAAAATAATATTGTTTCATGATTGCAACAAAATGCTGGATGGATGATTAGATAATATTCTTACAATAAAGTAACAGGATGTTTGTCTGTTCCGAAGGACCTCGCTAACTGCTTAACCGATCGGGTTCTCCTTAACAGACACCATGGAATCTGTCCCGATTTTGTATAACTTTTGCGGAACATGTTCCAGTTACGTCATATTTTTCTTTCCCGAAAAAGGGAAGGGGGGAAGAAAATCTCTTCAAAAGAGATGGGGAAAACCCCCTTTTCTCCCATCTCTTTTTTCTTCCCCCTTCCCTTTTTTTTCTTTCCACCCTCCCTTTTTCGGGAAAGAAAAATATGACGTAACTGGAACATGTTCCGCAAAAGTTATACAAAATCGGGACAGTTTCCATGGTGTCTCCTTAACAGGATAGATTCTCATAGGTCCTCAGAAGGTTTATAACTATTTTAGGGGGGGTATTATTGGTAAATAGCTGATTTTAAAATAAATTGAAAAAACAATTTTAAGTGTCCCTAGAGGCCTCTAGGGGCATAGCCGCCAGTATATTTTAAACACATAGTAATGTAAATTTTTTATTAGCACCCATCCTTTACATTTTCATGATAAAATTATTTTTCTATGTAAGGTTAAATTTTCATGTTTTACCTCCTATTTTCTTCACTAGCAACTACGCCCCCTAGAGGCCTCTAGTGGCACTTTAAATGTTTAGTTTTTGGTTCAAGTCTCTACGATACCTATATATGTTGCTTTCAAGTCACTACGATACCTAGCTATGTTGCGTTGGATTTTTTTATTTCTCTTGGGAGGGTGGAGGTACCCTCCCCTAAATAGTTAGAAACCTTCCCGGAAGCTACCCTGTTAAGGAGAACCTGATCGGTTCAGCGGTTAGCGAGATTCTTTGGTACAAACATACAAACACAAAAACAGATATCATGTTACTTTATTATAAGGGTTATTATTTAACTTTGATCTTTGCAAGCTATCATGAATAAAGCCAAGATAGAATAAATAAGAATTAGGATCATGAGTAATATCTTAACTGGTAGACAATTTAAAATAGCTGCAAGCATTCATTTGGTTTTTAAAGAAATTTAGTTACTTTATTCATAACGCTCTTAGAGGCCTCTATTGGCACTTTAAATGTTTGTTTTTATGGTTCAAGTCTCTACGATACCTATTTATGTTGCGTTCAAGTCTCTTCGATATCTCTCTCTGTTGCGTTAAAGCATAAGAAATCTCGAATTTTTATGATTTCTCTTGGGATGTAGGTGGTACCCTCCCCAAAAATAGTTAAAAACCTTGCCAGGACATATAAGAAGCTACTATGTAAAGGAGAATCAAATCGGTTCAGCGGTTAGCGAGATCCTTCGGTACAGACATACAAACAGACATCCTGTTACTTTAGTATAAGGATTATTGTGTGTAACACAGTTTTTAAAAGAATTTTAGGATTCAGATCCTAAGTTTTGTGATTGATCATCTGATAAGAATATTAACATTAACATTGATAAATTTAGATGAATGAAATATATTGTGGACCTGCCAGTTAGAAATTAATACTGACTACCAAATAAAAAGACATTTATTGACAATGTATTTCATTTGAATTTTGATTTTAGATAAAATTGATAATCAAATAAAATTAACATTACTTGCATGTAATTTTCAATATTACTTGGATAGAAACTTTAAACAACAGATCTATAGTATAGATGTATATACAGAATGCTACCTCCCTTTCTTTTTCAATCACCTTTTTCGTCAGCTTCTAAATTATTTTCTCCTACTTGGCTGTGTTAATATAGGCGACACTATTGGTTAATTTTCATACATTTTGTTCCATTAATGATTTATCATTGCTAAATCTAATAATAGCCTTAACAATTTCCCTTGTCATAATTATAGATTTTTCTGCCCGTGTTTGAACAATGCATGCAAATTTAAGTAATTTATTTAAGTATAGTTTTTGATAGACATTTTAATTGCATTTTTAAAGCGAAGCTTTTCTATAATTAGGGTCGGTCCGGCCGTACGTCCATCAAAGACGAATAGCTTTTTTCGTTAATTTAAGCATGTTAGAATTGTCCTATCGATTTCAAACTTTGCATGGTGATTCCTTTAGTAGTTAGGTACGATTTATAAAGCGTTGCAACTCTATAATCATTACCAGAATGTCCGTACGTCCATTTTAAACATGTTGATTTTACCTTTTTAACAACAAATAATTATGTGATAAAATTATCCGATTTTTTAAATCTGATTTTTGGAATACTGATTCAAAGGACAACAAAGTATAATGTTATAAACAAAGCATCTCTATAATCAAGTCCTAAAAATGTAAGTATGTCCTTAAACAATATCTTGTATTTAAATAGTTTTTCAACAAATTTACTTACAATTTTGTTTCTACTTTTATACATTTATACTCTGATTATTGAGTTCTGATACTCTTCAAGTATTAATGTTCATTTGTCTTACTGTTTCAGAGCTTCACTTTTATGGATATTGTCATCCTTGTTTATATACAAAGAGATCAATTATATCCAAAATTAGCGTAGCATTGAGGAACATTTTTGTTCATACTTTCAAATTAATGTTCTGCTTATTAACGTATGACACTCTACAAGAGCTATTGTAGGTTTTTCCTTTCTTTTGAATTTAGAGCTTCGCTTTAATGGAAGTTGTCATCCTTGTTTTTTTTAACATCTATATTTGTCTGTATTTCAATTACATCTAGACACACATACAATCAAAAATTTAATTTACAGAGTAGCTGCGCTAATTAAAACAATAATGACAACACCCATAAAAGCGAAGCTCTGAAACGTTAGGACAAACGAACATTAATACTTGAAGTGTGTCAGAACTGAAAAATTAGAACATAATTGTATAAATAGCGAATCAAAATCTTAAGTAAATTTGTTGAAAAACTACTTAAATACAGGATAATGTTTAAGGACATACTTACGTTTTCAGGACTTGGTTATAGAGATGCTTTGCTTATAACGTGGTACTTTGTTGTCCTAGGAATCAGTATCAGATCAATCGGATAATTTTATCACATACAAATTTGTTGTAAGAAAAGTTAAACATAAACTCGTTTAAAATGGACGTGCGGACATTTTGGTAAGGATTATAGAGTTTCTACGCTTTCTAAATCATACCTAACTACTAGAGGAATCACCATGCAAAGTTTGAAATCGATAGAACAATTCTAACATGCCTAAATTAAAGTAAAAAGCTATCCGTTACGGACGGACGTACGGATGGACCGTCCCTAATTATAGAAAAGCTTCGCTTTTAAAAAACGAAAAGAACATTGTTTTTAATAAATTTGATTATATAATTAAGAAAATAATAAAATATTATGAATAATACTCAATGCAGCGTGACAATGATTAATAACAAGGACAATTTTGTTAGTCGAACCAATGAACATATAGTGTTAATAAATCACTAAATATGATATTAAATTTTCCACAAATATTAAGACTTTTCTGTTTTTCTATTAGGAACTGATAGAGTTCTTCTTTTTAGGGAAGCTTTACTAATGTCTTTATCTAGTTTTAGACTTTTTTAGTTTTAAAATTTAGTCTTTCAAAATATTCGAAAAACTAAGACCTTAGATGTTAGGGATGCATTAGCTAATACTAAAGTAACAGGATGTCTGAACCGATCGGGTCTCCTTAATAAGTCTCGGACCCCCCCCCCCCCCCCCCATAGACACAAAACATAGCACCAATGACCCCTCTTATGTTAAACAAGGATGGCAACATCCATAAAAGCGAAGCACTGAAACGGTAGGACAAACGGACATTAACACTTGTATAGTGTCTAAACTGAATCATCAGAATATAAAAGTATAAGAGTCGAAGCAAAATTGTAAGTAAATTTGTTGAAAAACTGCTTGATACAGGATAATGTTTATGGACATACTTACGTTTTAAGGGCTTGATTATAGAGTTGCTTCGCTTATAATATTGATCTTTGTTGTCCCAGGAATCAATGTACCAAAACTCAGAACAATTGGATAATTAGATCACTTAAAAATTTGTTGTTAAAAAAGTAAAAAATCAACATGTTTAAAATGGACGTACAGACATTCTGGTAATGATTATAAAGTTGCTACGCTTTCTAAATCGTACCTAATTACCACAGGAATCACCATGCAAAGTTGAAATCGATAGACCAATTCTAACATGCCTAAATTAATGAAATAAGCAGCTATCCATCACGGACGTACGGACCGACCCTAATTATATAAAATCTTCGCTTTTAAAAAAACTAGGAAATACCTATCTAGAAAAAGGAAATACCATCAAAAAGTTCTCCGCTTTGATTTTCTTACACGTTCCTTACTATTGTTTCGTTCATAGTGTGGGTTTTCCATGCATATTTTAATTAAGTCTAATAGTTTAATTTTAATAAAAGATATAGAATGTATGTTTAAATGTAAAGTTAATAAATAAAAAACCTGATACATAGTTTTATTCTTTAACAGTTAGGGAGTTGAATCCATTTTTATAGAAGCAGAAATATAATCTATGATTATGGTTTGGACCCTCTCACAAGGACTCTGGTAGGAAATTGACAACTTATTTATACGTACTGTACTAAATCAATCATTACTTGGACTAATTTAACCAAATTAGGTTTTTTTTAGGTTTTTGATATTTCATACAACCCCCTTAAGTTATTCATTACAGTAAAATACAATTTTAAAATTTATTTACTGTGTAAATATGCATAAATATGACGTTTTTACTGACAATTATGTTGATTTTTACTCAAAGCATATATCTTGTAGACAATAAAATGATTATAACTTTTGTTCTATTTAAGATAAATTGATGAAATAAAAAGTACATTCAATTTTATTAAGCTGAAAAGTCACTTATTGATATTAAGAAATAATAAACCCCTTTGAGTGGGGGAGGGGGGGGGGCGTTGAGTATCGAAATAAGAAACTAATGTAAATTTCTTTTCTATGGTGGGTTTTAATGATTCATATAGCAGCCAAACTGTTTTAGGCAATACCCATTTGTCTGTCTGTCCCTCTGTCTGTCTGTCCTTTTGTCTGTCTGTCCCACCACTTGTCTGTCTATCTGTCTAACTGCCTCTCTTTTGGATTTCAATGAATCATCTAGCATAGCCTAATTGTAATTTGTTAATGCCTCAAAGACTCTCTGTTACTATTTACCTGTCCCTCTGTCTGTCTGTCTGTCCCTCTGTCTGTCTGATCATTCACAGGTTCTCTATTGGATTTTATATAATTAATTGTCTATTTTAGAAAAACTTTGATAATTCTTCTTGCCCGTCTGTCTGTCTATCTTATAAAAAATTAGATTTAACTAATAATATGGTGGTATCTTGTACCAAGAGATACACAAATAACCTTGTGTTGAAAAAAACAAATAAAAAATGATTCAATTTCTTCTATGAAGAAAAGTGTAATACATGTTCCTTTATTCTCTTTGTACATCAAAAATATGTTTCAAATTTATAATATCAGGTTATATTCCATTAATTTATTAACAACTAAATTTTTTGACACCCCACTTATGACTTTTAACAGCCCCCTTTAACTAAAATCAAGGGTGATTTTATTAGTATTTTACCAAACCTACTTTACATAAGAAATTTATTACATTTTAAATTTTTTTTTATAAAAAGAGGATTGGGATATATCTCCCTCTCAACATTAACTTTAAAAACTAATGTAAAATATATTAAAAGTTATAAACATATATCTATCAAGATCATTAAAGGAATTAACTCAAGTTTGAGGGGGGGGGGGGGGGGGCTTAATGCAACCATCTCGTAATCAATGCACAAATTGCACTTAGAATTCGAATTTTGTTACAAAACTTGGCATGAGTAATCCTTGGTACATCTATTTTCCCAAAATGGAACAAAAAGTTGCAAAAGTGACGGCTAACAGCTGGCAGCTCAGTCATTTAGCTGTTTTTGGGCTATATTCAGGGCGAAACTATCATTAATTGCATAGGAATCAACTTTTTGAAACATATTTTTGCTTTAAATATCCATTTTTAAAATTTCTTGTACCAGCTGCTAGAACTGGCTGAAAATGGCTGGGAGCGGCTAAGAGTATGAAGAGTATATAGGGCTTGTAACATGTCTAGGGGTAGGTTTTTATTGGTACTGAGCTCAAAAATACTACTATAAATAGTGGGGGTCCATCCATTTAACAGCTGGGACTGTTACACAGACTGTTAAAAACCTACCTAGAGACACGTCACAAGCCCTATCTACTCATTCTACTTTTGGCCGCTCCCAGCTGAGCTGCAACCATTAGTAAGCTACCAAATGAATTTTTTTGTGGTATTTTAAAAATTAATAAAATAAAATTAATGGTCTTCTTATCAATAAAGGGGGGTTTGGTGCTGGAAGGTGGGCAAAATTGATATATATTGAGCTAAAATTTTTTAAGTACCTAAAAGAAAAACAAAATTAAATTTTTTTTTAAGTTAGGTAAGAAAAACTGCAAAAATGGAATTTGACTTTGCAGATTTCTTGCTACACCTTCATATGTTATTATTGAGACTGCTCCATTTTTTTGGTAAATTTCAGGTTTATATTTACATTCTAGAATTGAAATTTTGTAAAAATCTTTAAAATTGAGATCACACAAAAGAACCAAAAAAACATTCTTTTTGCAGATTTCAAAAACTTTGAAGTGCTCATAAGGTCACAATTATTGCATCACAGAAAAAAATATTTAGCATGGGTCATTATTTTGCTTAAATCAACCACATTTTTACTGGGGGCAAAAATTTTTTCAAAATTTTTTCATGGTGGGATGATTTAATCTACAATATATACTTTTGGCTGTTGACAGCTGTTCTCAGCCATTTTTGGCAGTTTTCAGCTGTTATGACAGCGAAATCTAGAAATTAAAAAAGTGTTTTTAGTAATATGTCCTTGTCCATGACATAAAGTTATAATGTTAATTAAGAAAAGTTTAATTCCATGGAAATATTCAATTTTTATATCCTTATAAGCCATTACCCAGCTGCCACTATTTTTGGTAGTATTTTTCAGCTCAACACCCCTTAAAACCTATCCCTAATGGATGATTCCTACGTAATTATTGCTGGATTTGCCCTGAAAATAGCCCAAAAATGGCTAAACAGCTGAGCAAACAGCCCTTAGCCATTACCTTTTCCAATTTTTTGTTCCATTTTGGGAAAAAAGATCTACCAAGGATTACTCATGCCAAGTTTTGTAATGAAATTTGAATTCTAGGTGCCATTTGTGCATTGATTACATGATGTTTGCCTTAACCCCCCCCCCCCTTAAGCTTAACTTATTGTTAAATTTGAAAAACAGACCTACTAAGGACTACACATGCCAATTTTCATAACAAAATTTGGATTAATTGATTATGGGATGGTTGCATTAACTCCCCCCCCCCCCTACATATGTATGAGAGTTTCCTCATGTCTCAATTTACTAATTAAAAGTTGTACAGTACAGTTGTACAGAATATTGCAAGATTTTTTAGTAAAGTCTGGTAATTAATTTACCTAAAAATAGATAGCATAGAATTATCTGAATCAGTGACTTGCTTAAATACACCCTCCTTAAACACCCCCAACCCCACTTTATTTTAAGGGGTGTAAATTTATTTCCTTTAAACCCCCTTGAAATTTATAGAGGGGTGTATCTGAGGGTGTAGGCTCTTGTCAAGAGGGTGGACATGATTGGACACCTAGGGCGGTGTATCCATCCCCCTTTATTTTACAAGGGTGGTGTAAACAACCCCTATACCAACCTTTTGCACGCCTTTGATCTTAACTATACTTTTAGAGAACATAAAGTTGTAAATTCAGTAACTATTCTACAAAAATTATCTTCCTAAATTGATATATGATTTTCAGGGTAATCTCCGGTGGACTAAACATTAAAATTTTATGGAAAAAAAGATATCTTTGGAACATGCATGTCTTGAAATTATCCCCCCTATGTACTCAATACGCATTTTTAATTCTAAGTGCGTCAATTTTGCGTTTAAAGATACCCTTAGTTTAAGCATTAATTTCTCCAAAAAATGATGAAAAAAGATAAATTTTTTTTTGATAAAATGATAAAAGTATATGTAAAATGAAATTACCAGCAAAAAAAATTACAAAATTACGTTAAATAGAACGAAAATTAGAGCGTTTTGTATGCCTTATAAAATGCGTATTTCTCATGAAAATTGTAACGATTTAGTGTCTTGAGTAAAATATTTACAAACTTCCCGCTTTTATAAGTAGCTAGAGCCTTTGTGCTCTAAAACTGTAATCTACCCTTCCACTTTACCCTCTCTTGGTGAAGATATCTTCAACGCCAATACGATTTTTGAAATGTAAGATTCTACTTTCCCTTCTCTTGGTGAAGATATCTTCAACGCCGATACGATTTTTGAAATTTAAGATTCCACTTTCCCCTCTCTTGGTGAAGATATCTTCAACGCCGATACGATTTTTGAAATTTAAGATTCCACTTTTGCCTCTCTTGGTGAAGATATCTTCAACAAGAGAGACAAAAGTGGAATCTTATATTTCAAAAATCGTATCGGCGTTGAAGATATCTTCACCAAGAGAGGGGAAAGTGGAAGGGTAGATTACAGTTTTAGAGGGTCGAAACCATAATCATAGATTATATTTCTGCTTCTATAAAAATGGATTCAACTCCCTAACTGTTTAAAGTGCGGCTTTAAATTGTTTATAAAAATTTTAAAGGATTTTATTTGAAAGGCAAGAGAGAATGAGAAAGAAAGAAAAAAAAAAGAAGTAGGGACTAAGAGAGAAAGAAAATGAGAAAGGTAGAGAAAGAAACAGAAAAAGATAGAGTAAATTAGATAGAATGAGAGATAGATAGAGAGAGGGGGAGAGGAAGAGAGAGAGAAAGAGAGAGAGAGAAAGAGTAATTTCATAAAAAAAAACAATAGAGAAATAAAAAATGATGAAATGAAAAAAAAATTATTATTAATAAAAATTCATAGCACTAAATTTAGTTAGGTACAGTTATCAAAACTTATTAAATTTAAATTGTAATGAAATAAAAAGTATGAGGGCGGCATGACCTTTTAAATTTTTCGCAAGATATCTTATTATGTACTAGTGGCTTCGCCCCTAGCCTCTAGGGGCTTTGCCCAAGAGGTGATAAAAAAAGATTATTGCGAGAGACCATAAAGGACCATGGAAACTCCTTCAAAAAAAAAAAAAAAAAATGGGGGGGGATTTTTTGGTTTTTGGGGGGGTTGGGGGTGTCCCACCCCCCGAGAAAATAGCTTAAAACCACCACAGGACCAATAGGTAGATACCCTGAAGAGTAGAATCCGATCGGTTCAGTGGTTACCGAGATCTTAAGGGACAGACAGACAGACGGACGGACAGACGGTCAGACGGACAGACGGACAGACAGACATCGTTCTACTTTGTATTATAGATGACTGTTCCTTTTTCATAAGAAAATTATGACTAACAGAAATAGACATTTTTTCATATTGTTGTAAAATATTTAAAGATATCTTCTTTATCAAGTCAATTGTAATATTGTTATAATAAAATGAATCACTTTATATTTGTGCTTGTTAACCTCCCCCCCCCCTTTTTTTAAAGTCTTTTATCGCGAGTTTTCAATATTTTTCCCTCGTGGCAAAAAAGTGCAAAAAATATATAAATTAAAAAAATGTGATTTTTAATAAAAATTTGATGATGTATAATTGACTTGGGAAAAATGAGTGAAGCTAAAATCTTTATATAAAAGTTACAGGATGTCTCTTTGTCTATGTGCCTGTGTCTGGCAAACCGCTTGACTGATATGGTTCTTCTTTACAAAAAAGCTTTTTATAGTTCCAATAAAGGCTATAACTATTTGGGGGGAGGGGGAACCTCCACCTTTCTAAGAGAAATCGACCCTGGAAAAAAACTTCTATCCCCATTTTTTAAGAAATAAAATTTTTAGTGCCCTCAAGTGGTGATTAAGGCCTCTAGTGGCGTAGCCGCTAGTAAAATCATAAACTAGAATTAATTAAAAATGAAGTTTTTATTTTATTCTAAACACCTAATTGTAACGTAAATGCTTTAAAAATACGAATTTCATTTAATTTTACTACATCCGGCTATGGGAGTATAGCTTAGATAGAATTTACTATTTCGAACATTAATCTTTTGTGCAGAGTTTTTCTCATTGCCACATGTCATAGGGAATGTAGGGAGGTGGGGGGGGGGGGGGGGCGGGGGTTATGACTCATCCCTCTGCAATAAGGGCTAAAATCTTCCCTGGATGAATATTAAACTTTCTTGAAATGGGTAAGTGATAGGTGACAGGTTCATACGTTTACGAGATTTTATATTACATACAAAATGATATTTATACAGACATACATTCGAGTAAAACACTAGAAGGAGAAAGGGTTAAATATTTGTATCTCCCCATCGCACTGTCCTTGTGCTGACTTTCAATTGGGTCATTGAAAATCAACCAATGGTGTGGTGTGTATCAACACAGCCTAGTAGCATACGAATAAGGTCATTGAAAAAGGAAGGGGGGTAGTTATCTGTATATTACATCTAAACTATAGATCTGTTAGACATACACTAATCCTAAACTGAACACATAACAGAAGATTACTCATCTAAGTTAAGGTTAAGCTGTCTACCCATGAAATTCTTGTCCTTGTTATATAAAAACAAACAAGGATATGATTCATCCTTAAATGGTGCTGATTTAATTTTTGAATTCACAAAATAATTTCAATCTTATTATAATATATTTTGGAAAAAAAACTTGCTAATACTTTTTTTTTTAAATTGGTTCATTAAGATTCATTAGAACCCCCTTGAAATATATGTCGTTCAACAGATCTATAGTATAGATGCATATACAGACAACTACCTCCCTTCCTTTTTCAAAGACCTGTTTTGTCTGCTTCTAAATTATTTTCTGTTACTTGACTGTGTTAATATAAGCGACACCATAGGTTGATCAGTGCTTAACAGACTTTTTTGTGGAAATACAGTTTTTATAAGAGCTTAAAATTACTTTCGTGGTAGTTTGCATCTATTTTTGGGATTGCTAAAGTTTGCCAATAGACAGGTTTTTAAAAAAATATATTGTTAAGTAGTCAACCATATGAAGTACTCCTTTTATTCTTTATAAAAAAGTGTAAAAAATAAGTCTTGGAATAGCTATAGTTGAAATGAAATTAGAAACCTAGAGTGCAATATGCCCATTAAAAATATAGCAAACATTGTTTTTATTCTTCTAACAAATATGATAATCTTAACTTACAGAAAACATAAATCAAACGATATTTTATGAGTCTAATATTTCGATGTTCAGCAGCTGCGTTGCTGCGGCTGAATACAAGGTTGCAGCTGTGCGTGGCTGTATGTGGCTAAGGCTGATGGTGGCTCCGGCTGACTGAGGATTAGGATGGCTTAGACTAGTAAGGCTTAATAAGCCGCTCTGCTGAAAATAAATCTTATACAAAAAAGTTGTATTTCTTTATGCTATAGTATTTATTTTCTGTTTAGCGCCAATTTTCATATTAGTCTACAGTGTAAGTGTAAGATATATGGTATGACCAAGGTTCGGAAGCCGCGCCTCAGCCGCGCATAAGCCTCAGTTTTAAACCTGCTTGTGAGCAGAAAAGGAAATTTTTGAAAGAAGGATTGCCTACTAAAGAGACAGTTTTATACATCCAGCTAAAATTTTATAGTGAAAAAATGACGATTTCACTGAGGCTTACACGCGGCCTACGCGCGGCTTCCGATCCCTGGGTATGACTAACGACATACCCAAACTGAAGAGTAGATGCTCTACCGAAAAATATTCTTGCTTACAGTAATTTACAAAAAAAAGGCATTGTTGAGCCTCTAGGACATTTAATAGGATACTCTTTAATTTTAGAAACATTTTGATACAACAAGGATAATGAATTTCATTATAGCAATATTATATCCTTAAATACGAGTAATAGGATGACATTATGTTCTCTGTGTGTACAGAAGGATCTCGCTAACCGCTTCTACAGTGAATCTTTTTAGACAGTTCAAGGGAAGGTTTATAACTATTTTTGGGGAGGGTACCTCCACCCCCCAAAATAAATCACCCAAAGGAAATTGAACACCCCCTATTTATAAATATTAATGTACCTTTTAAATCAAAGATAGAAGTTAAGGGTCCATTGGCCTTTAGAGACCTCGAGTAACCGCTAGTATTGAATAGAACAAAAGTTGATTTTGGGCAGGTGTTGCCCATAAATATGATATGTTAGTAAGGTAGCTCATCCAATTGTTTCATTCGATCTCATTGTGAAGAAATTAATGGTATTATATAATCTATACAAAACTTTACCAATCGAGTACCAGAAATAAATTATTTTTACCTGAATATTCAAGTAAGAATAATAAAAATATTTCCGTAGAGTCCCTTTTCTCTGTTCCTGTAATATGATTCATTACATCCTTGTTTTAATTTACCTTAACTTTTAAAAAACTTGTTAGTATTATTTAGTTTAATTAACATTTAGTGGGTCTGTAGCTTCATTTTAGTGATATTAATCTTCAAATTTTGTTTTATTATCTATAACACAAAGTAAAACGATGTCTGTCTGTCCGTCTGAAGCTTAAGATCTCGGTAACCGATGAACCGAATGGGCTCTACTCTTCAGGGAATATATCTACTGGTAATGTGCTGGTTTTAAGCTATTTTCTTGGGGGTGGGACACCTCCAATCCCCCCCCTCCAAATAAAAAAAATGATTAAAAGAAAGCGTTATGGATAACCCATAAATTTATGGTTCGCAGCACCAAAATATATTTTTTTTAAAACATGTTCGAAATAAAGCCCCCAGAGGCTAGGGGCGAAGCCGCTAGTCCTTATACTAAAGTAACAGGATGTCCATTTGTCCCTGTGTTTGTACCGAAGGATCTCGCTAATCGCTGAACCGATCGGGTTCTTCTTAACAGGATAGCTTCTCAAAGGTCCCGGGAAGGTTTATAACTATTTTGGGGGAGGTTACCACCACGCTCCCAAGAGAAATCGCCCCTAGAAAAAAATCCCCCCCCAATAAATAATAATAAATTGGGTTTTTAAATTCGACGCTCCTTTCCTCAAGTGCCCCTAGAGGCCTCCAGGGGGCGTAGCCGCTAGTATTCCTATACAGTAGTAAGGTTTTTTTTTCAACTGTAAGGATCTCAAAAATGCTGGCCAGAATTGGTTGTGCTTTTAACAGGAGCTTAATCATTGTCTTGGGGTGGTTTTGATCAATTTTCTTTGCAACTCTATGACCTTCCCCAAATGACTACGGGCGAGGGAACTAGGCATATATTAAGAATAATTATATGAAAAATAAAATTCACAATAGTACCTGATAGAAAAGAACTTGCTTATATCTTTTAGGTGCCATAATCTTGTTTCTTTAATCAATTAAATATGACCTTTTTTTAACTGTTTCCCATTTCAAATGTGTTTTCATAGTTTTCTTATGATGTAACAAAAAAATTGTGGTTTTTTTAGCTTCTAGTATTCACGAATGGGGGTACGACGCCCCTCCTTAGAGATATGGCCCTAGAGAAAAATCTACGTCATTTAACAAGGATAACAACATCCATAAAAGCGAAGCACTGAAACGGTGGGACAAACGGACATTAACACATGTATATCTGAATAATCATAATATAAATGTATAAGAGTCAAAGCAAAATTGTAAGTAAATTTGTTGAAAAACTGCTTGATTCAGGATAATGTTTATGGACATACTTACATTTTTAGGACTTGATTATAGAGTTGCTTCGCTTATTAAATTATACTTTGTTGTCCCAGGAATTAATATACTAAAAATCAGATCAATCGGATGATTAGATCACATAAAAATTTGTTGTTAAAAAAGTAAAAAAATCAACATGTTTAAAATGGACGTACGGACATTTTGGTGATGATTATAGAGTTGCTACGCTTTCTAAATCGTACCTAAGTACTAAAGGAATCACCATGCAAAATTTGAAATCGATAGGACAATTCTAACATGCCAAAATTAACGAAAAAAGCTATCCGTTACGGACGGACCGACCCTAATTATAGAAAAGCTTCGCTTTTAAAAATGTATAATATGTGTATGGTATAATTAATACTGAATTCAAGGGAAAAATTGTCGTCAATTCAGCTTGCTAACTCGTTTATAGCTTAATTCGTTCATCCAATAGAAGGGAAGGGGATAAGGTAAAGGAAGTGGAAAAGGGGAATCGTTATTTAGCCCGCTGCAAGTTTTACTCTATTAGAGCACATGAAAATCTGGTGTATGTGAAATTAAACTTCATAAAGGTGGCAAAATGACAAAACATAATTAATCCTCTACACCTTAACTACCAATAAAATGATTTCACTTGATAAAAATCAATACATGACTTAAATCTTGCTATTTTCTTATTGAATTAGTTTTGTTTGATTTTAGAATGCTTTTAAAACAAGGATGACATCATCCATAAAAGCGAAGCTCTGACAAACAGACATTAACACTTGTATAATGTCAGAACTGAATAATCAGAATGTAAATGTATAAGAGTCAAAGCAAAATTGTAAGCAAATTTGTTGAAAAACTGCTTGATACAGGATAATGTTTATGGACATACTTACATTTTTAGGACTTGATTATAGAGTTGCTTCGCTTATAATATTTTACTTTTTTTCCTAGGAATCAGTATACCAAAAATCAGACCAATCGGATAATTAGGTCACATACAAATTTGTTGTTAAAATTGTAAAAAAAATCAACATATTTTAAATGGACGTACGGACATTCTGGTAATAATTATAGAGTTGCTACGCTTTCTAACTCGTACCTAACTTCTATAGGAATCACCATGCGAAGTTTGAAATCGATAGGACAATTATAACATGTCTAAATTAACGAAAAAAGCTATCCGTTACGGACGGACGGACGTACGGACGGACCGACCCTAATTACAGAAAATCTTTGCTTTTAAAAAGATGCACATCTAATAAATAAATCATATCATAATTCAGTTTGGAGTAGATTTTCTTCAAGGTTTTTAAAACAAGGCTGAACAAAACCAAAATATAAAGATACTAGCGGCTACGCCTCCTAGAAGCCTTTAGGGGCACTGCACTGGTAGGAGAAGGAAAAGTCGACCTCATACTATTTTAGATTTGAGTTTCAAAAGAGCTATACAAAAAATCTTTTGTTGGAGAGGGGGGTGAAGACACCATCTCGAAAAATAGTTTAAAACCTTCACAGGACCTATAAGAAGCTTCACTGTAAAGGAGAACAATATCGGTTCAGTGGTTAGCGAGATCCTTCGGGACAGACAAAAAAACGCTTACTACTTTATATAATAGGATTGTGGGGGGGTAAAGGGGTGATTACCCCCAAATATAAAATTTACCCATATCTTGCCGTATGCACCCCCAACAATTTAGAAGGTTTTTTTCACCCCTCCAAGTAATCTTGTGGGGGGTAAATACTCCCCCCCCCCCCCATAATTGTAAAGTCTTTAGGTAGTTTATCAAAATTATTATACAAAAATTACAAAGTTTTAATTTAATACAACGATACCATCAATGGCTTATGTATAGCTGCAGAGCCCTGCTTCACATATTAAAAACTTTATAACACCTCCGTATTAAAAACCCTGTATCATCAGCATTGATTCATTATTGAATTGGCATAACAGATAGGCAATTCAATCATGAATAACAATGAAGTCTTAGAATTAATTTCTGTGTACTTAAGTGACAATTCTTTTATTTTAACTAGCGCAACAATAAAATGAATTAGGTCCTTTCCCTCCAGTACGTCAGTAAAACAATCATTCTCCTTAAAAAACATTTTTTTTCTACAGCAATTTCAAAGCAACAATTGACTTTAAAATCTACCTAACTAATGTATAACTATAGTTTGCTTTTTCTCTTCTGAAATGCTAGTTATTGTTGCGCCATTTATTTCTTTTTAAAAAAAATATGCAACATAAAATTAAGGCTGTAGATTTCTCAAAAAGTGAAAAAACGCTGAAGTAAATGATAATCTTCTCATGTTCCACACTGCAAAACTCATACAAATGCCAATATAATTGGAGCCATTTTATCATATTGATTTTTTTGGGATAGGAATATTTGGATTTGATAGGCCTTTTTAGCATATTGGAAAGGTCATTTAAAAGCTACTATGGATAGAAAATGATTATAAATCAAAGCTTTATTTTTCAATTTAGGACTTCTTTGGTTTAATATTGAAATAATAATTGTCCTAGGATACGTAAAACAAAATAAATAATAATTATTTATCGCATGGTATTATAGACAGCTTTCCGCGGATATTAAAACAAAAAAATATTAGAACCAGTTTTTAGCTCCTAGATGCTAAAGGCTCGGGCTAACAAAAAAAGATTTTATTTATGTTTTTGATTTTAATATTTGATGAAAATTGTCTGTAATATGATGCTATACATGATTTCTCAATAAGGCCGAGAACCAGTTCTAATCCAGATAATATTAATAGGCTTTAAAGCCACACTGGAAATTGAATAAAATTTTTACTATCGAAGTTTTAAAAATAAAAATAAGTTTGATGAGTTTTAAAAATATTTTTAGAATCATTGTCTAGTCCTTTTTCAGATAAAATATATGAAGCTTATGATTAAGTTATAAACTATTCTTTTTTTTCCTTGGATACGCCCCCTAATTATTACGCCTCCGATGGTTACGCCCCCAATTATCATGCCCCGTTTTACTATCAATGATATGCTTTAGATAGTGTTCTCTTATTATATGAAAAAATGATGATATCCTAATAATAATGTAACAGGAAGATGATTAAAGTTCCTCCACAGATTATGACGTCATACGATAGAATAGCTAATGATAGGCCAGTATACACTGTAATTGACCAATGGTAAAATTTATGCTGGCCTCTCATTGATTATTCTATCGTATGACGTCATAATCTGTGGAGGGACTTAAATCATCTTCACTTCATGTAACAGGATCTCTGTCTGTGTCCCTCCCAAGAGAAATCGCCCCAAGAAAAAAATAATTCCCACAAAATTTTGTTAAAAAAACTTTTCTTTTTAACTAAAATAAATTCAACCTTTACCATTTAAGTGCCCCTAGAGGCCTGTAGCTTAATTAGCTTCTACCTTTACTTACTCAAATGATAAAAATAATATAGCAGTTTTGTAGGAATACCCATCTAAAATTGGGTTAGCGTGCTTTATGCCAATTTGGTTATTTGTGTATATTTTAAATTGGTGTTTCTAAAATACAACAGTCTTTATTGTACATTAATTTTGTAATTTTTTTTCGGTTTGTTTTTCAAAGAACTCTTTCGTCTGCTTCTGAATTATTTTCTGCTACTTGACTATATTATTATAAGCGACACCATTGGTTGATTTTCAATGACCCAATAGAAAGGTTGCACAAGGCGGTTGTGATGGGGAGATACAGTTATTTAACCTTTTCTCCCTCTAGTGTTTTACTATTATGTTTTTTGTTACTTTAGGTCAGTTTAAGTTAGGTTATATTGAGTATTGTGTGCCCTGGAGGGTATTGTGTGCCCTCACATGGATAAAGCCCTAGTGCATTGGTTCAGCATAGAAAAACTCTCACCCCCCCCCCCCTCTTTATTTTGAACAAGTAAATGATACTAGAAACAATAGCAAGCTTCAATAAACACAATTTAAAAGCTGCAGTGGTTTTTGAGTTATTTCAATTAAAACAAGAAATCTTTCTACCTCAAAGATATACAAAACTGCCCATATGTATAAATTCCAGCAATCAAGGAGAATTATAGCTTTATCTATAACTAGCGGCTACGCCCCTAGAGGCCTCTAGTGGCACTTTAAATGTTGTTGTTTGTTAAAGTTAATTTTTTATGTACGATACCACCTTATTTGACGTTGAAGTCTCCTCTAAATTTGAATTTTTTTTGATTTTTTTGTCATTTCTCTCGGGAGGGTGGTGGTACCCTCCCCCAAAATAGTTATAAACCTTCCCGAGACTTATGAGAAGCTACCCTGTTAAGGAGAACCCAATCGGTTCAGCGGTTAGCGAGATCCTTCGGTACAGACACACAGACAGACACACAGACATCCTGTTACTTTAGTATAAGGATACAAAGTAGAATGATGTCTGTCCGTCTGTTCGTCTATCCGTCCGTCCGTCCGTCTGAAGCTTAAGATCTTAGTAACCACTGAACCGATTAGATTCTACTCTTCAGGGTATATACCTACTGGTCTTGTGGTGGTTTTAGGCTATTTTCTTGGGGAGTGGGACACCCCCAATCCCCAAAAACAAAAAAATCCCCCCCATTTTTTTTGTTTTTTTTTTGTAGGAGATATCCTTGGTCCTTTTTTTTTGCTGAAGATTTCCCTAGTTTTTTTTTTATCACCTCTAGGTCAAAGCCCCTAGAGGCTAGGGGCGAAAACGCTAGTAAACTTTATAAAATACTAGCAGATGCACCCCTAGCATCTAGGAATCTATATTGGATATGGAAGGGCAGAAAAATAGCCTAAAACCATACCTAGACTTGAAATATATTAAATCAAAATAGCCTAAAACCATCTCAGAATCTCTAAGAAGCCTTACTATAAAGGAGAATCACATCGGTTCAGCAGTTGGCGAGATCCTTCGCTACAGATTAAAAAAGCTTAATACTTTATATAATAGGAATGTTGTGATTTCATGGAAACACAGCAAAATCTGTTTCTTTTCCAGCTGCATTGTAACAGTTATGATAAATACAAACTTTATGCACATACAGATTAGATCATTATGGGAGGGGTGGGGGGAGCAACGGCCCCGGATTAAAAAAGGAAAAAATGATAATCCCAAGGACTGTCTTGGCGAATGTGCACAAAGCAAGCCCTAGCTTATGACTATGCACAGTTAGAACTTCTGATTTAAGGTCGTGCACTCAATTGATTGTTTTAGTTTGAATGTTCATACCGTCGGACCTACGTTGTTGTCAATTTGGGGGGGTCATATCTGCCCTATCCAAAAATGCTATACATTAATATAAGATATTGATTCTTGACATTTTACAGAAATGGATATAAAAAACATGAATATAGTAAAAGTTGTCGTCAATGTCCTCATTTAATGATCAGTTCGTATAATCAGTAGGGCGGGAGGGGATGGGGTAAATGGGATGTATATCGTATCATTATTTTAGCCAGCTGCAATTATCACTATATTTGAGTACTTGATAAATCTGGTGCAACATCCAAGAAATAATAAATCCATTTTTATTGATAAAAGTTCACTGCATTCAACCTTTTTTGGGTGTGTTGTTGGCGGTGTGAGATCACTTCTGTAAAGAGTGCGCCAACAAATTGACATTTATAAATTTATGTAGATGACTAATAAATTCTAACTTTGACAAACAATCCTCTAAGTTTTAATTATGAGCTGTGCGTAAGTGAATGATTATTTAGGGGAAAAAAGCTCTAGTTATGGCAAAGAAGTCAGGAATAGGTATAAACAACAAGCAAAATAAATATATAAAATAATATTTGGGGGGCAAATGGAGAGGTCGTCATTTTTACGATGTGTTGCCCCCCAACGACAGCGGAAAAACATGTATAGGTTTTGTGATTTTTTCCCGAATTAATTTCGTTTTTTGGTAAAAGCTGCAAAGAAGTAAGCCTTGTAAAATTATCTAAATATGTGCAATGAAATATATCTATGTGCAAGGACATCCTAGCTTTTTTATTAGGGGGGGGGGGGGGCGGTGGTCGGAATGAAATAAAAAATAAAAATTTTTTTATTTCAAATATCTAATTTGAGAAATAATTGTCTTGTCTATGTTGCGTTCAAGTCTCTACGCATTAAAAAAAAATTGTGATTTCTCTTGGGAGGGAGAAGTTACCCTTGAAATTAGAACCTAATTGCCTCAGTGGTTGAGATCCTTTGGTACAAACATACATACACACAGACAAACAGACATCCTGTTACTTTATTATAAGTTGTTTTGATTTATGTACCATTACTTAAAGAACAGATCTATAGTATAGATGTATATACAGACAACTACCTCCCTTTTTTTCAAAGACCTTCTTCGTCTGCTTCTAAATTATTTTCTGCTACGTGGCTGTGTTAATATAAGCGACACCATTGGTTGATTTTCAATGACCCAATAGAAAGGTTGGACAAGGCGGTTGCGATGGGGAGATACAGTTATTTAACCCTTTTTCCCTCTAGTGTTTTACTCTTTAACTCAAAGAAAATTGAAAAATCTTATGTAATTTCAGCAAGGTTATCATGTACAAAATTCTTGTACGTACTTATCGACCTGTCTTTGATTTTACAAAAAAAATATATTTTTACTTGAATTCACACTAAAAGGGACTGAAAAATACCTCAAAATGCCTAATTGAGAACATAACCCTCCTCCCCCTTATTTTGAAGTGAATTAAAAAATTGTATGTTTTTCCTTTGTTTATTTATTTCTGTAGGTCAAGTCAAGTTAGGGTAGGCTATAATGGTAGCCTTCAAGGGTTAGGGTAACGCAGGAAGTTCCATGCAGAGTTTAGGCAAAGAGAAAACAACTAACTCATCTCCTTACTTTCGATATTTATCAAAATAAAGAAGAAAAGAGGGGGGGTTACCAGTGCTCGATTAGCAATTTGAGAGAAAGCAAAACTATTGTTGAAGTTGAAAAACTACTATAGTTTATGTTAGACCAATCAGAGATTGTATTGCTTTGCAAAAATACGCATTTAGAATAGATACTACGCATTGCGTTATTAGAATGCATAAAAAAATTGGTTAAATAAACATGTAAAGTTTAGTTTTATTGGTTTAGAGTTTTAAAAATGGAAAGCTACACTATGGCCTAGAATATTTGTATCATCTTTTTGTTGTTCTTGCTTTGCTTTATGTAAATATTATTTCCTTGTTTTTTTTACTGTATAAAATTTATTGTTATTATTCTTTAAACAAAAATGAAAAACTAGGGGCAACAGTAGCTCCTTAACTTTGAATTTTAGATATATAGAATTTTTTTTATTAACATTTAGTTAAAACATTTATGGACTCATAAGTAGCTTCACTTTATAGGATAACCATATCGATATCTCGACTAAAAGATCTTTCATAACAGACGCACAGTCAGACATCCTTTTACTTTTTTGTCTGATAGGCATAATTTCAATCATACGTTTTCTATTAAATTCTGTTGTTAAATCTTGTTCTCAAAATGATTGTGTAATATAATAGTGACGTCACTACTTGCTTTAGGTCTATCTATCTATCTTTATATCTACTTGCTTACCAATATGATATTACGCTTTAAAAGCGAATCATTTCTATAATTAGGGTCTGTCCGTCCGTACGTATGTCATACTTAGACTGGTCATTCCTTTAACAGTTAGTTACGATTTAGAAAGTGTAGCCTTCGCCACCTCGGGGCTAAAAAAAACTGGTTTTAATCTTATAATTGTACAATACATTCTATATCCGCGGAAAGCTGTTTATAATACGATGCGAGAAAAAACTATTACAGTATCCTGTATTTACGCAATTTTGCAATAAATTTAAGTACACTTTGGTAATTCTTTTTAAAATTAATGTTTTGCTTATTAACTTCTTACACCCTACAAGGTATTTTTGTTTATTTGTCCTTACTTGTGACTCTACAGCTTCGCTTTTATGGATCTTGTCATTCTTGTTTTTGGAGTATAGCTAATACATTTATAGCAGGGGGTTCTGAAACAAATCTTAAAGATTTTTATTTCTGAGAGGCGAGGGGGGAGGGGGGTGTCATGTAGAATAACCTCATGTTAAATTCCAAATTTTCGATTACAAATAGAAATGAAATCATACTTTTATTAAATCATTAGAATTGTCTGATACTTCTTGCTGACCTTAATTAATTGATTAATTAGTTGATTGTTTTTGCGTTAGTTTGTGATTTAAAAAAAACAAGGAAGATGAAAAACAACAGTTATGTATTATACTCTAGAAATAAACCGCGGAATTAGCGCAAACGGTAGCGTGCCCTGGACGTGTCAGGTTCGATTAATGACTAAATTGCATCATACTACAGACGTTGAAAATTGTAAATGTTCGTCAATGATACTAATATTTAGGAGAAAAGTCTTGGCCTGATGAAAGGCGCAACTCATTTCCATGCACAGTTAGGACTTTCAGACAAAGACCGTGCAATCAAAGGGATTGTTTTTGATTCAGAGGACTTCACGCTCACGATAAATTCTAAATTTTGTATGAATTGACAATAAATCATTAAGTATGACATATTCATTACATAGCTTAGTCAGACGGACATACAGACAAACTCTAATTAGATTCAATTTTATGAAAGCTACGCTCCTTGAAAACAGTTAACATAAAAAATTTGTAAGTCTTAAACTCTGTTTTGACTCGTATATCTTATTACGTAACACAGAAAAACTTCTAGAATTTTTACAATTTACATTTAAAAGAAACAATTTTTTTGCAAATCGTTAGTTTTTAATGTGTCTTAATAAGTGAATAGTATATATCCTTATACTAAAGAATATGATGTCTGTTTGTCTGTGTGTTTGTTTGTGTGTTTGTACCGAAGGATCTCGCTAACCGATCGGGTTCTCCTTAACAGGGTATCTTCTCTTAGGTCCCGGGAAGGTTTATAACTATTTTGGGGGAGGGTACCACCACTCTCCCTAGAGAAATCTACAAAATCTACAAAATAATAATACTTTCGAAATCGGTAAAATATTGCTGGTAACGAATATTGCCAAAAATCTATGAATTTTAAAGGCTGCTAGCTGCCAAACGGCTGAAAGTACAGATCATACCCACAGGAGCGTCCAAACTTTTTTTTTGGAGGGGGGTAAAATTTTTTTAAGGGGGAAGTAATTCGTTTTTTTGGGGGTAAATACCCCCTTCTAAATGGTTGTGGGTTCCTAAGAAGGCCTACAAATAATCTGGAATAGCCAAGTTTCAATGATGCACAGGGAAAGCTACAATGAAGAAAAAACGCGATAAATAGGCCTTTTTCCGCACTGCGAAATAATTAAGCATTATTGATTTATGGCTATTTCAGATTATTTGTAGGCCTTCTTATGCTGCTTAAAACAGTGTGCTGGCATGATCTGTACGTTCAGCCGTTTGGCAGCTAGTAGCCTTTAAAATTCATAGATTATTGGCAATATTCGTTACCAGCAATATTTTACCGTGAACTGCAGTAGATCCAAAGTTTCTTTGTAATCCATATGCGATAAGTGGGAAACAGCCTCCATTTCTTATATTTTAATATGTTTTAATATGTAATAGATAAAGAAGACCTAGATGCATACTCTCTAAATCAGCTAATAGTAAAACAGTGGAGGTATAATCCAGCCATATTATTGGTTAGAAATGTGTGCATATTCTGGTGCGAAATTGCTATTATTTTTTCATTATTCGCATAAACAGTAGCATTTCTTAGAATAAAGATTTGCTTGGGCAAATCATAAATGAAGACGAAGAAAGTCCCTCAAAAAATCAGCATGTTACGTCATAAAAACGAGGGATTATCCATCTCTTTTTAAGGGGGTTTCTTTCCCATTCCTCCTCTCCTCATCCCTCATTTTTTTGACGTCATTGAGGGACTTTTTTGTCTTCTTATAAATCTAATCTCTCGTATAAAGTAAAGCATCTGACAAACATGTATAAAAAGTCCTATAAATAGTTTTATTTCTTAAGATAAAGCTTCTGACAAAATATATCGTCGAAAATTTATACGTTTGACGGATTTTTGGGACCAGAATGACTATCTAGATATTTTCTATCTATTTTTGTTCTATATTTGAAGTAGGTAAATGCATTGATATTAAACTTGATAAGTATTTAAATTGTCAAAACTAGTTGTTTATTAAAATTTAAATTTGAAGTTTAGAAAAAAGCAAGAAATAACTGCTTTTATTTTATTTTATTAATATCAATGAAATAAAGTGATTTTTGTATTTGCGAAAACTCTGAGATCATGAAAAGAAAACGAAGTAGCGGGTTCCGTCGAATTTTCACAGTAGCTCTTGATAGGTTATTTTATATTAGGTGAGGTAAATATTAATGATTGCCCAGCAGGGTTTAAGCCTTCCACAGGGGCTTGAAAATACGACGAAACTACACTACCGGCTGCCCCTTAGAGGCCTCTAGAGACTCCTAAAATTGTTTCTTTTCAATCTTTCTCGCCGATAGATGGTGTTAATTATGTTTTTAACCAATTGCAAAAATGTCCACAAGGCGGCGTTTTTAGTCAATTTTTCTGGGGAGGGTGGTGGTACCCTCTCCAAAAAGAGTTATAAACCTTCCCGAGACCTATTAGAAGCTAACCTGTTAAGGAGAACCCGATCGGTTCTGCGGTTAGCGAGATCCTTTGGTACAAACAGACAGACAGACATAGTTCTACTTTGTATTATAGATAACAGAAAGAATTGGAAAATATGATTTAAAAAATTACTCATATAAAATGCTTTTTAATCCTGATCGGTTTTTTGTCTGAAGCTAATCTGAATTTGTTGTACTTTTTAGGAAAGCTTTATAAATATCTTAGGGTGGTTTTAAGCTATTTCTTGACCAATATCGCCCTCCCTTTAGGGGCAAAGTAATTAATACTAAATATAAAATGAACGAGCTTATCATATTTTCAAAAAAAAAAATGATTTTTGGCATTGACAAACTACAGAATTTAAATATTCCAACCCAACCTTAACAGTTAGCAAGTTGATTCTACCACTCTTTACTTGTGCGCTGATTTTTTATATGGATTTTCTTATCAAGGCTATACAAAAAGAAAAAGACCTGCTCTTTTAATAAATACATATGTATAAGTATATCAATTAACTATTTTAATGATGGTGAAAAAGAGTAGAACAGAAAAATAGGCGCACAATTAGAAAGTAATTTATTCAAGTTCCCCACTGCTTAACAAATATTCATGCAATAAGACTAAGTTAATTTTCCAAATATAATCTATTGACCCGCCTCCCTCTGTTTTAAATCTGAATTTGAATGGGGGGTTGGGTTGATTTTTCGTTATAAAATATTTCCTATATCTCCTGAACAAATGTGCAATCAAAGGGTTGATCTGTCTTTGTAAAACTTAATAATCCATATATAACAGAATGTCTGTTTGTTTGTCTGTATTTTTGTACCAAAGGATTTCGCTGGAACGATGCAATTATTCTTTGCAGCGAAGCGTCTCATAGATTGAAATTTTAACTGAATGGTTGACTCAAGCGCCCCTAGAGGCCTTAAGGGGGCGTAGGTGCTAGTTTTCAACTATAGTAAGTAGGTTTAAAAATGGGCCAAATGAAACCTATATAATTAAGTAATCTTTACTTAAATACATTACCTAAACGCATATATGTCAGGGAGTAAGAGAGGGGACAATGGGCAATTAATTCATTTAAGAGTTTTCGCTGAAATGCCATGAAATCCAGATTTATCCAAAAAAATTGAACAAACTTGTAAAGGGTATGTTAATCAAATTTAGAAAACTACAAAATAAGAAAAAAGTTCTAGGAAAAAAGTATTCATTTGAAAATAAGGTTACCATTATATCAGACTGACATAACCATTCTGTAATTAATTACTAGAAAAATCTCTCTGGAATTCGTTCACCCCATATTTATAAATTTTAAAATGCCACTATATTACACAAATATCACAATAAAGTTTTTATCTATGAAATTATATTTTTTGGAGAAAAAAAATTGTTAAAACCAGCCATCTCATAACAAATTTTTCTGTCTGCTATATTCAAAACTTCCTCAGCGAGTTAGCGGCAATGATGCGCTAGTACCCAAAATTGAATATTTGATCTATTGTCCACTCCCATACTCCCTGTACATATACATACATACATATATGTTTATTGTAAGGAATTTTTAACTTTAAAATCGGAAGTTTCTTATCACAAAGTTAAACAAATCAAATACAGAATCAAACATCCGAATTTTAGTTTTAGTTGTCTTGCTATAAGCAACAGTGCCATAAAGTTATAGATAAGAAGGGTTCCTTGCAGAACCATATTACTGTATAACACTTGTATCTGCTTTGCTAGTAATGTATACAATTTTCCTTGTTTTCACTTTTGGAGTTGATTATGTTGTTAATACCTTATCGTACAGTAATCTTTATATTAGGTGATGGTTTCATAATAGTTATCTATCGCATCGTATTATAGACAGCTTTCCGTGGATATTAAAAACAAAAAATTATAAGATTAAAACTGGTGTTAATTTTATTATTTTTTATTTTAATATTCATTGAGAATTGTCTATAATTCGATGCTATACATGATTTTTCAGTTCTAATCCACCGGATATTAATTGATTTCCAAGCTATACTGATTTTTTTTATAAATATCCCACGACATAATTTTAATTGTATCAGGAAATAATTATATTATATTAGAAAAATAACAAAATATTTGACACAAGAAAAATCAAAAATGATAATCTATTTTGACATATCATTATCCAATCTAAATAATTATTTAAAGTTTTAAGTTTTGATCAAACAATCAGAATCTTTTTAGAAATAGAGCAACGCCTTTATTAATATGGGTTTTCAACAATCTGTATGTCCTTTTTTACTTTGATTATACAGTATCTATGCAGTAAAATGTCTTTACATTGCCTCTTTTTATAATACAAGCGGCTGCGCCACTAGCATCTAGGGGCTCTATAATCGAAGGGATGTGAAAGGACAGAAAACAGCCTAAAACTATACCCAGCCTGTCTATTTATATAAATGAAATAGCCTAAAACCCTCTCAGGACTTGTAAGAAGCTTCACTGTAAAGGAGAACCATATTGGTTCAGCGGTTAGCGAGAACCTTCGCTTCAGACAAAAAAAGGCTTACTACTTTATATAATAGAATAGTCTACTAAGAGTTTATACAGTATGGCTTAAAACTGGTTCTAATCCGAAGGAAATTATAATCGGATCCGAAGCCATACTGGATGAACTTATTTTTTGTAATTGTACATGTCAGTGTGTGTGTATCTGTGTGTGCGTATGTGTCTGTATGTGAGAGTTATTTAAAACAAAGATGACAACATCCATAAAAGCGAAGCTCTGAAAAGGTAGGACAAACGAACATGAACATTTGTAGAGTGTCATAACTGAATAATCCGAATATAAATGCATCTAAGTTGTTAATGTTTAGGGACATACTTATATTTTTAGGACGTGATTATAGAGATGCTTCGCTTATAACAATGTACTTTGTTGTACCAGGAATCAGTATTTTAAAATCAGATTAATCGGATAATTTTATGACATAAAATTTTGTTGTTAAAAATTAGCATGTTTAAAGTGAACGTACGGACATGCTGGTAACGATTAAATCATACCTAACCTTTACAGGAATCCACATGTAAAGTTTAAAATAAATAGGACAATTCTAACATGCCTAAATTAACGAAAAAAACTAATCGCTACGGACGGAGGGAACGATCCTAATTATAGAAAAGCTTCGCTTTTAAAAACAGTTTGATTTTTGTAATAAGGAAAATTGCAATTCATTTTCTTTCAAATAATTCCATTGATCTAGGGGATGGGAAAATGGAATAAACAAAGAACAAAAATTTCTCATTTCATTTTTGTACAGTAAATTTTATAAAACTTTGGACACCTAATTAAGATCAAATATTAGTGGGGTACACTTTCATTTTAATAAGAGGTTGTGAGCCTTGAGGGAGTAGATTAAAACAGAAGGTAGCCCTTTTAAATGTTTTGTTCCAGGGGTTTTTGATTTCTTCCTAACGCACCTTCCTAATATTTTCAAAACTGTATTTGGGGGACAATATCATTTGAATTCAATTTACGGAAATAGTCTCTTTCGTGGCAACGCCCCTTAATGGCTTTTAATATGTTATTTTAGGCCCCCCCCCCCGCAGGGGCTAGAAATAGAAGAAAAGCTACTGTAAAAAAAAACGAAGAATCGCCCCTTAAGGAGCGTTGCCACGAAAGGGACTATACCCCAATTTACCTCTCCCTCCCTGAATAATTGTCAGAGTTGATGAAAGAAAGGACTTGGTAACAGGGATAGACCAATGGACAATAAACTTTTCTTAGAATAAAAAATATATTGATTTGTAGATTATTGGGGAAATTTTTTGGTGTACATTGATTTATTTGCAATTGTCCGTTCCCGTTCCTGTAAGAAAAAATTTACAAAGAAAAGAGTGAATTTATAATTAGGAAAACAACATATCTATAGTATAGATGTATTGTATATACAGAAAACTACCTCCCTCACTTTTTCAATGACCTTATTCGTCTGCTAGTAAATTATTTTCTGCTACTTGGCTGTGTTAATACAATACACACCACAACATTAGTTGATTTTCAATGACCCAAATGAGAGGCGGCACAAGTACAGTGCGATGGAGATACAGTTATTTAACTCTTTCCCGTCTAGTGTTTTACTCTAATATAAAAACGCATATTGATGATGGATGAGGAAAATGGATTAACATATAGATAAATAGATAGATACAAAATATTAGGGTTGGGCCGGATATCCGGTCTGGCCGGTTATCCGGCCGGATATTCGGTCATTTTCAATATCCGGCCGGATACCGGATATTAAAACTATCCGGTTACATATATCCGGCTGATTTTTGACGCCGGATATCGAACGTTGGCCAGATACCCGGCCCAACCCTACAAAATATATCTAACAATCTCAAAGCATTTATTGATTACTATACTCTTTGGATTTATTGTCCTTGTTAAAATGATATTTTAATTTTAGTTTTTATATAGTCACACCTATAATAGAACCTACCACTGAGAAAAACTAAGAAACCATTTAGAAATAAATCATATGTACTCTGTTTAAACGTTTTCAAAATACAGTAAAAAGTATTTTTTTTAAATTGTTTTAACAGTTTATGACAAAGTAGTAGTAGATATACGTCTTTAAGCAGTGATCTAAAGGGATAAGACAATGGCTGATAAATTGATGTACATCCCCAATGATGATACATATGCAGATCACAATTAGTGGTTGAAGCGTTTGGACATTTAATGAACCAACTAATCAAAATACAATAAAAGCCCCAAAGTTGTTAGGTCAACAAATAAGAAAACTTTATTATTAGAAAATTTGGGGACTATTGCAATAAACAGCCCAATGTCCCATCCCTCCCTGGTTTTTAAGCCACAATGCTAAAATACTTTTCAATTCATTTAGACAAAAAAGGTGCATTTTAAATTATTTGTTTTAAACATTAGCAGGGCGTTTGTATTATTGTATTTTAATCGTGTAACTGATAGCTTGAGTTGTGCAGTTACTCGCTAACTAAGATTCATCCGGCCATTGATTAAAAGCAGCCACTGTCAACAGCAAGGCTTTTTTATCCACCAAATAAGCCTAATAAGTCAGCAGGGCAGCCAACCAGTAAGCCTCAACCCAGCCTATACCAAGAACAAAATTAATACGGAATTTCAGATGTCGTTGGGGAGCGAGCAACACATAGCAGAATTTACGACCTTTTTTATCTGCCCCTCAAATATTATCCTAGATTTATTTCGCTTTTTGATTATACCTTTTTCAAGACCACAGCCACCAAAATTTTAAATCAGCTAATTATTAAGCCTCACTCAATCATCTCCTGACTCAGGCAACCGCAGCCACAGCCATTTTATTTAGCAGCTTCTAGAGGCTGTATCCACTATGATACTCATTTAAACAGCCTAAACATTCCCGAAATAGCAGCCACATCTTAACGTGTAGATTACAGAAAGCCTGACGGCTAGGCGGGAATAATCAGCTATCCTCAGCTGCAGGCACCCTAATCCACTCTGTATAAGCCAGTGTTAGCCGCAGCCACCCTTACCACAGCCGCAGCTAGCATAAGTCAAACTTAGCCGCGGCCACCAAAAACTATCTATGAATTGTTTGTTTTGTAGTTTTCAAAATCACATTGCACTACGTGTTTGGATAGCTAGATCACTTTTATTTATTAAACACAGCAGGTTTAAAAGTTTTCTTTTCATAGTCATTTTAAAAAAATAGCAAGATTTAATCAAATAAGGCAAATAATATATATGGATTAAAATCTTATATCTAATGCTAAATCAATAATGATCATAGTTTTATGAACAAAAACTACCAGAAAAAACTTAAACTAAATAGATATATTTTAATTACAAAACTTTGGTGAAATGGTAAAAACTTTGTTTAAGTAAATAATTTTTTTTAGTTTCTTAATGATTTTAAAAAAAATAATTTAGCGGAACATTATAAAAACGCTAATATAACTACCACTTTTGTGAACTAATTGACATTAATATGGCTATTTCATGATTGTTTAATTGCGGTATAAAATTTTCTTGAAAAAAATATATCTTTAACAAAGATGATAATAGGATTTTTCTAGATTTTTTATTTTTAAGTAAATTTTAGATTTCTATTGTTTTATTTAGTTATATCTAGTCATTAACTAAATTAAATTATTAAAAAATATAATGTTTATTTCAGAAAATTATAATGAAAATGATTTGTTTTAGCTCAATTGAAGATCAAAAAAGTGATTAAACAGCACAGACATTAAAACAAGAGATTTTTAAACAAAACAATAAGTGATAAAAGTGATATTGAAGAAGCGCATCCACTCTAAAACTATAATTTCTGTTATGATACCCACTACAATGGATGATAACAAGTCACAGGATCTTTTCGGGAATCAAAGGTTAGCTAGATTAGTTTTTCAGAAACACACCTGAGGTGGATTCTTTTAAAAAAAATTCCCCACTAATCGCTTAGTGGGGCAAAATTCTTTTCGTTAAAAATTCACCAAAATCACATTAAAAATCTACAAACATTACATAAAATCATAGAAGGGTTATGAGCATAAGATTTTATTTAATTTTTGTAGATTTTTTATGTGATTTTGGAGGATTTTTCACGAAAACAATTCTTTTAAAGAATCCACCTCTGCTCTATAAGTTCCAACTGTTGGCTAGTAAATAATTATATGAAACACTAATGTAATACTTCATTATCTGAAGTCCTATTAAATATTCCTTGAAAATATTTTACTATATCGCTTTAAAAAATTCTTATTCTTAACTATGTACCAACATTTTCTATCTTTTTTGTGTTATTCCAATTTATATGATTATGCATGCATAGCGGTGTATAATGTATATACCTTTAAATATTTATAACTCTATTTTATCATACATTTTTTTATATCCTTAAATATGCCTTCTTTTTGGTTGTATATACCATAGACTAATTCAAAACTTTTAGAAAGACCTACATTAATAAATGTATATGTATAGATGTATAACCCAGACAATATCTGGTTCCAGTGGTGGGGAACTTTTTGTCTGTTATCAAATTGCTTTGTGCTCTTTTGTAGTGACTTGGCTGTGTTAATATTTCCTACCCTATTGGCTGATATTCAAAGACCCAATTGAAAGATGAACCGGGTCCCACTCCCCACCCCTAAACCCCTCTTACACCCCCCTTGACAAGGGCCCTACCTACCTAATTCACCCCTCAAAAAAGCCGAGGTTGGTTTCAAGTTATTTGTTGGACACCCAGAAGGGTGTGTTCACCCCTAGACAATAAAAAACACCCCTATTGTTCCCTTAATTAACCTTACAGCAATACAACCCCTATTATTTTTTAATTGACTAAAGCTTTCCTACAAAGTAGATAACCTAACTTTTTACTTCGATTATATACCCCTGAATAACCTAGAAAATAAAAAAAATATATCTCAAATAAAAAAATGTTCCAATTAAAAATTTTCTCTCCATATGATTTTTTTGTCTTTGAAAGAAAGACTGAACGAACATTATGGCATACGAGATTTTTTTACCGCATATAATAAGGTCATGCATTCGAGGGCTACATACAAACACACCAAAAAAATACGCAAAGTGTAACGCCCCTAAAGAGTCTGTATGTCTGTCTATACCGATAGATCTTTCTAGTCACTGAATCAAAATGGTTCTCCTTTACATGGTAACTTCGCATAGGTCCTTGGAGGGTTTATGATTATTTTGGGGGAAGGGTAACAACATAACAAGAGTGATCACCCCTAGAAAAATTACCCCTTTTTTTCGAATTGTCTTTTAAGAACTAAAATTGTAAGTTGTGTGGAGGTTCGAAATACGCCCTTTCAATTGGTTCTAGAGGCCTCTAAGGTGTGACACTTAAAGAGAACTCACAGACAAAAGTTCTGCAATCAAAGATTTGGTTTTCTATAGGGTGTTACACATAAACCAAACCAGTCCTCTAAATACTCCAATATTCAAAAAAAAGAACGCAAATGAAATTCCGTACAGAAAAATCTAAAAATTAAAAGATTACCATGTTTTTGCTATTTTTAGATATATTTTAATGGTTTTGTGAAAATGAGAATGTTCATGCATAATGCATTGTTGGTCTATTTTATAGTTTACTTTTGCAGTAGAGTAGCTGTTCGGGGACCTTCCCTCAAATCTTTCAGTTGAGGGTAAAGAACCACCCCTCCTCAATGTTATATCTGGCGCTTTCTGGATCTGTTCAACCCCTCTACCTCTTATGTTAAGATATATTGAAAAAAATGAGGGCGGGAGTTTTATTTTATTTATTGTTTTTTTCTTTAATTAAGGTTAGGTTAGGTTATGTTGAGTACCGCAGGTATAAGTTCCACAGTGGTCAGGCTTAAAACTAGTCCACCCGCCTTTTTCAAGTTATTTTGGGGTGGGGTGAGGTATCATTGAAGACGAAGAAAGTCCCTCAAAAAATCAGCATGTTACGTCATGAAAACGAGGGATTATCCATCTCTTTTTTAGGGGTTTTCTTTCCCACTCCTCTTCTCCTCTCCTCATCCCTCTTTTTTATGACGTCATTTAGGGACTTTCTTCGTCTTCGTATCATTGCTCAACGACCGGTACTTTATGTGAAGGCTATTTCTTATTCTTTGCCTCTGTAGCTTTTTTAAAATTTTACCAGACCTAGCTATTGTAACAATCAATTCTACAAAAAAAAAATCACGAAACCTTTGGAAGTTAGTTGGGGGTATATCTTGTTTTTTTTCATATAACTGTAGAGCAGTGGGTAAAAAAGGAGGAAGAGGGGAAGGGGATTGTGGGGAAATTTTCCGTTAGAATTGTTTGTCAGAATAGCATTCCCTTTTCCCTGTATTTTACAAGTTATAACAAAAACCTTTTGAAATAGAAAATAAGGAGTGGGGGATTTTGTTTTTCCAAATGTATAAAAGGTTATATCTGTTCTTTGTTTTATTTGTTATTATTTTAAGATTCAAAGTAATGACATTATCTAGATAAGACATGTATTTAACATAAGAGCCATATCGGTTCAGCGGTTAGCGAGATTCTTCGCTACAGAAGCTAACTACTTATATAATAGGATATGAATTTTGTTAAAGAAATAGGAAAAGCTTTTTTTTCTTTTTTTAAAATAAATAAAAAAAACAACATTTTTATTATTAAAAAATGTTATATTCTATTCTAACTCTTATGGTGTATTATTAGTAATCTTTCTAAAAATGCATAAAATTAAAAAAAAAATGTAGTAACATGCATATGCGATTTTTTGCAACAAGAATAATATAGGCAGGGATACGCAGTCGCGCAGCTTGCATATATCCGCAACCAAGCCTTAAAAGATTACTTTTTTCTATATTGAGAATCTAGCGGCTACGCCGCCCCTATAGGTTGGGATTACTTTTGAGAGGGTTGTGCTACCCTCCCTCAAAATACTTTTAAATCTATACAGGACCAATGAGAAGATTTAGTGTTAGGTAGAAACATATCAGTTCAGCGGTTAGCGAGATCCTTTGGTACAGACAGACAGACACACACACACACACACAGGCAGAAGTCATCCTTTTACTTTTTACTGAGGAAACATTTAATAAGTTGAAAAAAAGCAATGGGCGCGGCTGTAGAACCTTGACTAAAAATTAGGTCATACTCTTGAATTTTAACTTGTATATTTTATATATTTTTTATGCATTTGAACTATAATAAAACATTATGTAGTTGATATAAATATAGGAAAGATTATACAATTAAATTAGAGGTAATATAGTTTTTTCTTGAGTTATCCATAAACATATTTTTTAGAAATTAATATTTTACGTAAACCTAAGATACATTACTTTGCAATTGATCTTTCAGCTGATCAAAACCAATTGTATTTTTCAGAGTTTTCACTTTTTTGAAAAATTTACAAGTGATTTATAAATCTATATCCCATTCTTTTAAGTAGCGAAGCTTCTTTTATAATTAACTTTCTATGTCCGCACGTCTGTCTGATAGTCCGTATGTAAGTCCATATAGCTGTGGGGAAATCTAATTAACTCAGCTGATAAAAAAATGAGTTTTTGCTTATAATTTTGTCGATTTTTGTATCAAGATTAGATTTCTTGTCACTCTAAATGATTTTTTAATCATAGATTTTTTTAATTTTTGACGAAGGTTTCATCATTTATAGTATAGACAGTATATACAGACAACTACCTCCCTTTCTTTTTCAAAGACCTCTTTCGTCTGCTTCTAAATTATTTTCTGCTACTTGGATGTGTTAATTTAAGCAACACCATTGGTTGATTTTCGATGACCCAATAGAATGGTTGCACAAGGTGGTTGCAATGGGAAGAGTTATTTAATCCTTTGTCACTCTAGTGTTATACTCTAACATTTTCACCATTCTTAATATCTTCTATTCTCTTTCTTTTTTATGACCCCTGAACATTTGCTTAATTCCCTTTCCTAAATCTCTGATGATAACGGAACATATATTTGCTACTAAAAATAACTCACCAAAAATAACTCAATTCCAAATTGGGACAAAGAATTCCAAAAACATTGCTTTGATTATCTCAAAGATATTTTGGGCATTTAAGTTCCATGTTTTGACTTTTTTACTGTTTTTTTTTGTTTATAACAAGTAAAAAAAATCATATTTTTCGTTCTTCAAATAGTGGGTTAATAATATGTTATAGAATTTAAAAAAAAAAATATTAAATATACCACGGTCTGTAGTCCTGAGCTGGATGCAGCAGAGTTATACAGAGCTGGATCTTTAAATCATTTTAGTGGTGAGCCAGATCGGGGTGAGCCGAATTTCAGCCAATCACAGCGCAGCATTTCATAAAATGCTGTGCTCTCATTGGTGGAAAGTTGGCTCACCCCGATCTGGCTCACCACTAAAATGATTTAAAGATCCAGCTCTGTATAACTCTGCTGCATATTGTAAGATCTTTTGGGACTTATAAAATAGACTGATTTTTTACTTTTTTCAGCGCAACAACTTTATAGTTAGACTATTAAGTTACTGTGTTCTTTCTTCTATTTTAAATCCTTATTCGTTGACACGAGTGGACAAACGGACAAAGGTAGTTATAGAGTAGATTATCAGTGTCAATTTAAAAAAAGAGGGAGAGAAAAAGAAAAAAGAGAGATCTTAAAGAATACCATGAAACCTATACATATAAATATATGGATCAACTGCAGTACACGGTAAAATATTCCTGGTAACGAATATTTCAAAAAATCAATGAATTTTAAAGGCTGCTAGCTGCCAAACGGCTGAACGTACAGATCATACCCAAACAACGTTTTAAGCGGCATAAGAAGGCCTACAAATAATAATTAACATAATTTACCCACTTTATATGAATGTCAAAGATATTATCAAAAAATATTATTAGATTGTTGTATATACACAACTTATGAGCATAATTGTCCTAGATTTTTTTCAGTTCAACTGGATTTTTAAGCGTTGACATTTGAAATGAACCATCTGGCTTCATTTAAATCAGGAATATAGGGCAAATTCTATGTTATGAAAAGAATCTTATAATTTGTCTTTCTAATCTTCAAAGTTTTTTTTCTCTCCTTTTAATTTGGAATAAATTGATTGTGATACTAAATTTTAATACAATATAAACTTTAAAGTTTAACTAGTGGCTGTGCCCCTAACATTTACAAAAATAGCCTAAAACCGTCCTTGGACCAATATAACGCTTTCTTGAAATGGAGAAATTGATCGGTTAAGTTCTTTTATTATTATTTAATTGTTATTTGTAATTATTTCTTTATCCTTGTCTAATACCCATTTACTCGTGTACTTAAAGTATTGAATTTAAAGGGTTTTTAATCAACAGTTATCTACAAAACTTAGTTTAAAGAACGTGTCCTAACTTTTGTGATTTTAAAAAAGATAAATTGGTTTTAAGGTACTAAAACGTAACCAAAAAAAGAAGAAAATTGCCATAATGAACAATTACTTTTTGAATTCTGTTGAGTAATTATTGAATCAAAACTTTGAACTTGAGGAGCTCGTCACGAATAAGATAAGAAATATCACAAAAGTAAGGACACGTTCTTTACAGAAAATCAAACAAGAATTAAATAAAAACAAACTAGGGCAATTTTTCATTAAATAGAACAAAGCCAAATCAAATTTTCTTTAATTCTATTTTACTATCACTGTTTCCTTTAAACATTTGATAGCAAAGCAATGATAGAGTGTAAACCCAATAAGTTGAACCGTGGGTTTTGCTACGTTACAGAAAGCGTACACTAAAAATGTTCCAAAATTTTATTTTCATGATTAGTTAATTACAAAAGCTGCACTATAAAGTTTTTGGAATGTCCTACAAATTGTAATTGGATTGGATTTAAAAAGAATTTTTGAGGTTAAGATAAAACCTTTAATTCACTTTTATGAGAGTATTAATATATATAATTCAACTAGCGGCTTCGCCCCTAAAAGCCTCTAGGGGAACCTAAGAAAGGGGAGGGGGGATTAAATCCAAAAACGTGTTTTTATAAATTAAAATAAAAAAACCTATTTTTTTTATTTTTTTAGAGGGGGGGGGCATAATTTTTTTATTGGCGATTTCTCTTAGAAGGGTGATGGTACCATCCCCCAAAATATTTGTAAACCTTCCCGGGACCTATGAAAAGCTACCCTTTTAATGAGAACCCGATCGGTTCAGCGGTTATCGAGATCCTTCAGTACAAACAAACAGACAGAAAGAAATCATTCTACTTTGTATTATAGATATTCAAACTAAGTGAGTAGTAACATATTTCCGAAGTTTGAAGGTTTTTCTTTTTTTTGAGTCCGGTTTGTATACTCTAACATGGAAAAATGCTCTGGTTCCTTTTGATATCTATACTTATGGTGTGTAAAATACCCATAATCACAAACCAACACTTTATATACATTGTAACTGTTGTTTGACAAGGATGACATCATTCATAAAAGCAAAGCTCTAAAACAGTAGAACAGACGGACATTAAGACTTGTATAATGTCAGAACTGAATAATCAGAATATAAATGAAAAAGAGTCAAAGCAAAATTGTGAGTAAATTTGTTGAAAAACTTCTTGATACAGGATAATGTTTATGAATATACTTACAGTTTAACAACTTGATTATAGAGTTGTTTTGCTTATAATATTGTACTTTGCTGTCCCAGGAATTAATATACCAAAAATAAGAACAACCGGATAATAAGATCACTTAAAAATTTGTTGTAAAAAATCAACTTGGTAAAAATGGAAAAAAGAAAGAAAAAAATTGATCTAATATAGGAGCAGCTACATCATAAATAAGAACCATATCAGTTCCTTGGTTAAATAGATCTTTTGGTACAGACAGACAGAAATAGACACAGCTAGATGACATCCTGTTACTTTGTTTGAGTGTCTATTTAAAAAAAAACATCACAACCCTAACAGCATAATGCACACTAAAGAAACTTGAAATTATGAACTTTAAGAAAAGCCCTATTCAGCAAAATAAATACAGGGCAAACAAGGACATACATGTTTAGAAGTAATGCAAAAAAGTACGATTAAATTTTTAAAAAATTTACAGAAATTAAATAACTGTGAAAAGAAAAGTCGTTAAAAAAAATACTGACGTCATAAAAATGAGGGATGAGGAGACGAGAAGTGGGAAAGTAACCCCCCTAAAAAAAGAGATGAATAATCCTTCATTTTCATAACGTCACATGCTGATTTTTGAGCGGAAATTTTTACCCTTACAAATAACTTTTAGTAAGAAAGTAAAAAGTTATTAGAGGATAGCCAATGAGAGGCCAGTATACACTGTAATTGACTAATAGTAAAATTTATGCTGGCCTCTTATTGGTTATTCTATCGCATGACGTCATAATCTGTGGAGGGACTTTAGTCATCTTACTTTAAACGTCAAGAAACAATAACTTTTATCACATAACTTACTATTACAGACCGTCATACGGACAATGACATGTCAGATTCAAAGATTGGCTACGCTGCAAGAAATAGAGCAAAAAAATGCATAAAATACTGTTAACCGATATATTCAACAGGGTTAATAGGTGTAAATGTGCATAATTTTTTTCTTGTAATAGCAGGGGTTTAAGAAAATGTATACAAATCCTATTATATAAAGTAGTAAGCTTTTTTGTTTGTTTGTAGTGAAAGATCTTGCTAACCACTGAACCGATATGGTCCACCTTTGCAGTGAAGCTTTTTATAGGTTCCAGGATAGTTTTAGGCTGTTTTAGTCTATTTTTCTGTCCTTCCAAATCCCTAATAATATAGAGGCCATAGATGCTAGGGGCGCAGCCGATAGTATATTACAAACTAGCTCTTGCATGGTTTTAGTAGATTTTAATTCTAAATTAAATTTCTTTGGATTGGGGTAGAGGAACTCTAGATGCTATGGGTGGAGCATCTTTGATATAGAAAAGAGTCACATAAAATGTCCGTTATTGTAAAAACTGTCAGATCAAACACTTGAGACGTTAAACTTACTTCTACCATATCAGGCGGGTGACATCAAAGATGAAAAGAATTGTATATGTCCTAAACTAACTTTTTACAGCTCTTACAACAGATCTATAGTATAGACAGTATATACAGCCAACTACCTCCCTTCCTTTTCAAAGATCTCTTTCGTCTGCTTCTAAATTATTTTCTCCTATTTGGCTGTGTTAATAAAGCGACACAATTGGTTGATTTTCAATGACCAAATAGAAGGGTTACACAAGGTGGTTGTGATGGGGAGATACAGTTATTTAACCCTTTTTCCCTCATAATTATATTCTTACTCATAATTGCAATTTCAGATTAGGGAGGACACATTATAAGCTGGAAATTACACTGGTACCCTAAGTTTTATAAACACCTCCTCTCATTAGTTGGCCTTAATCTTTGGGTACTTTTATCAAATTGGTTGGTACAAAAGTTAGTTTCCACACTTTCAATCAAAAGTTCAATTTATCGTCCATTGCCCTTTACACCCCTGGATTTTCTGTCCGATTAATATACAATATTACCTATCTGTTAAACCCTAAAATCTTTTTAAACGCGAAGCTTTTCTATAAATTAAGGTAGGTCCGTCCGTCCGAGACGGATAGAACACAGTAATAGTGTCTGACTGATTATGACGTAACAAAAAAAATTAGCCAATGAGAGGCCACTATAAATTTTACCATTGGTCAATAACGGCCTCTCATTGGCTAATTTTTTTTGTTACGTCATAATCAGTCAGACACTATTACTGTGTTCAGACGGATAGCTTATTTCGTTAATTTAGGCATGTTAGAATTGCCCTATCGATTTCAAACTTTAAATGGTGATTCCTGTAGTATTTAGGTACGATTTAGAAAGAGTAGCAACTCTATAATCATTACCAGAATGTCCGTACGTCCATTTTTAACATGTTGATTTTTTACTTTTTGAACAATAAATTTGATCTAATTATCCAATTGTTCTGATTTTTGGTATACTGATTCCTAAGACAACAAAGTACAATATTATAAACAAAGCAACTCGATAACTAAGTCCTAAAAATGTAAGTATGTCCTTAATCATTATCCTGTATTAATGCAGTTTTTCAACAAATTTAATTACAATTTTGTTTCTACTTTTATACATTAATATTTTAAATATTCAGTTCTGACACTATACAAGTGTTAATGTCTGTTTGTCCAGAGTTTCAGAGCTTAGCTTTTATGGATGTTGTCATCCTTGTTAAATATTTGGTTAAGAATTATTTTGCTTTTCACCATATTATATTATCTATCACAATAAAATGAGCAATAAGTTAAGAATCATTTTACCCAAGGATAAGACAATGGACGATGAATTGATCCTTAATGGTGATAAATAAAGTGGCTCAGTAATTTTTGTCATAAATACACTTGTCATAAATACATTTGTCATAAAAATATATGCCATAAAAGTACACTTGTTATAAAAAACATTTGTCATTAATACATTTCTTATAAAGGTACGTTTGTCATAAAGGTACATTTGTCATAAAGGTAAATTTGTCATAAAGATTCATTTGTCATAAAGGTATGTTTGTCATAAAGGTACATTTGTCATAAAGATTCGTTTGTCATAAAGGTTCGTTTGTCATAAAGGTACATTTGTCATAAATGTACGTTTGTCATAAATTACTGGTACTTTACTTTAAGAGCAACATTTGGTTTAGACATAAAACAAAAAAGACCTAAAAATTATTATTCATTTTTACAGAAAACATACAAAACTACTAGAAAATAAAAAATGTATAAAAATATAGATTAAAAATATTTGAATTGTTTCAAAGCTGACCTAAGACAAATAAAACAAAACAAAAAAAAATATTTTTGGCAATGTTGAGCATTTGTTTTACATGGAAGATAAGAATGTGTATGTTGGAAATCAGGGAAAAGGGGATAGGCCATTGGAAAAAAATATGCAAATTACATTTATAGTTAATAAATCAACAAATATTAAAACTTCTGTTAAATTCTAATATTGATTTTAGTTTAACTTAGGGTTTAAAAATCAAGAAAGCTTTGTATGGGTCAAGGCAAGTTTTGGGCCATTTAACCGGATGTTTTAAATATAGACCCTATGGATTTTTTTGTTGTAATTAGAAAATTTCATCTAGATAACAAATTCAATTTAGAATTATGAATTCGCTGATTTAGTATAAAAACCTATTCCTACCTTACTGATAAGATGAAAGTGTGTTTGTTTATGTGTGTGTATGTGTGTATGTGTGTGTGTGTATGTGTGTGTGTGTGTGTATGTGTGTGTGTGTATGTGTGTGTGTTTATGTGTGTGTGTGTGTGTGATTCTATTCAACATTGATAAGGGTATTCATGGTTTTGAAAGACATTGTGTTTTACAAGTCCATTTAGGTTAGGTTATATGAGGTGCATAAATGCACATGCACTTGTTTTAAAAAGTATGTATTTAGCTATATGAAAAATGAAAATCCACAAAAACAAAATTTAAAATTTATTTTTAAAACTCCTAACTCCAAGGAGTGACCAAAATATGTATGAAACGAAACATAAACTATATATGTAAATATATATTATTTCGCAGCCGGCTGTAAAAAACACTTTCAAAGCCGAAAAAAGATAAAAATATATGTTGACAGCTCTAGACCCCTTTTTACTAAAAATAAACTCCTAAAACCCTTTTTTCTTCCAAAATTAACCCCTACCTAAAAAACTCAGAATATATGTAATTTGGCTTCAAGTTATGTCTATCAATTTAATACTTGAGATAAATATTTTAATATGGAAAAAAATCACTAAACTTTCCAAATTGAAAATCAACTTAGATAGATAGATAGATAGATAGATAGATAGATAGATAGATAGATAGATAGATAGATAGATAGATAGATAGATAGATAGATAGATAGATAGATAGATAGATAGATAGATAGATAGATAGATAGATAGATAGATAGATAGATAGATAGATAGATAGATAGATAGATAGATAGATAGATAGATAGATAGATAGATAGATAGATAGATAGATAGATAGATAGATAGATAGATAGATAGATAGATAGATAGATAGATAGATAGATAGATAGATAGATAGATAGATAGATAGATAGATAGATAGATAGATAGATAGATAGATAGATAGATAGATAGATAGATAGATAGATAGATAGATAGATAGATAGATAGATAGATAGATAGATAGATAGATAGATAGATAGATAGATAGATAGATTTAGATGACAAAAAGTTTGCTAGATTAATGCAATTGAATAACGTATATAGATTTAGTTTGTATGGCTACTATTTAAATAAAACCCAACACAGTAGAGTTGGTGTGCTACATTTCCTAAAAAATGTGTTTTTGAATATTTGGATGATAGGAAGATATTTCAGGGATGGAAAGGACATTGGAATGTAAACTTCGCTGATACTTAAAGCTTTCTAACTACTTTATCTTATTTGTTGACTAAAAAACTTTGGGTACTTTTCTTGAATTTTTATTTGTTTGTTTCAAATTTTTCAACAATTGATGTAGAGATGGTGTAATTTAAATTTTAATTTATCGTTATTGAGAATGTTGTTTATAAATACATCCTACAGTATATTATCCCTTAAGGTCCAAGAAATGTTTAATAGTTATTTCTCGCATCGTATTATTAACAGCTTTCCGCGGATATAGAATGTACAATTATAAGATTAAAACCAGTATTTTAGCCCCGAGGTGCCGAAGGCACGGGCTATAAAAACTAGATTGTACATTTTTATATTCGCAGGATGAGAACCGGTTCCTATCCACCGGATTCGAATGAATATGAGAAAACTTATTTATAACCCTCCGTCCCCTTTCAACTTTAAAGTGCTCCCTTTTTAAAAGCGAAGCTTTTCTACAATTAGGGTCGGTCCGTACGTACGTCTGAAACGGATAGATTTTTTCGTTAATTTAGGCATGTTAGAATTGTCCTATCGATTTAAAACTTTGCATGGTGATTACTGTAGTAGTTCGGTACGATTTATAAGCGTAGCAACTCTATAATGTCCGTACGTTCATTTTAAACATGTTGATTTTTAACTTTTTTAACAACAAATTTTTATCAGATAAAATTATCCGATCTAATTTTTTGGAATACTGATTCCAAGACAACAAAATACAATGTTATAAGCAAAGCAACTCTATAATAAAGTCCTAAAAACGTAAGTATGTCCTTAAATATTATCCTAATTTTAAGAAGTTTTTCAACAAATTTACTTACAATTTTGATTCGACATTTATACATTTATTTTCTGATTTTTCAGTTCTGGCACCCTTCAAGTGTTAATGTTCGTTTGTCCTACCGTTTCAGAGCTTCGCTTTATGGATGTTGTCATCCTTGTTACAATTGACTTTTAACAAAAAAGCGAAGCCTTACTATAATTAGGGTCAGTACGACCGTCCGTCCGAACTCCGTCTGGAACGAATAGCTTTTTTTTGTTAATTTAGACATTGTCTTATCGATTTATACAATTTATAAAGCAAAGCTACTCTATAATCGTTACTAGAATGTCCGTACATATATTTTAAACATGCTGATTTCTAACTTTTTAAACAACTAATTTTATGTTATATAATTGTCCCTAAACATTATCCTGTATTTCAGCAGTATTTAAAAAAAAAAAATACTTGTAATTTTGATTCGTCTTATACCTTTACAATCTGATTATTCAGTTCAAAACTCTAAAAATTTCAATGTTCGTTTGTCCAACCGTTTCAGAGCTTCGCTTTTATGTATATTGTCATCCTTGTTTTTACAGAAAAGGAACTTTCAATAGCTAAGTGGGTGGGAGATATCTTTTTCCCAACAAATGTTCCCTTGTTAAGTTTAACCAATTAATTATATTACTTTCAACACATATTTTCATTTTTCTAGAAATATAGATTTTTTTAATCTGAAATGGCTAGATTTAAAAAAAAAGTAAATATAAAAAAGAAAGCCATATCGATAGACAAATAGAGAGATAGAGGACAATAAAAGTGTTAAAAGATTAACAGACAGATAGATAGAAAGATGGATAGACTTTTGTGATGGGAGGGGGAATGTCTTAACCGCATAAACCCCTGAATAAGTTTCTGTCACCCTGAAAAATAAAGGAATATTATTTATAAAAAGATATATTGGGTTGGAGGTAGAAAGGGAGTGGATTGGGTCAGGGGGGGGGGTGGAAAGGGGGTAATCGTTATTTTTAGCTCGCTGCAAGTTTCATTTTATTAGAGAACACGAAAATTTGATGTAAACGCCAAGTAATAATATGTCCATAGTAAGGTCGGCACTGGGCAGTTTCAATTTTAAATGTTTACAGTTAAGAGTCCCTTTAAAACAACAAAATTTTAAAGCAGTATGTTTATATGAAGTATATAACTAAAAAAAATGTTTTTTTTTAACTTAAAAAAATCATAACCGGTTATTACTGCACAAGAAATAGTTTTATTAATAGTTTTACTTAACCTAATACCAAATTATATGGGTCCTAACCATTTTTGATAACCATTTTCAAACAGACCTAAAATAATGATCCAGATGTTAGGACATACAGTCCCTATTTATCGAAAATGTTTGCTTTGACAATGTTTCATGGTTCAAAAGTTAATAGTTGTTTAATATAATCTAGGCATTAGACTTTATATACCACCATCCTATTATTAGGGTCGGTCCGTCCTTCTGTATGTCCGTATCAGTTAGCTCTTTTTGTTCATTTAGACATTTGTCCTACCGTTTTCAAACTTTGCATGATGATTCCTATGATAGTAAGGTACGTTTCAAGATACGTAGCAACTCTATAATTGTTACTTGAAAGTCCGTACTTCCATTTAAAACATTCAGATATTTAATTTTTAAAAGCGAAACTTTTCAATAATTAGGTTAGGTCCGTCTGTCCGTACTCCCATTCGATGATGATATAGTTAGGTACAATTCAGAAAGCACAGCAACTCTATAATCGTTATCAGAATGTCTGTACGTACATTTATTTTTAAGTTTTTTGACTACAATATTTCATGTGATTTAATTATCCTATTCATCTGGTTTTTAGAATACTGATTCCTAGGACAACAAAATACATTGTTTTAAGCGAAGCATCTCTATAATCAAGTCCTAAAAATGTAAGTATGTCCTTAAGCATTATCCTGTATTTAAGCAATTTTTCTTTCAATTTTGTTTATGCTTATACATTTACATTCTGCTTATACAGTTCTTGCACTTTACAAGTGATAACGTTCGTTTGTCTTTCCTTTTAATTACAACATTTTTTTTGTATGATATCTTTATCATATTAATTTGATTTTTTTAATATTGATTCCTAGAACAACACATGCAATATTATAAGCGAATGATCTTCTTCATAATTTTATCCTAAAATGTCCTTAAACAGAATCCTGTATTTAAGTAGTTTTTCATCACATATATACAATCTATGTTAATGTTCGTTTGTCATACCATCTGAATTTATAGCTTCGCTTTTATGGATGTTGCCATCCTAGTTTTTTTTAATTTCAATTTCTGACAGCCATACTAACCATCAGAAGTCATCAAAACAACCTATACATTTATATTGTTTGAGGTGGGGAAGGAATTGTTTTAAATATCCTTAACCTTAATATAGACCAAGGTGAGTCTTCCCTAAATTTTGTAGCCTTTAGAATAGCCGTTTTTAAGATCTAACATCATACTTACATAAATGAATTCACAGCCCGAGGTTAATTTTTTTTACTTTAGATATTAAAAAATATCTTAGTAGCAAAGCTCTTTAAAACTGGCTTTGTATGCCGGTCAAAATTAGAAACATTATTTAATAACAAAATGTTTATAATTTTAATCTTGTAGATAGACCCCATAATGCGTAATTTGTATAATTTATGTGGCATGTGAAGACCTTTCTATAGACACCTTAACCAGGTTTCTAACACAATCCTAGCAAATTTGGCAAAAAAAAGAAATGCCTGTCAAACATCAAGAACTAGGCAGAGCTGTCTTGTCTCAGTGTATGATGGTTCTGTCTTTTTTTTCTTCACAAGGGCTAAATCTCGAGCTTTAGTACTCTAGAGAGGTGAGTAGATTCAAAATTCAATGTTGATTTCTCATTGTTATTGCTTGAGCATGAATTGTGTTATTTAAAAGCGAAGCTTTTCTATATTGAGAGTCGGTTTGTCTGTCCGTCCGTCTGTAACAGTTAGCTGTTTTCGTTAATTTAAACAGGATAGAATTTTCCTATTGATTTATAACTTTGCATGCTGATTCATATAACAGTTAGGTACGATTAGAAAGCGCAGCAACTCTATAAACGTTACCAGAAAGTCCGGACGTCAATCTAAAATAAGCTGATTTTAAAATTTTTTCACAACAAATTTTTAAATGTTAAAATTATCCTTTTCAACTATTTTTTTTAATACTGATCCCTATTACAACAAGGTATATGTTATATAGCGAAACATCTTTATAATCAAGTCCTAAAAACGTCACTATGTCCTTAAACCGTATTATGTATTTAATCAAGTTTGCAACGAATATACTTACAATTTTGTATAGACTAGACATATGCATTAAATTCAGTTTATTCAGTTCTGACACTCTACAAGTGTTAAAGTTCGTTTGTCCTTCCATTTCAGAGCTTAGCTTTTATGGATGTTGTCATCCTTTTTTATAGGTTTTCGACCAAAACTATAGGATTTATATTTAAAAAAGTGAAGCGATTGTTTTTTTAACACCCTTTATATATTATTATTTATGTCCATCCGTCTGTATCTGTATAAAACTGGGGGAAACATAAATTTCTCGGCTGCTATTCAAGTTAAAGAGCCTAAAAATTTCATGAGAATGCCCTATGCCGATAAGCTCCAGTTTAAATTTTTTTGCTCTGAGAGTCATTTGATTTATTTTGGAAATTTTAAATTGCTTAGCTGCTATTCTATTTCTTAATCAATGAGCATCTAACTCTACTCTACTCTGTACGTCAGTCTGTTGGAAATGCTCTGATGGTCATTTGATTTGTATTGGATTTGTAAAGTCGTTTTATCCGTTTGTCTTTACATCCTTTCTATGAAGCAGAAAGCTGGGAATAATTCTTAAACACATGATAGTTATTTCTGGCATCATATTATAAAAAGCTTTCTGCGGATTTGTAGAAAACTGGATATACTAATGAGATAGATAGATAGATAGTTAGATAGCTAGATAGATAGCTAGATATATGGATGAATAGATAGTTAGATAGATAGATAGAAACATAGATACATAGATACATAGAAAGATAGATACATAGATAGATAGATGGATTAATAGATAGCCAGATAGATGGATAAATAGATAGTTAGATAGCTAGATTCATATTCAAAATTTAATTCATGTAAATTTAAAAATAGAAAGAAATATAATTATTCCTCTTAAATATTATTTTCAGGGAATTCTAATGATGTAATGGGGTGGTTTTAATAACTGCTTACTCCCTCTCTTAGACCTTTGTCTGAAACAATTATAGGCTTAAGAAAAAAGGTAGATGAATTAACCTAAAGTAATGTTTCACTATCCCTTCTTAAAACTTGAAAAAATTTTCAAAATCTGTTAAAATAAATAAAAAGCAAAATTTTAAATTTAAGATAAATGCAAATAAAATGTGTGCTTATGCTATATAGGACTTATAAAAGCTTAATTAATAATTCTGGGACAATCAAAGGGGTATTAGTAAATATGCGTATTATTACATACAAATAGATTACTAGAGATCCTAAACAGATGCTGTTGTATACCTACCCACCCCCCCCCCCAAAAAAAAAATATCCTAAAACTTAAATAGTCTAGCAACGACATTTGTAAAAATCCATCTGAAATTTTGTAAATTTCTATCATGAGCAATGAAAAACTTTCAAAATTTTCATCTACCTAAAAAGTCATTTTAAAATGACTAAGGTGAGGTGGGGCATAGACCGGTAAGGGGCTAAACCGGTAATTTTTGACCCACCTTCATAAAATGACCTTTATCTCCATGTTCCTTTCATATGACAGAAAAAAAACATAAAAGCAAATTTGTTCCTTATTAATGCCTACAAAAAAAGTAAAAATGTCAGACGAAAATGTTTTCAAAAATTTTTTTAGTAGGGGTGTAAAGATCGACCTACACAAAAATTGGTAAAACCTAGAACTGATCCGTAAAAACCTTTTGAACTAAGAATTGCCCGCTCTTTCCAAATCCGTTCAAAGCTTAAATATAGTATTAATATTTTTTTTTTTAAATGACCAAAGTTCGCGTGAGGCTAATTTCGGTAACACTAAAAAAAATTATAATTCATTTTTTAAGATCAATTTTCAGGTTATCTTTGGCAAAATCTAAAATTCAATAAGAGCTTTTTAAGAATTAGGCCAAAAAGTGAATAGAACATTTCTTTTTATAAAAAAAATTTAAATTTTATTTTTTAAGAAAATTTTTGTGAGAAAAAAATCAAAATTTTTCGTCTTTAAAAAAATGATTTTTGACATAGAAGGAATACTCCGATCCTTATGAAAATTTTTGTGGATAATCTCCATAACCTATAATGATTTATGTTTGACTGGCCGTTTGGCCGTTTTTCATCAATATTTTTAAGGTTGAAAAGACGTTACCAGATTAGCCCCACCGTGGGGTAGAGGTCGGTAATTTCTTTAAGTCCAATTGGGACAAACTTCTAAAAGTCCTAGGATAACATCCTTTTAGGACCTGATAGTCTTTTCTCTAAGCTTTCCAATGGTCTTGGTTTCCTTTGAAAATATTAATATTTACCCCATTTTTTTTCAAAAAACCGAAAAAAAATACTGGTTTAGCCCCGTCTTACCCTACAACTTTTTTGTTAACAAAGCTGAAGGCTACAAATTTGGAGTATTGGATTTACTTGTGGCAGTCTTTCAGCAGTTAAATTGGTGTATTTCTTGCAGACTTCCTTTAATGACAAATTAAAGTTAATAACAAATCAACCATAATATGAAACATAAGGAAAGCTATAAAATGAAAATGATAAAAAAATCAAATCTACAAATTGATATTGACGGAATCTTTTTTTAATGATTAAAAAAGTAAAAAAAAATATTATACTTATTTATTGCCTCTAGACATTCTTTTATGAACTTTCTTCAAAAATTTATAAAGCGATGAGACAAACATAATTTTTTTTTGTAAAATTTTGCTCTTTTTTACTTCCCAATGTCAGTGTAGTCATTCAATACTATAATCAGGGAAAGGGAATAAGATTCTGACAAATAAATCTAAGTGAAAATTTCCCCACAACCCCCTTCTTTTATTTCTTACATCAAAAAATAAGTTTTACGCCAACTCTACCCCAACAAAATATTTAATTTTCTTCAATTTCAAATGGAATTAATTTGGGTTAGAAGCGAAGCTTTTCTATAAACTGAATATCAAGATTCTTTGTCCATCCTTCCGCAGCTTATGTCCATCACACTAGAGTATTATTCATTGGTTGTATAATAAAAAAATACAATTTACCATATCAAATAGCAGTTATAGTCAATTACTTATCATACCATAACATTTATTTGGTCATAAGTCTGTCAAAAATGCATACTAAACAGACCATTTTCGATCTAAGATAAATAAGTTGTCATAATAGTCATGTACTTTGATACAATCTGGGTCACCATCACCACCAGTAAGAGCATCTTTAAGATCATCATCCCCAAAATTAAGATTTAAAAAATCATCTTTTTTATCATATTAAAAAAATTATTATCTCTAACAAGTATTTTACTACATCCTGAAAACTAGAGGTTGGCAGCTGTCCTCTAAAGTGAATAAAGTCAAATTTCTATTTTTTTATTTTCTTTCTTATTTTCTAAATTTATATTATTATATAATCAATGCCTAAATCCTCTTTAAAAAAGTGAATTGAACAGAATCAGACTTTAGAAATGAGAGAAAAGTATAAAATGGATATGTTTCTATAGATTTTATGGTTTCCATACACCATAAAAAGTTACACCCAAATTGGCATATTTCTTAGTATTTTTATTAGTTTTTCATGCAATAGAAAGATATTTCAAAACTGATTACTTGGGCTTGTAAGGAAACTGTTTCAGCATCTTAGGTTGACTTATGGCCAAATACATGTTATTTTATGATCAAACATAAAAAAGTAACAGACTTTAATTGCTATTTGACATGGTAAATTGTGCTTTTTAGTAGCGAAGCTACTCTATAATTCCAAACGTCCGTCCGTCTGTCCATCTGTCTGTCCGTCAGACATAGAAAAGGGAAAACATGATTTTCTCGGCTCCTATAAAAGATAAAATTTAACTATTAAACATCAATGGCAGTTGGACTGCTTTTTAGCAGGTTTTAGGCTATTTTTTGTTTTTTTCTCATTTTTCTCCATATCTTTGGTGTTTATGGTCCGATTTCGAAAATTTTTCAGTTATAGATATCAACTAAATTTCCTGTCGTTTAAAAAAACAACTATGACAGTCAGACTGCCATTAAGCAGGTTTTGGGCTATTTTTGTATTTTTCACATTTTTCTCCATACCTTTGGTGTTTCTGGTCCGATTTCTAAAAATTTTCAGTTATAGATATCAAATTAAATTTCCTGCCATTTAAAGAAAACAACCATGACATCCAGACTGCCTTTTTGCAGGTTTTTGGCTATTTTAAAATGTTTTACATATTTCCCGATATCTTTGGTGTTTTTGGTCCAATTTTTTGGGGATATCCATATCAAAATAATTTTTCCCATTGTTATGAGCATCTTTTATGTAATTTACTTTGACCGTCATCATTATACAAAATATGTGTTTATTTTCTCCAATAAATCTATTCTTGATTACGTATTCCAATGATTTTTTGTGCTTCGCTACTTATGGATTTTGTAATCCTTGTTTTATCATACAACCAATGAATAATCTAATGTATATAGTCCGATTTTCCAAATTTTTTAAGTTAAGGATATAGAAATCAAATTTCCTGTCGTTTTAAGAAAACATCCATGGCGGTCAGACTGCCTTTTAGCAGGTTTTTGGCTATTTTAATATGTTTTACATATTTCCCGATATCTTTGGTGTTTTTGGTCCA